>NW_027481144.1:0-301409 GCF_050403485.1 Sporobolomyces salmoneus | reverse complement strand
CTTCCCTTCGATTCCAGATTCTTGCCGAGGAAAGGTCGAGTGCTCGATGTAGACAGGTTGTACAGAGGAGATGTTGACATATTCGCGGCATGATTGGATCGGGGAAAGAGAAGCTGGGAATGACATGGGAAGAGCAGCGGGAAGATTAGCTGATATAACTCGGATTCAATAGCGGAAGGAGAGAATACGTACCAAGAGACGCGCATTCTGGCAAGGATAAGATGGTAGTCTGGTCACATTCGCATTGAAGAGGGAAGTCGAAATCGGAAAAGGGTGGAGAAAGAGAGGGCAAAGGGGAGGAAAGGGAGCTAGTTGTTGTCTACGGTTGGTATTGAGAGCTAACGGTTTTGATCTCTGGAATCTGCTTTGCTGATGCGGTTCCTCAGGAGTGGAAAGCTTTGATAACCTGCTGAGCTCGAAATAGCGATATTTGGGTGGGGCCGATTGACGTCGTTGGCTCTCGTAACAGTCGGCTCACTCAGCCTGCAGCGTGTCCGTTCCAGTGCGTGGTAGAGGTGACGATTGACGATTGATCGAACTGGCATTTGGCGGAAACAACGCATCTGGGTCCGGCTGGAGCGCACGCTGCCTCAGGGTCGTCTTTGGCGGTAGTTTGTTGAGTTCTGGTAGTCCTCCATACAGCGTAGAGCGAGATTCGGGACGGTGGTAATGTTGAAGGAAGCAAATCCAAAAACGCTCGCTTTCTCCTACTTCTCAGACCCTCGAGCTCCCAATGAGCACACCACTACGATCTCGTCATTCATCAAGTAACCTAGCCGGTACTCCGACTCGCGCAGGCGGTGGTCTGGGTCGAGTTCCCGGTACTCCTCTCGGACGAGTTCTCGCGGCAGAAGGACTTGCCGTACGTAGTCCACGTAAGATCAGACACAAATCACTCCCAGACAAGTCAGTCATCCCTTGTTCTATTCACACGCCTCTCTTCCACAAGAGACTCGAACTTGAAAGTTGATCAAACATCTTTCCCTTCCCTCCCTATGGCACGAGTAGAGCGAAAGATTGGGTTTCGAATCGGTTCTTATCGCTCGAAACATCTATCCAAGACCTCTCGTTCGATCAAGCGGGTTATCCACTCGCGATAGGGTTCAATTCTCTCCATTTCCTGATTCGACTCCCTCACTTCTATTCGGCTCTCCCTCCAATCTCGACGCTATGGTCTTCGAGAGAAGTGGCGGCCGCTTCGAGGTACGCGAGACAGGCGGCGCAGATGGACGCGGATGCGAGATTCGCGGCGTTGAAGACTGGGAGTGCGAATGCGAGTTCATGGTACGGAGGAGGATGGCTTGGGTGGAGTCTGAGTGTGGTACTCGTGTTGATCAGTGTTGGGAATGCGGTTTATCTGGCGAGTAGGAGACGGAAATATCAGTTGATGTTGAGAAAAGTGAGTTCCTTTCAAAGTCTCTCGAAGGAAGGAATTGCTGACCTGGATCGTTCGTTCTAGGATCCACTATCATCCCCAAACGCCAAATCAGCTACTCTACGATTTTCACCTCAAGCACCTCCGAAGAAACCTTTGCTCGCGCAAGCGAAAGACTTTATTCTCACCAAAATTGGATTCTCGCCAACCGAAGTAGCAGAAGAACCTCACTCGTTCCCAATCCAAGAGTTGTACGTCTGGACCCCTGAATACGTTCTATGGTCCCTCAGGCTCTTCACGTAAGTCTCGACCGTCTAGTTCTCATCTGGGCAAAGCTCAAAACGGTTTCCGTTTCCTTAGTGGTTACCCTCCACCAATCGCTCTCATGTATCATTTCCTCGCGCCCTCTACTTTCATCCCGTTCCTCATCATCGGTCCATCCCTACTCTTCCTCGTAAGCAATCCTCCTCCTCCCAACTCCTCATCCTCCCAAACTAATCACGCATCATCTGGTAGATTTTCTCCCTAGTTCACCTCTACTCGACCCTACTAAAAGATCGTCAAATCCTCTCTACCGAAACGATGCACGAATACAACTCGACGTTCGTCTACCCTAAAGTGTTCAGACAGAAGAGGGACGTTGGAGTTTCGACGGAAGAATTGGAGTTTATCGATTGGAAGAAGGAGAAGATTTACTCGTCGTCTGATGGTGGTGCTGGGGGAGTAGGGAGGGAAAGTATGGGTGCTACACCGGAGGGCAACAGAACGTCGACGACACCGAGTAGGAGGAGAAGGAGACATACGGAAATGCTGGGTTGAAGAAAAATGAAAGTTCGCATGGATAATTTTGGTTTTTTGTTTGTGATTTCTTACTGCTGCATCCTCTCGGACTCTTCCGTACGGTGTACTGGAGAGAAGGTCGTGCTCCTAGATTGCGAAGCGAAAAGAAGTTGTCGAAAACACTCAAGCAAGCGTTTCGTCACTTGCTCCTCTTCGCTTCAACCTTTAACCTTTGAAACGCACACCGCCGAGCAAAGCGAGAATGTCAGACGATCCAGCTCGTACTTTGTAAGCTCCTTCCCTTTACTCTCCTCTCTCTTCATCTCAGACTCACGTCTCAACGCGTCTTCGTCTCCCTCTTCCCGTATTCTCGCAGCTTCCCAGGCTCCGATCCGATCCCCTCGCTCTATTCCGTCCTTTCCGTTCCCGAAGACGCGTCCCCGGAGGATCTCAAGCGTTCCTATCGCCGCCTTTCCCTCCTCTCTCACCCGGACAAAGCCTCCTCTTCCGGTCTCTCCCCCGAAGAAGCTACGCGCAAATTCCAACAGATTGGGTTTGCCTATTCCGTCTTGAAGGATCAAGCGAGGAGGGAGAGGTATGATCGAACGGGATCTACTGAGGAGGGGAGTTCTGGTGAGGGAGCGAAAACGGAGGCGGAGTGGAGGGATTACTTCAAGGAGTTGTGGCAGGGAGAAGTTACGGGGGAGAGTATTGAAGAATTTAGGAAGAAATATCAAGGTCAGCTCGAAATGAAATGACTTCTCGCAAAACTTTGACCGTGCTTGAGCTGATTCATTCGCTCGGACTCGAACAGGCTCGGAGGAGGAAACGCAAGATCTCTACGATGCCTACAATACCTCTCAGGGAGATCTCGAATTGATCCTCTCATCAATCATGTGTTCAACCGATTCGGACGAAACTCGTTTCATCGAATTGATCAACTCTGCCATTTCATCCGGACAACTCGAAGAGACGAAGAAATGGAAAAAGACTAGTAAGGACACGAAGGGGAGAGGGGAGAGGAAGAAACGAGCGGAAAAGGAAGCGAAAGAAGCAGAGAAATTGGCAAAAGAATTGGGAGTTCACGATAAATTGTACGGTGGGAACGGTTCATCAAAATCAAAGGGGAAGGGGAAAGGGAAGCAGAATCAAGAAGAGGAGGGAGAAGGAGAAGGAGATGGTGATGAGGCAGCTTTGAAAGCTTTGATTCAAGGAAATCGAAACAAACGAATGAACTCGTTGGTAGATTCACTCGAGGCGAAATATGGTGGTCAATCCGGAGGTGGGAAGAAGAAGCGTGGATCGACAGGAGGAGACGCTGAAGGTAAGAGTAAGAAGAAGAAAGAAGAGGAACCGACCGAGGACGAGTTTGCGAGGATTCAGGCAGAGTTGATGGCGGGCAAAATCGCAAAGGCTGTCGACAAGGCTACGGGCACGACGAAATCGAAGGCCAAGTCGGGGAAGAAGTCGAAGTAATTCCTCCCTGTCCATGATCGTCGCTCGTAGTCGCTTCTATTCTATCTTTTTCTCTTTTGTCCGCTTGTTGTCATTCCAACCCAGTTTCTCACCCTCGCTGATCGCCTCTTCACGGAGAGAGAATACACTTCGAGATTAATGACTTTGAATAGCTTGCAATGGAAGGAGTAAAACGAGAGAGAGCGATTGATTGGTACTAAAAAAGACTTTGATTGCGATTGAGGAAGAAACGAAGGAGGGAAAAATGCTTAAAGAATAGCTCCAAGTCTGTCGACCATACAAACAAAACAGAATTCGAGATCAGTCACACGCTGTCCTTATTCAGTAGTAAAGCGAACCTGTTCTGTCTCCGTTCCTCCGTTCCTCCCTCCCTCGCGCCTCGCTAACCTCCCCCTTGCGAGCTAGTCAATCATTTCTTCGAACCAGGACCACTCGGACCATAATAGAACGCAGCTCCCATCCCCAAAATCAGCCCAAACGAAGCGACAAAAGTCCCAACATTCGCAAAAGTCCATCGATTCACTTGCGAACTCTTCTTCTTCGGGTTTGGTCTTGTTGATCGAGGTGCGTGCGTCGAGGGCTCGAGGAGAGGTGGAGGATGGACGGGAGAGGAGAGAGAAGTGGAGGAGTGCGTGGTGGAAGCAGTAGTGAGAGAAGAAAGGCCTAACCCGATCGCTTGTAAGCCGCGAATGTAGAACGTTTGGAGCTGTTGACAATGAGAGGCTAGAGTCAGTAGACGAGGGGAATAGCTGAAGGAGGAGAGAGCCGTACGTTTTGTTCCTGCGAAAAGAGAGTCCCGAGTCAGTCAGGATTGCGCGGAGCGGGAGGCAGGGAACTGAAACTCACAGTCTCGTCTTCCTTGCCGATTGGGACACCGGATAATTTCAGATTGAGAGTAGTAGAGTTTGAGCCTTGATCCAGGGTAGTTTCGAGGGTACCGTAATGATCTGCGATCGAACGGGTCAAATCGAGAATCAGTCAAAGAACGAGACGAATGAAATCGGAGGAACGCGTACTGTCAGGCCAGGTGGGAGCTCTCCAAGTAGTGACGATCTTCTTCGGTGCCTCGACTTCAACGACTTTCCCCCTGATGTTTCCTCCGAACAGTTCCATCTCGGCGTCGACTTGCGGTGCCATCTTTGCCGGGTTTCGAGTCCATACGGGGATCTTGTCGGCGTTCGTCAGGAAGTCCCAAAGAGTAGCGGCATCGGCTTGGAATTCTCCCGTAGCTCGAACGATAGCGGTCGAGGTAGGTTTCGAGGAAGAGGTCGATTTCGAAGCCGATGCAACCGGTGCGGAGGTTGAAGTAGAAGGGGCTGCAGGAGTGCTCGCTCCAAAGTTCTCAGCCGAAGAAGTAGCGTTGTTGGCTTCGTTGGCAGCGGCATCGAGGAGATCTTTACCGTGAGTCGCGACCATGTCTTTCGGGAATTGTTGGAATTTCGGTCGAAGTTTGTCGGCTAGGGCTCGTTTCGCCGTAAGGTAGAACGCATCGGCTTCCTTGCCGCTGCCGGAAGTGATGGAGGCTTCGAATTTGTATTCGTCTTCGTCCATGTCGTGAGCAACTTCGAGCGCGATGAGAGTTCCGGTAACTTCCTCTCCTTCAGTCGTGGTAGCTGCGGGTGCGAAAACGCGTAAACGTCAGCTCGTACTCTCTACTAGCTTGGGTTGAACACGTCTTCGTGAGACTCGCCTTTCCACTTCATCGAGACCTGTTGAAACCGAAAGTTACAATACGGAATTCAGCTTGAATTCCGAATCCGTGAGAAAACTTTCGACTCACCTTTTGATCGTACACCGTAATGAGTTTAGACTTCCTCATTCCAAGCTCACAGTCACCTTCTACGTCTGTCACTTCGACGATTTCGACTCCATTCGCTTCAGTTCCGACCAAGTTGTCAATGAACCATTGTTTCGCCCAGGGTTCAACTCCCTTGGTTCTCCAGTCTGATTTGGATCATCGTGCACCGTATGATCGTGAGGAGGGAGTGGGAGAGCAGTCGAGAGATGTAGCAAGAGATGAGCGAATAGTTTCGTCAGTTTTGAGAACTCGGAAGAGCGGGGAAGGGAACGACTCACGCCAGTGCTTGATACCGTGACTCAAATTGGACATATTGCTAAGCTCGGGAGGTTGAAGTGAAGGGTAGAGTTGAAGGAAACTCCCCAAGTTTCCATGAGCTTCTCTCATCATTCAAATCCGGCAAACTCAAGCTAGACCTTGGTCCGACCCTTCAGAACGAACCCTAGATCCATACAAGAATGCTCAAAGCCAAAGCGAAAGCAGCAGCGACCGCAGCCGCTCAAAAACGCAAAGGTCAGTCCCCTCATCGTGTCTCTCTACCCGACTCCAGCTGCTAAGGTGCATGCTGACGAGCTGTATCATCTTTCCTGAACCTCTCCCGACAACTTCTGACCCACTCTCGTCCGTCTTTGCCGTACTTTCACCTACTCCAAACTCTCGATCTCTTAGCCGCCGCCGCCGCAGCTGCAGCACAACAGGAGGCCGCTGCCCAACAAGCCCAAGCAGCCGCTACCGGAGTAGGAATCAGTTCAACCCGAAGTGGACGAGGAATCCGACCGAATGTCACTCGTGAGCTCCCTCTCAACTTCCTCTCCCTCTCTTTCCGTCCTCCCACTCGAAGCTGACGATACCCTTATTGGATGTTAATTTATAGAGTACTGGGTCGATTCATCAGCAAACATTCTCGCACCAGGAGGTTCGATTCAACGGATAGGATATGATCAATCGGCGTTCGATGAGGGCTATCGAGTCGTCGCGCTCGAACAAGCACCGAGACCAGTAGCGGAGGGTCAACCGGGTCCATCGAGAGTCGGAATGATCGAGACGGAGTCAGGAGAGAAGAAGGAGGGAGAAGTGAACGGAACGGAGGAGAAGAAGGAAGGAGAGAGCGGGTTCAAGATGAACAAACAAGATTTGGCTTATATCGTGAGTTGGTATTGACCGAGCGTCCTGAGCTGGAGAAACCGTGCGATCTCGAGCTAATACCGTTGCCTTCTCACAGACTTCGAATCTCGACGTGAAAAGGGACGTCGCGGCCAAGTCACTGAGAGCGCACAAAGGGGATGTCGTTGCTACTTTGAGGGACCTGACAAGTCCAATAGACGAAGCTCTAGCATAAGTAGTTTGCGCTCTTTGAAGTACTTTTTGTCGTTATCTTTCGCTCGCAATCATTTTTTGTCCTGTCTGTGTCTATGGTTTCACTCGAGCGGAGATGCGTAGCGAAGGCTCTTCTGCTTCTGTCCGAGTGATCGGCTCGCGACAAACACGCAGACGGAAGACAGACGACAAGAGTGAATATTCATTCTATGTACTTTTCGATTTGCAAAGGTCGACACCATCATCCGATCTCCCTCCTTCTTTACATGATCTGCCTACACAAAGGACAAGTCGAAGAGTGACTCGTCGTGAACCACTAAAAGATCGTGCGTGTCAATCGGGTGAATGAAGAACGAGAAAGAAACTTGAAAGGGAAAGGAAGCGTACCTTGTAGAGACAACCAGCATGGAATTTGTTCTCGCACGTCTTGTACGATTTTGAAGGGAGAGAACGATCGACAGTCGAAACGGTCGAGTAACAGATCGCACAACTTTCGACTCCTTCGAAATGGAGTGTCACGTTTCGTTTGAAGAGGAGTAATGCATCGGCGATGGCGGCGGACTGTCAGAGACAACTCAGAAGCCGCTCAGTACGATTCGAGTGAAGGATAGTGAGGGCAGCGGGACTGACCTGAGTCGAAATGACTTGTTGCATTGCCAACAACCACGCTCTCCATTGTTTATCCGTCACTCCGACTTTTCGAACGTCCTTTACTTCGACTCCGACGAGGGGGAACTCGCTCGGAACCTTGATCCCAATCTCCATCGTTTCCTCATCGACAACGAACGTGCATTTGACTTCGTTCGCTCCCGCCGCAACTTTGACCGCGAAATCGTCGTTGTCTCGCAACTGTTTGCCCGTGTCGGAAGCGGGATCCCGAAGTGACGAAAGCTCGGCAGCGATGAGGAGAGGTGAGAAGTTGCGGGAAGTGAAGGATTGAATCGTTCGAGAGAGTTGAAGGTTTTGGAGAGAAGCCCAATACGTGCGAATGACAGACGGAACTGCTTGAAGTGCGCGGTAGTAAACGTGAGCGGCGAAGACAGGTAGGGTTTGAGGTTCGAGGGTCTCAACAACTAGTTTAAAGAGCGCGAGGGTCTGTCAGTACAACTCGTCAACTGGGAATGTCAAATGTCTCTCACCTTCGAGATGGAAGTCATCAATCGCCCAAGGAGAAAGATCCGTTGGTCGCGTTCGGTCACTGAGGTTCAAAAGGCCGAAGAGAGAAGGAAGAAGGGACGAGGTGACGAGGTCATCGTTGCGAAGCTGATCAATGTAGGCTGATCGTATCCGGGGCGACTGAAAGTCATAAAGCAGCGTCATCAGCGTCGAATACACGTAGAGGAGGAAAGTCAGAGGATTATGCAGCTCACAGCGGGACCGAAGAAGGCGAAAGCAGTGAGCCAGGCGAGCAAGTAAGTCGAAGCCTGAAGAAGCAAAACACAGTCAATTCAGCCTTGAAAGATGATGCAGAGTCGCGACGACTAACCTTCTCCGGCGAGTCCATCTCATCTCCGTCAAGTTTGGTCTGCAGCAGGTTGACGAGCGTCCGAGGTAATTGGATTTCGATCTTCTCCTCGGTATCCAATTCGACTTCGACGACCAAATCCTCGACATGCTTCTGTACGACTCTTCTCAGGAGATCGTACGAAGAGATTTGAACAGCGAGGGACGGATCTTGAAGGAGTCGGAGAAGCTGCTCGAACGATTTGTCCATCGTCAAAAGCTTCGGAGGCAAGTCCATGACGAGTCGAGCCATTGTCGAAACGACTTCGGCTCTCGGAGCGTTGCGCTCTTGCGAGACTGTCAGAGTAGAGATCAGTCTCTGTCGTCCCACTCGCAGAAGAGCGGGCGGGAATGAAGCTTACCTGGACGAGAAACGAACAAGTGAAGAACGAGTTCGAGGCAAGAAACGACTCGATCCTTCGCGACCGCTCTCAATTCAGCATTCGAACTCGAGAGGTCCTTCATCTGAGCGAGTAGTAAGCAGGACTGATAGACGGCCGGTAGTGTCGTTGGTTCGTCCCAATCAGCCGCCTAGATAAAAGAGTCGCAAGATCAGCGGCCGTGCTGGAAACGAGACCATCGAAGTCACTCACATCGAGGTTACTTTCGATCAAGTCAAACACGAGATCCCAATGACTGCCGCTCAGATCCTGAATGATGGCGACGAGATGACTGAGGAGCTTGAGAGTTGCCGCATTCGCCTCTTCGGGTAAACCTTCGTCACTTCCGATCCATTTCTGGATCGCTTGAACGAGGAACATGGTTCGCTGCTGAGGTAAAAAGATGATGGGCGCGTCGGCTGGAGGAGCAACAGCGAGGATCTGACGAAGGAGTGGGAGACCTTTCGAATCGAGTTGAGAGGGAGAGACACCGGCGAGGGAAGCTGCGAGTTCGTTCTGATACCGTTCGAATCGAGGTGTTTCGAGGAGGATCGGCCTAATTGCGGAGAGAATGGCGCAGGAGAATCCAGGAGCTGAGCGAGAACGAAGATTTCGACGGTTAGCTCTCGACTGGAAAGAGGCAGCGAGAAAAAGCCTAAACTTACCGGAGGGGGAATTCTGTGCGAGAGCGAGCCATCGCTCAGCATCTTGTGCACCACTTTCCGAGTATCGTAAAGCAGAGCTGAGAACGATCGAGACGGCTCGTTGGGCGTAGATAGCTTTCGCGTGCATTCCTTTCGCCTGTCTCGCGAGTCCATCGAGAACCGCGAGCAGTTGGTCTTCCGTCGGCAACGGTTCCTTCGACCGTAAGTGAGTGACTGCTTGAGCGTGCCATCCGTCACTGAGCGAATTTGTTGCCGAACTGAGGAGGTAGGAACTCGCTCCTTCGCCGGAAGCGATGAGACGTTCGAGGATTTCGGGCGTGATTGAAGCGCCGAACATTCCAGTCGCTACGTTGGAGAGCGATAGTTGATCTTTGGCGCAGAGAGTAAACAGGAGGAGGTGAGGGACGATCCAGAGTGATTTGCGGGCGAGAGAAAGATCGCGAGAGGCGATTTCGAGGAAACCGAGGAGTGCTCGAGGGTAGGCAGAGAGGAAGGCCGAGTCAACGGCGGAGGGATATGGAGAGGAGGAAGCGTCGGTTGCGCAGACGAGAGGCTCGAGGACTGAGAGAGCTGGGGAAGGCTCAGCGAGCGAGAGCTTGGAGAAAAGTTCGCTGAGTTCTTCGAGACTCGGGAGTAGAGAAGAGAGGGAGATTTGAGTCGAGGGCGAGGTTGAGAGGATGTCGGACGCAGCTTGAACGATTTCGATCGCCGATGGTCGGGCTTTGACGTTCGAGAGCAGAGATTTCAGAGAAACCATCGCTCGGCTGATCATTTCGTCTTCTCCAGATTGTGCGACTTCTTGCCATGCTTGTTGAGCGGCAGCGACTGCTTCACCTTGGACGAAGGAATCGATCCGACAGAGGGGAAGGAGATAGCCGACTTGCGATAGAGCAACGACGGCCGAGTCGGAAGCTGCTACATCGCGACTGTTGTCGTTTGTTTGTGTGTAGTTGGCGACGAGAGCGGTTGCCGGGACGAGAGGGGAGAGTGAGGACGTCGATGGTGAGGATGAGCTTGTCAGGACGGAAGAAATTGAAGTCGTAAGAGATTCGATAGCGAGAGTGACGAGTTGTTTGGGAAGGGACGCATCGACAAAAGGTTTCGGATGGAGCATGATTCGTCGAAGAACTTCGAGTTCGTCTTCAGATCCTGACCTTCCGGGAGATAGAACTTTCTGAGCCATTTTGACGACTTCCGTGTCGAGTTCCGCGCTCGGTAGTTCGTCGTCGAGACGAGCGTGTGAGACGGAGTCGATGAGGCGTAGGAACACGAGAGGCGCAGGCGAAGTTGCGAAGAGGGATTTCCAAATCGAAGAACGAGATTCGGGCGAGGTCGTTGCGAGGTGGGAGACGAGTAAGGAGAGGGAGTGAGTCGATGTGGAGATATAGGCGGCGAGATGTTGGAGGCAGAGATCGTCGAGCTGCTGTTGCACTTCGGGGTCGTCTTTGACGAGATCCTTGGTTGAAGCGAGGAATTTGAGCATGTCCTCCCTCCTTTCATCCTGACCTTGTTGAATCGCCGTAATCGCTGCCTGTACTTGTTTCTTCGCCAACTCCCTCCCATCTTCCTTGACTTCGTCCGAGGTTGACCTACGAATCGCTTTCAACGCCATCACGAGCGCCTCGAGCGATTTCTCATTCGTGTCCTCCTGCGAGAACAACCGTAGAGCTTCCTTCTCGACGATTTCCCATGCGGTGTTGAACGCTCCTTTGTCTTCCCTCGAGGCGAACCGTGTCAGAGTTTTCTCGATCTCTTCCGCCGTCCTCCTCGAAGCCAACCCTCGAGTCTTTGCTTCTTCTCCAACGTTTAAGAACGCTCTCCACACTCGTCCGACCCATTCTTTCACAAGTTCCTGCGAGACCGCAACGTCCTCAACTTTCGATGTTTCGAAAACCAAACACTCGAGCAAAGCTCCCAACCAAGCTTCTCCCGCTGCGACGCCCCCAATCGTGACTGCTCTCGAGGAATATGCCGAGTAGAAGTTCTCAAAGAGCAAGTTGAGAGCGGTGGAAGCGAATGGGCCTGAAGTTGGGAGGACGGTGTCGGGAATAGTGGAGAGAAGAAGTAGGATCGTTGGGTAGAGAGGGGTAGGATGCGAAGAGCAAGCGAGGGCGAGATGACTGAACAATCGGGTGAGAGTCGGAGAAGGAGTGAAAGCCGATGTCGAAGTGGATGTTTCTGTTTCTTCTTCTTCTTCGTCGTCGTTCTCTTCGTCGACAGAAGGTGCCGAATCGAGCGCGATATCGGCAAGGGTCCAAGCTTGAGGATAACCTGTCCACGCGTAGTTACGAGCCGATCAGCAATTGGCGTCGAGTAGAGGAGGAAGACATCACTTACGTCGAAGGAACCCAATAATACCCGGCCACCCTTCTTCTTCTGTCCAGCAGTTCTCGAGCACAAGTCGACTGATCGTTCGTAGTCGCTCGTCGTTCTCTTCCTCGTCGCCTCCCTCCTCTTCCTCCTCATCCTTTCTCGGAATGATCATCAAATCCTCATCCCTCGCGACTACGGCTCCGAGCAATTCGTACAAAGCTCGTCGCACCATCTTCGGTTGTTCCTTCTCGCCAGTACGCTCTTGATCGCGGACTGCGAGCATGTCCCACATCTCTTCTCCCATCAGAGTTTCGATCGTGTTTTCTTCTAGAGGTAGAGGACGAGGTAGTTTCTGCATGAGGTAGACGAGGGCCGAGATTGCGGAAGTGCGAAGGAATGCTGGATCTTCAGGAGTTTCTGAGCCTGGAGTATCGTTCGAGGGCGAGCCGAGAATGAGGGAGAAAGCGAATTGAGTAACGGATTCTGCCTGCTCGACGAGATTAATTCCTTCTGACTCTTCGACCTCCTCCTGTTCTGCCGATGTGGAGATGGGTAGAAGTACGCTCTCGAACGTTCTGAATGCTTGGTTGCGAAGCGTTCGATCGCTGTCGAATGCCGTAACGCACCAAGCTCCGACATAATTCGGTTGATCGGTCCAGAGGGCTGACAATAGAGCGCTTCGGGTATACTTGAGCAGCGGAGTCGATGCGGAAGATAGTAGAGAGTGAAGAGAGTGTACCGAGAGGCGGAGTCGTCGAGAAGGGTGGAGAGCGAGTCGAGGGAAATGATGAGCCTGCGAAAATCGAAATGCGAGTGAGCTCCCGCTTCAACGACGCACTTTCACACGGTCGCAGAGATTGCACTGACCCATACTGCAACACATTCTAGGATCTCCTCCTCTTTCAGCTCGCGTTCCCAATCTTCTCCCACTTTCGTCTGTTCTCTCCTCAAAACTTCCCTCACAGCTGCATCGAAACCTTCTACTCCCTTTCCGATCGTAGCCTCATCCTTCTTGTGTAACCTTCGTAGCACAACCACCAACTCGGGATCGATCTGCTTGCCTTGAGAGACGAGAAAGAGGTCGACTGGATCGGGAGCTCCCTTCGGCGGCGGTGGAGGGGGCACGTAGGACTTGACTTTCGGTGCGAAACGATCCTTCTTCTGCTTCTTCTGACCTCGTTGCGGTTTCTGAGGTGTGTGAGATGGGTTCAAGTCATCATCTTCTGCGTTCTGTTGCTTCTTCTTGGCCTGTTTAGCTGCTTGCTTCTTGCGAGTAGCTGATGACGCTGATGATTTCGATTTGGCCATCGAGGCTGGAGGTATGTGGGCAAGAAGAGAAGAAGGAGAGGACGGCTGATGTCATTTCGCTGGCAAGAAGTTTACAATCGCCTATACAACAGCCCTAATTCCATATCTACCTCTCTATACCTCGAACTCGCTTGCCCATCCTAGTACTCCGTCTACGGGGTCCTTGACAATCTCCGCGAATCAGTGCGACAGCGGCCTGAAGCTCGGCACGACTTGAACTTTTCCTCATCCGACATCGAACCTTTCACTCGGCCCAGCTCGAACGGAGAAGACCCAGCGAGGACGGAGAAATGTGTAGGGCATCGAAGGAGCGACCGTGTTGCAATTCGACGTGTACTTATGAGCAATGTTCGAGGAAGGGAGAAGGAGTAGCGTCGGACGTATGAAGGCTGACGGGAGGGAGATAGTGCCCTACGAAAGGCCGCCACGATGTGTAAGAGCGGAGCAGGGAGGACCAGGGCAGACGACTTCATCTCTGCAGCTGTGTGCGCACGTGCAGCTCGAACATTCACTCCTTCCAGATCCATCTCGACTCACACAGGTTTCATCAAGCTCCATGTGAACCTCGGTCTCCTCACTCGATCAAGGATCTGCGAGAACTGATCCTAAAAGTTCATCTTCAAGAAAGTAGCATATCGAGAACAGGATCCGTCGTCGGAAGAGCTTTCGCACGGAACGAAGTCGTGGTTTGCGAATCGAACGAATGGGAGTCACTGCCTTGGGAACGCCAGAAGAGTATGGGGGCAGGTCGCAACTCGTACAGGAACAATCTGACGAGAATAGGTGAGCACAGACTGACGAACAACCTGGAGTAAGTTCGCGTCGATTCTCCCCCAGTTTGATCCACATTTGACTCAAAGGTCTGTCGCACGAGAATCTAGATCTTTCGAGCTCTCCGAATATCGTCGAAACGGTTTGTTCCTCTCGCGATCTGCTCGGGTTTGGCGTCACGAGAGGGCGCATGGACCGAGGGAATAAAGAAATCTGAGGAAAACGGAGCAGCAATGGACCTTATTCGCCGGATTGCTTGCGAACGGGGCTCGACAACTTGACAAGTCACCGTTGTTTCGACGTCAGGGGTTTTTAACCTTTCTCAACAGAACGATTCGTCCTTCCTAGAAACGTGAGTTGATGCTGTTTCAGTACTTTTCAAGCACTCGTACCTCGTTTTCTCGGTGTCTCATAGCATGTAACGTTTCGAGGCGGTACAGTTTTTCTTTCGCTAAGTTGGACGATACTAGTTTTGGCATCACTCGTATCGATCTCTCCTTTCCCTCTCCCTCCCTTTTCGTCCGGACATGTCCACATTCGAACGAGTAGCATGATCCCCTACTATCCTTATAGTCCGGGAGATACGAACGACACTGCCAGCACGAGCTCGACTTCCGCTTACTTCCCGACGATTGTTGAACGACCTCCTTCAGCGCAAATCTCCGCCCATCCCTACGACAGCCTTTCGTCTCTGACCTCGACGAACCCTCACATTCCTTTCGACTCGACGATCTACAGCCAGTCCGTCCCTAACACCCCTTATCCTGACCCGCTTCAGCGACATCATCTCGTTTCTCCGCCTTTGCGGTCGCATCCCCTCTCCTACCCCCCTCACCTATACCAAACGGATAGCGTACACGATCACACGAGTTCGCTCATTCGCTTCGATCAAGCGCCCATACTTCCATCAGATTCGAACGCAAACTTTCGACGCAAAGAAGCTCCAGATTCAACTTGTCCTCCTCCGCCTCTGCCTCCTCCTACCCGGCCCTCGTCAGCATCTCGTTACAGGGATACTCTTGAAGACGACGATGATCAGGAAGCCGGGAGTGATCGGAAGTTGAGAGGGAAACGGGGAAGGCGTTCAGTTTCAACAGCTCAATCTGAACCAGGGAGGACTACGGCTCACTCGTTACCTGAATCCGCGGGGAGCGAATCGCCGAACGTAGAGAAAGCGGACAAGAGCTGCAAGGCCTGTCGGTAAGTCTGGCTTGCTTGTCGTTTGACTCGTTCAGTTGGGTGAGCGCTAATTCCGGTGGTTTCTTTCGACAGTCTGAGGAAGGTGCGATGCTCTCGAGATTGGCCTAGATGTGTACGGTGTTCGGAGAAAACGATCGAATGCTCTTACGGGGACCTTATACCGGCGTCGTTCCTCCAAAAGGACAACAAACTTCAGGAAAAGATCCGTAAGTTCTTTCTTTCTCGTTCTCCCTGTCCTTTCCGAGTCAGATCAGTTTCTCTGACCATATGATCGCTTATTCAGGTGCCCTCGAAGCCGAACTCGAGTCGTCACGTCTTCCTTCCGCAAGCGACTTCCCTTCGTTTCTTGCGAAAATTGTAGAACGCGAGGAAGTGGTTTCGCCGAGGATGAACTCGATCGAGAAGACTTCGGCAGACGCAAGAGTGATACGAGCGGGTCTCGAATGTGAGCAGAAAAAGCCACTACGTCTCCCTTCGTTCGTGACTGACTTTGCCTTTTCTCATAGCGTTCCGGTCGACCGATGGCTACCACCTCGCATTTCGGCCGTTCCTCCGACGCTCTCATCATCTCTGCGATACTCTCGATACCCTCACCCCCAGCGAGCAAGTCGCGATAACTCTTTCGGTGTTTTGCGCTCAACGGTCCAAGTTCGCCAACGAAGCATTCTTCCGGCCCAAACTCGCCGTGGACGACCATCATCGTGCTATAGAATCTCACGCTATCCGGCTTTACGACAAATACGAACTGGGTTACGAAGGGTCGACTCGAGGAGGACTCGAACTCCATATTTTGGGCTCGCTCGTCTTTGCGGGTAGGTTTGGCTGTCACCATTTACCTTCTTCCTCACATCGAGCTCATGAATATGTGTATCTGAGCAGGTGATGAGTCCACTCGCAAGAGATCCCGAGGCTGGCTTCGTGTTGCTCTCTCGATGTACCGCGACCTCCTCGACTCAGCTCCAGATTTCGACTCTCAAGCTCAACTCATGAAAGATTACGGTCTCTCTCTACTCGATCTCGATTCAACGTTTGCGGTACATGGAGGAACTTCACCTTTCGTCTCGAGCGAGGATCTGCTGCTCTACTTTTCGATTTCTCCACGGACGACTCCTTCTTCGTCGCTTTCGTCCGAACTGGCTCCATTCCTCACTCCGTCTTACACTCAGAGCGACTCTCCTCAGGACCGGCTCGATGAGAGCATCGAAATCGTTTATCGCTGGGTCGTTTTCGTAGCTCGTTCAGTAGCGGAACAGTCGTCTGGTGAGTGATCTCTTCGCTCAGCTCATTAGACTTCAAGTCTGACTATCTCTTACAGTCAGGGGAATGTATCGGGGTCTGTCAGCCTCATCGATGAGCATCGTATTCTCCCAAATCTCCCAAATCCACATTTCAATCGCCACTATTCAGAACCACCTCCTTCAGCCTCTACCCGATCAAGACCCTCATCGGCAAATCGACCGTCTACGCTTTCTCTCTCGTCTAAACTATCGAGTCGACGAATTCGTCTATCGATACTACAATCTGGTCGATGCTCAACCAAACGGTTCTACTCACGATTTCGGCCCAAATACACTTCAGTCCATCGAGGAGAGAATCGTAGAAGGGTTGAAGAGAGCAGCGTGAGTTCTATCTCTGTTTCTCACTGTTAGACAACCGTATCCTAATTCGAGTCATCGCGCTTTCAGCTTTTACTTCCGCCTCTATACCGTTTCTTCGCCTCACGAATGTCGGAATCTTATCTACTCTGTCAAGTCGTTCCCGGGCTGGGTGCGCTTCGTGTTCGAAACTCCTTCACAATTTCGCAACGACCATCGTAATCAACTCGGACTCGACTTGGGACCTCTCCTCTCCCAAACGGAGCTCGACTGGATAGAACACGGACTGGAGGGAGTAGCGAACTACGACAGAGCGGTCGAGGAGGATCTGAAAGAGTTTCGGGCGCTGCGAAAGGAGCGAGAGGCGAATCATCCCCTAAGAAGTGAGCGCTCTCCCTCTCCTCTTTATTGGCGATCGATTCTGCGACTGATACGTTTGTCTCCTCGCGTTGTAGATCCCGTTCACGTCGATCGTAGCTTGACTGGACTCGACTTTCGACAAGCGATTCAGCAGGTCTCAAACGAGGTAGCTTGGATACAGTAAGAGTTACGTGGCCGGAGTAGAGTGCATATAGATCTAGAAATATAGTATAGCAGTACCTGTAGGAAAGACAGCGTGCCTTGTTGTCGACAGTTGTTCGAGCTCACTTGCGATTCGATTTTCGTTTGGTTTCCGCGAAGCCGTTCGAACGGACCCACTTCGGGGAGTCGTGATACTGTACAACACAGTGCGGGACCATATTACAGATTTATTTGCGGCGAATCGCAACTCAGACAATTTTCGAGTTTCGAACCGCAGTGGAAACGTCATAGAGAATCCGAGGATTCCTCGAAGTCGTCAACTGTTTCTCCTCTCCTCTGCTTTTTCACTTTTCCACTCACTCTCAAACAACATGCGCACTTCTACTCAATCTGTAAGTGATCTGTCCGTTCAGCAGTGTCCCGTGTCGTTCCGTTGGGCTGATCTCTCCCTCTCTCCTCCTTCTTCTCTCCTGTTGTCGCCGTTCTCCATCTTCTCCCTCCTCGAACACTCCGTCTCGCTTACCTCCGCTATTGATCACCCTCGCAGATGATTCAACAATCTGCTCGCCGTTTCGCCGTTTCGCCTACTGCAATCCAAGTAGAAATTGCCAAAACGAATGAGTCTTGCTGCACGAGAAAAAGCCCGGCGTCGCGTCTCTAGCGACAGCGTTGTCTTTCCCATTCGATTCGAGTGGTCTTGTAGGCTTATTCGGGTCTTCGACGATAATCGCGGGCTCTTCGACGTCGCCCTCGATCTGACCACGTACGTGTTCCTCCCTTCGACCTTGACCTTGTTCTTGCCTCTACTGGTGGTTTGAGCCGGTGGAGGGAGTCGTAGAGTGCGGTGCGGATGTGAATGAAGAATCCACCTAGCGAAGTCGCAGAGAGACAAATTTGACGAGAATGAACGCGCGAGGATTGGGAGGTCGTCTGAGGGCTCGGTATGTTCCATCTCGCTATCAGCGTCGCTGGTTCGTGTTTCGGCGTGATGTGGAGAGAGGTGATGAGAAGAGTCAGCTGCGCACATTCGACGCTCTCGCGCTTTCTCCTCTCCACTTCGCCAATCTAGACAGCTTTCGACCCGGATCCCAAGCACAGCAGCTACGATACCCTTCAGATGACTACTCGCAGCCGGAGCTCTCGCAATCCGATTCGGTTCCCGACTTCAATTTCCCCTCATCTCTTTCAGGCTTCCCACTTCGCACATCAACTCTAGCTAGCTCGACACTGCTATAGCAGGCTTTAGCAGATGTCCAAGTCGCCTGTGCCAGCGTTTTGCCTCGACCGGATCATCGAGACCTATGCCGCCAAAAGCTCGACTCCAATCTCGCTCAACTCGATGATCAACCTTGGGAAATACGGTCGTAACAAGGTGAAAAGCTGGAGGCAGAGAAGCTGTTAAGAGGTGGAAACTTCGTGAGTCTAATCTTCTTCGCAGAGTTGAGTCGTTTCGCCCTCGTTTCCTAGCGCTGATAAATCGTAATATTCGACCAATCAGCCGAGAACCGAGCTGCCCACGAAACTTAGCCATCGTTTACGGGATCACTAAGAGCTGCCTTTAGTCGTCGCGTCTCGCCCAAGGTCACAGAACGTTTATGGACCTTACCTCGAGGCTTTCGAGCAGTGAGCTTTCCATCTCGTGCTCTTACCCTATTTGACTAGCTCACTTGTGTTCATGGTGTTCTAGGATTCGACGGTTCCCTCCATCAAGAATCTTCCCAACCGATACCGAGATCCCTTCGCAACGACAGCTCGTCGTGATTGCCGACTGCATCGATTTCTCATCGGCACTCGCTCCTCCAGACCGCCCTCCTGCTCCGGCTGACTGCTCCGCTACAACGATTATCTATGGCAGCTCTCAGGCGCCAGTAGACGTGGACGTCAGCTCTGGGGGACGGGGCCGAGCGAGGCGGCTCACACGGAGACGGAAGGAGGCATTTCCACCGGCTATGCCGCTTCGTACGAGCGCCTTAATCGGAGCAGTAGCATGAGGAGGAAACGGACAGCATTTGTCATGTCGAACGCTTTCGAGATTCTCGATCGGTGAGGTTTCTCCTCTCTTGTTGTTCCCCTTGTTTGCCCGCTTAGCCTCACTAACCCTCGAGTTTTCATTCGTTCCAGACCCAATTCGCCCCTCTTCTCAGGTCTCGCCGGTTTCCCCAAAGCTTTCGTCCGCCGATACAACTCCGAGACACTCCGAACGGAAACTCAACAGTTTAACCATCTCGACTCGTCATCTCCTATCGATTCTCCGTCATTGGTGTTACTTTGCGCAAATGAACGACGCTTCAGTTAACAGTTAAGGAACATGACTTCGATGATATGCCGAGTGTAGTCGAGGCTGGAGATAATCGACGCTCGAGGAAAGATCGAAAGATCAATGATTATCGAGAGTGCGGAGTCGGTTTCTATCCGGTCGTCCGGTCGATTCAAGGTGAGTTGAGGCCCACAAGTCTTCTTCGGTGAATGAATCGTATTGAGATCGACTCTTCACTTCTCTTATTTCGCCTCTCTGGAAATATTAGGTTCGAATCAAACGAATTGAGCTTACGTATTAATGGCTTCGGGCAAGATAACGTTGTCGACTAGGCGATTAATCGTCATCAGACTGAACAGAAGGACTTTAGATATCGAAGAAAGGATTGGAAGAAGCGAAAGCTGAGGTCACTCGCGGCGAACTGGGAAAGGAAAAGGTGTCCTGAGATCCTTCATCTGTAGGAGGATTGGAGGTGAGTCACTTTCACTGCTTTATGCTCGCATCGAGAACGTCATGCTAACGCTTGAACCATTCAACTAAAGGATAGCGGAACCGAGAATCTGTGGCTTCGTTTGCGAAATTGGTCGGTCGATGCGGCAATACAGTTCGCTTTCACATCTCGTGCCACTCCGAGAGATCACGCAGGTACAGATGAGAGACTATCCGAACCTCTTCGAAGCTCTTTCGCTTTAAGCGTTGTCGCTGTTTTTCTTGCGCTTTTCAGGTCGAAATGCGGAAGGTACTAGCTCTCGAGCGCCTTCGAGGGGGGATTTACGCGTCATTCAACGTGTAGAGGATAGGGTAAGCAGGCGGAGAAGCTTGTGATGATTCTTATACGAGGGAAAGAATCGAAAAGAGGAAGGGATGAAACCAAAATGTAGGTATATCTCATGCGGAAGGGTTGTCAGGCTACTTCAGAATAGGCTCAGAGGATTCTAGGTCAAGTCAAGAGTAAATGTATGGTAAAGCGAGGCGACCGTTGGAAAAGGAGCTGTCGGGAGAATCTTGGAGCATTTGAAGCGAATTTCTCATCCTCTCTCCTCGCTCTCTTTCCCTCTCTCTTCTCCTCACCGTTCTCTCGCCCACTAGCAAGGATGAACACTCTTACCGATGTAAGTCCAGTCACTCCGCGGATCTCTCCCTTCCCCTTTCAGAAGCTCACGCCCTTTCCTCGCTCCTCTCGCTCGCTCCCTTCGCTCTTCCCCTTCTCACTCCTTTCCTCTCCTTTCTTCCTCTGTGCCTCTTAGGATCATCTCCCGTCGACTCTGAATGCTCTTCAACAAGCAGCCCGCGCTCCGAACGCTGAAGTAAGTTTCTTTCCTCTCTTTCCCCGCTTACCTTGTGCTCACTTCGATTCCTCGATCACAGGCGCTCTCCTTCTTCGAGAAGTTCGAACAACAGTTCCGAACCCTTAGCAACTCCGAACTCTTCCAATTCGAGGGACAATACCTCAACGATATCGTCAAATCCGAACTCTCGCGAGCTCTCCACCACGTTACCCCTAAGAAAGCCTCGAGCAACCCTCTCCTCAATCAATTCATGAGGATGCTGTTCGATGGTTTGAACGGGAAGGGCGCTCACGCCAAAGCTCGCGGTACAAACGGCCCGTCTGACCTCCTCGCGAAATTCCGTTTCTACTCCCGTCAACCTGGGTACACGGGTAGTTTCGGACCTCTGCGTACGAAGGGAGACGTTAGACGAGTTGGCAGGTTAGTCCCGTTTTCGTTCTTCCTTCCGCAGAGATTGACTTTGTTTTCCTTCTTCCTTACCTTCCTCCCTAGGTTCGATGAGCGAGTTGTTGCTGCTAAGAAGTGTGGGAGCTTGACGGAAGAGGAACTTACGCTCCTCAAAGAGATTTGTCGTTTCACCGCCAAATTTGTGAGCTGTCTCTTTTTCGACTTTTAGACTCTCGTCTGACCTCGATCAACTCTTAGGAAGGATTGTCTTCCTCGGACTGGATTGAATACTTCAACGAAAAGTGTTTCTTCGCATCGGGAATCAAATATAACACGGTTGTCGGAGTCACGATTTGGGTTAGTTGTAAGTTCCTCTCTCTTTTCCTCTCTTGTGAGAGCTTTCTCTTGACCACACCACTGGGTTTTTGCTATTAGCTCTCGTCTTGTGTCGCGAAGTTGGAGCTTTCAGCGAAGACGTCGCCCCCTACATCGCGATCGACTTCGCCGAAACGAATTCCGATCGTTCAAAAAAAGATCCCATCAACCTCGGATCTGCCCGAATCCTCAAACGCTTCACGGAAGCCGCCAGAGTCAGTCAATATCTCTCTGCTACGGCTCTCGCTCGCCCTAACATCAATCCACTACAGGTCTACAACTACGACAGCACGGAAGTTTCGAAAGTACTTGCTGGAGAAGCCGACGAGGAAGGATTGTTTGCCAGAACCTGTGAGTCTCCTCCTCACTCTCTGTTCTATCGCTCGACCTCATCGTTCCCCTTCTCTCGCAAAAGGGGTCTATTTGATCAAGAACAACCTCTATTCGAAACACTACCTCACCTTCAAGAAAAGTCTCCGTGATTGGTTTCATCCGTTTTCCCACAAGAACTCCAAGGTATCAACTCGTTGGTCAGTAGCGGAGGACAAGTTTTTGAAGATGTACGTCTGATCGTTCTTCGCTCGATTTTGCGTTTTGAGCTCAAGACTAATGATAATCTTACCTTTTGTAGCGCAATTCAGAAGGGGTTGAAAGATGGTGTCACGACATTCTCGGCGATGACTCTCGCCGCTGCAATGTTCGCCTGCCGATCGGTCAATTCGCAAGGGAAGCTGGTCCTACCCGTCGAAGGAGCTGAAGCTCGACCCTACCCTCACATCAAGTACAGAATCAACTCCCGCTACGGTTATTACGCTCTCCTCGCGAAAGAAGCTAGTCTACTCTTCCGCCCAGCTTCTTCGCATCGTTTCCGTGCTGACCCTTTCTTTTTTGACATCTTCTTCAGATCGGACTCGATTTCACCGAACCCGGTTTCTTCTCTCCCGCTACTCGAGATCAAATTGCCCAACTTGGAATTACCTACGAAACGCCCCTCAAAGAAATGAAGAGAATCTTCAAGGCTGACAGTGCTGCTGAAAAGACCCTCAAGCTCGACGAGGTCGATCTCACCCCTCCCGCCGCTACCCCCGCCTCTTCGACTACGGCCGGAAAGAAGAGAACCTCGAGGAAACGTGCAAAGAAGGAAGAGGAGAACGAGGAGGAGGAGGAACAACCGTCAAAGAAGAAAGCGAAACCTGCGAAAGCTCCCGCGAAGGGACGTGCACTCGCTTGCGACGGAGGAAGTTCGAAACACGGTGCTCGAGTTCGTAAAGCACTTGATTAGTCCGGATCCTTCGCCTCGTTTCGTAATTTTTTTCCTCGCAATTTTTCTGTTTTCCCTTTCTGTCACAATTCGTCTTCTGCTGTACCCCTTTCGAACGTTTCTCACCATCTGTACTCTCTCCATTGTCTCTAACTCTCTGTCGAATGTCCTCTTTCTTTCTTCTTTCCTTGTGTTCTTCGTTCCTTCACTCTGAGATTCATTCCGATTTGCCAATCTACTGTGCTCTTCTCCCTTGTGACCTTCTCCGTATTGGCACTACGAGAGCTATGAGAGAAGCAGACGCTACAGCAGCTCGAGGACGGACGAAGTCAAAGGCGAGAGAAAAAAGGAACTCGAGCTTGAATCGTTCTTCGAAGTTCATCTTCCTCGTCCCCCTACAGATCTCGACGTGCTTCTCGTTCAGGATAACGTCGTCGTCAATGCCATTCATTGATCGTACAGTCTGTCTCCCTACCCCACTTGCAACGTTCGAGTGTACCTCCTCGTTTTCGTCTTCTGTCGTCTGATGCGAATCATCGCAACTTGGGTCTTATCGGAGGCGAACTCTCGCCCCAACGTCCACAGGACGAAGCTACAGGGAAAAGGATGACAGGAAAATGAACGAGGATAGCCCGGAAAAGTCTCGCGGAAAGTGGCGATTCCCGCGAGGTTGCTCTTCAACGGGCAACCCTCATTAGTCAACCCTTGCCGAGCGAACTAAGCTAGAAGGCGAGTGGGCATAGACACTTGGGCAGATGAGCAGCGCAAGCGAAAAACTCGAGCGGCTCTCTCAAAGCAGAGTAGAGATTGAAGTGAAGTTGAAGCGAAACCGGCGAGAGGGACTCGAGCTAGCTCAAGTGAAGCGTCGAAAGTTTGCAAGGATCTTTGTGAATGAATAGAGGCGCAGGAAGTGCGGCGAGGGAACAGAGAGATGAAGCTGAAGCGCTAGAGTTGCCGAAACCGACGGATTCTGTCCCTTTTCTCGAGCATATAATCTCTTTCGCATCGGGATTTTCGATTTCGGCGTTCGGCATCTTGTAATCGATCTCGTCTAGACTGTGACAAAGTTGACCTGGACTGCTTCAAGTTTCAAGTGATCAACCCGACTGAATTCGAATCGACTGTAACCAAATTGAGAATTTTGAGCCCCCATTCCGCTTCCTTCCCATGCAGCTTGATCTTGTCGGTCAAGCTGGCCTTGCCACACGAGTACGATTGAGGGCGCTTGTGCTCCAGGCGAGATGAGCGAGCGTACGAACGGGTTTTGCTGTTTGTAGGAGCAGGATCACCCAATTATCAGCTACGCGAGGGCTACAATACCCTGCGATACGACTTACAAGTCTCCTCCGCGTACTGCATCACCGACACGACGAGCCCCAGGACCCAAGATCGGCTGCTTCCAATCCACCTCTCTCGCTACTTCTGAAAGCTTCCTTTGGCTCAGCGGAAGAGCGAGGCGAGTTTTCGACCTGTACAGGTATCCCTGAGTCGTGGGCACCTGCGACGCCGAGGTCGAGAAGGATGCACGTTCGAGTTCGAATTGATGAAGTGAGTTTGAGAGCCTGCAACCCGTTTGCGGGAGACGAGAGCGGCGATACAGTTGTCGTGAGTATCGGTTGAAAAGGTTGAAGACGTCCTTCGAGGCGCAGGACGAGGAAGTGAGACGGAGGAGAAACAGAAAGCGAAAGGTTGAACTCGCATCGTTTTCGAGCCTTTCTCGACTCGTCTTGGCCTGATTCCTAGTCTACAAGTCGTCTGATCGTCACTACTTCCGCCAGTGAGAATGGGAGCGCTCCGAAGAATTTCTTGTCGAGATGCAAGTTCCAGACATTTCTTCCCACGAGAAAACCGTTCGCTTTCGTCGACATGCGTTCACTCCCCGAAGGCATACAACCTTTTGCATTTGTGTGCGACTCTTCCTCCGACACTACTCTTCGGGAACATCAAATTGACATGGCACCGCTTCAGAGGCGAGAACTCGAATCGGAGAAGAGAAACAGCGAGAAGCTTAGAGAGGCGCAACGATTGGAGCTACGGTGAAGGGAAGGAGCGTGACAGAGAGTAAAGGGTAGACGGATTCGTCAATTGAAATTGGGCGGTGTAAGCGATGCGGAAAACACGACTTGAGGAAAGGGTTCGAAGGGTTTCAAAAGAGTAACTAAACGAGGGGACTCGTGACGACAAGGTCAGCGACAGAAGAGACCACTAGGAGCTATGGAGAAGCACATACCTCATTTCTTCTCGTCAACGAACGCTGCAGCCAACCCTTGTAAGAATTTCAAGTTTTTCTTCTTCTCCACGCCGTTTCTCCCCGGAATTCCTCTTCCTGAACTGCTGGTTTCTCCTTCTGCAAAGACCTCCGTACGATCCGATTCCACTTTGATTTTCTTCTTGACCTTCAGTTTCTCAGCGAGTAGTAACATTTCCGGATCGTTCTTCTCCACTTCCTCGCGTTCCCTCTTCGTCTGCTTCGCGTGAGCGACCTTGTTCCAGCGTTTGTTGCTACCCCTCTTGTTGTTCGAATATCCATCAGTTGCATCATTGTAATGGGTCATTTCGAGTTGTTCCTTTCGCGAGAGGAGTGTGGTTGGAACTTTGAAAGCGAATGTGGTAGGAGGGAGACGAGTAAGGGGATCGGCATAGGCTTTACGGGCGACGCGAGGGTAAATTTTCCCGGCGAGGAGGGCGAAGAGGGTCGAAGCGGAAATGTCGGGATCGTTCGTAATTTCGTTTCGATAGAACATCAGGGACGGATCATGAACCGCAGCAGAGCGGTTCGAAGGGAGGGAAACCTAAGCAGCGACAACCTGTGGCATCAGTCATCGTGAAGATACCACGAGAAAATGAGGAAATGAATTTACCTCGGGGTTGTTCTCAAAATATTCTTTCGCTCGACGAAAGATATCGACAACTTCTACTTCGGAGAGTGCAGGGATTCCAGCGAGGCCATCTAGAAGATTAACGTTTAACCCCTTCAAACGAGTATCCGTCGTATCGGTACTGTCGAATAACACGTTGAACATTGTTTCCGAAGCGAATCCGAGAGCGGCGGGAGCTTTTGAGGAATGGGAGTAAACGATGAAGGATCGAACTTTAGTCCATCGGAAGTGTTCTGTCATGAGCCAAGTCAGCTCATTCGATCGCTAACGAGGGAGAAAAAACTTAAAACGAACTCAGGGATACCATGGCTCGTACCAAACCATTGACAGGCTTCTTCTGGTGTCCCTTGATTCGCGCCGAAGGATTGCTCGAGTAGCCGACATCGAAGTAGGTCACATCGGCTTTACGATCGTACCATTGCCAGCGGTAGACGTTCGACCCATTGGAAACTTCCTCCATAGATTTTGCGCTCCTCGTAAATTTGGGGGTGAGAGTGAGTCGGAATCGAGAGAGATCGATGTCGTCTTCTCCGAAAAGACTAGTAGAAGCAGCACGAAGGAGGAGATCAGCTTGAAACACTTTCTCAGAATAACGATCGAGCTGAGAACCAGGCTTACGCATGAATCTGTTGTTTGAGCTCTCCTCGAGATCGACGATACATGTCGAGGAAGGCGAGACAGCCGTAGGAGAAGTCATAGCCAGGTACCCTTTCGAGAAAGAAACGAGGCCACGAACGCGATTTGCAATTTTGAACGAGGTCGAGGCTCAGACCGGGAGAGCGACCGGCAAGAAGTCTAGCAGATGAAATAGATGAGTCTTCCTCAGTGTAGATGGAGCGAGAGTGAGACTGAACGTACTCGAACTTGTGTGGATCCGCTCGAGCCATCAGTTCTTCGAATCTTGCGAGACCGCGGGAAAGTTGAGTCTGAAGGAGCGACAACATGAGCCACTTCCTTGCACGATCAAGCGAACACTCTTACCTTGTTGAAAAGCTTCTGCGCAGATTCCGCAACTCCATCAAGATACTTCCTTTGAAATTCTGTGCGAGGACCGAACGGAGTCTTTTCGGCGGAAGAGCGAGCACGTCCTTCGTTGCTATCCTCCTCCTCCTCCTTCTCCCCCTCCTCCTTCTCCCCCTCCTCCTCCTCCTCCTCCGGTCCTTCCTCCTTCCAATCGACTTCGAAGTAATCGACTTTATTCGGATCTCGTGAATCTTCCCAACGATATCGCTTGGGATAGTAAAAAAGTTCCTCCGCTTTCTTGATTGACGTGAGAGGGAACAGTGATTTGTAGAGCGATGAATGCGATTCAAAGGTAACAAAGTCGGTGTCGGGGCGAGGAGGAGGGAGTGTGATCGAACGTAGTTGGGCGATGAAGCCTAAAAGAGTCGTTCTGCTGGCGCGATCGATGCGAGTAAGTGCGATAGCGTCTGCTGGTCGGAGTTTGCACCTTTCGATCGTCAATTTCAAAGCCTGAAGAGAGAAGCGTTCATCAGTTTCGAGTGATGAGGCTTTTGTCGAGGAGATCCGAAAGACTGACACTGATCAACGCCTCACTAGCCATCTTCAGTGTTTGAGTGAACTATCTAGCGGCGCTTATAAGCGATTCTGAAAGGTCGACGTGAAGCGAGAGAAGAAGAGGAGGGGGAGGAGCTCCGCGCCATTTCTACTCTTCCAATTGCGCTTTTTCCTGCTCCCTGAGGCCTTACTAAGTTACGATGAGTCTGCTATCTGACCCGTGGGAAAGAATCAATCAAGTTCTAAAAATCATGATTCTCGAGAAGCCTGTCTCAAGCTCTGACTCGCGACCAGTTCCCTCTGACCAAGGGTCTAGACTCGGACATAGAACATGCGTGAATCGATGAGGTCATCTCCAAACGATCAGTTTCGAAATCGCCAACTTTGTCAAGTTTCTCTCTTCCGGATCCTACAGTACTGTACCTCATCTACAGTACTTCGCATCTCCAACTCCCACTTCACTACACATCCAGTACACTTTAACAAGATGATTTAAACACGCGTGATCAAACTCGCCGCTCGCCCTACTCCAGTACCTCCTGGAGCTCATCCATTGAAGGCTGGTACTGCACCTGGTTACGGACAAGGTGGATACCAAGCACCCGGTCCTCAGAAGTCTGGAGGAGGTTCGAAACTCCCGTGAGTTTTGAAATCGGATCCGATCGAAAACTTACTGACGACATCATCGCCGACTTTCCCAGTCTTATCGCCCTTCTCGCCGTTGCCGGTGGAGCCGGAGCGTACTACCTCACTCAAGATGACCCGAAAGCCCAAGCAGCTCACGATGCCCGAAAACTCGAAACCGGCGTCAAAAACGAAATCAACGACTTCCGAACTGGCGCTCGCTCTTCCTCTGCTCCCCTCGTCGACGCTTCCTCGAGCCGTCGTGAACTCGAACGCGCAAAGGACGCCGCATCCCCTTCTCGTTCGTGGAGTGACAGTCTCGGCCTCGGATCGAAGACTGCTGGCGATGAAGCTCACCACGCTTCGAACAAGATCTCGAATGCCGTCGAAGATGCGAAAGATTCCGTCAAGAGTTTCGGTCAATCGGTCAAGAACGAGGCTCAAAATGTTTGGAATGGACACGGTGAGGGAGTCAAGGACGAGATTATTCGATGGAAGCAAGCACTTTCTTCGCCTGATGGAAAATTCGGAGCGGAACAAGTCGAGCAATACTTGAGCACGAAGGGAGTCGCTACCACTTCGCTCGAACCCTACCCTCTCTTCGACTTCTTCGGCACCGCTCCTTCGTTGAGGAAAACTCAAGCTCGAATCTCCTTGAACCGCTATGAAACCGAGGTAAGCGAATTCTCGTCCGTTCCTCCAGTTCGTCGAGCTTATTGTTGCTACCAATAGGGCGAGAACTTTGTCAACTCTGCTTTGAACCGTGCTTCAGCTGAATACGAAAAGGCCAAGAGCGGCGTTAAGAACATTGGTCGCGATGCTGAAGATTACGCACGAGAAGCTAAGAACGAGGTGAGTTTTCCCTCAGCTTCGGTTCCCATCAGATTCAAGACCTGACGATCTGCTCTTAGTCTAAATCGTGGTTCAACTGGGGCGAGAAGAAGGCGTCGTCGGAGTACGACAACGCCACGTCGGACGTCAAGGATACTGTACGTTCCCTCCATTGCTCGCTTGACGTTGTGACCAATGCTGACTTTCATCTACACATGACACAGTACTACAGCGCCAAATCTGACGCCAAGGACACTTACTACTCTGCTAAATCCGAAGCGAAAGATACCGTTAGTCTAGAACCGCTCGCTTTTCTCGATTTCCCCTGCTGTAAACTAACACCTATTTTCACTGCTTCGATGCACATAGTACTACAGCGCCAAGTCGGGAGCTGAGGACGCCGCCAACTCGATCTCTCGTTCGTTCAACAACGCCGCCGATGAGGTCGACCGAACGACTCGAGATGCCGTCGGTAAATTGGCTGCTCCTCTTCAACGTGGAGCTCAACGAGTAGAGGACGGTGCTCAAGACGCCGCTGCTTCCGCTCGATCAACCTACTACGATGCGAAGGGAACTGCTCGCGATGTCGCTGATCAAGCTTCGAGGGAGGCGAAGGACGCTGAGGCAAAGGTCAAGGCCGAGGGCAAGTCATGGTTCAACTGGAGCGAGTCGAAGGCGGAAGATGCCAAGGATGGACTCAAATCGGGACTCCTCGCCGCTGAACGCAAAGTTGAAGGTGCCGCTCAACAAGCTCAACATGAGACAAAGAAGTTGTAAATACAAATCGGTAAGCTCATCATGTTCTTTCCGTCCAGGACTCAGTAGAGTTGACAGTACGAAAGGACAATTCAAGTAGCGAAATGACTTGGAGTATAATTTTCGAAAAAAAGTAGTACCTGTCTTCCCGTCAATCCTTTGTATACAATAATCATGTGGAATCAGTGATTGCGTTACCATCAATTGAGCTCCAGCGTTCGAGAGATTTCCGAGCAATTTGAGCTTCGATTCTCCGAGACGCGGTCAACTTCCAAACGACCATCTCCATCACTGTACGACTCTACCTATCCACTCGCTGTACCGACACGATCATAACGCTGTAACATTACTCGCCTTCCAAGAAGTACCAAGACACGACTCAAGTCTCTTGTTGTCGAATCCGGAATCTTTTCCCATCCTCCAACTCCTTCGACGTGATGCGGACGAATCGGTGAGTGCCACTACGCGTTACATGGTCTTATCTAGCTAACAAGTACGTTCGACTTGACAGGCCGTCGACTGGAGCGCTACTGCTCGCTGCAGTCCACTTCATCTCTGGAACCATCGCTCGCCCCTCCTCATCCTCGCCTTCACTCTCAGCACTCACTCTATCATTATCAAGCTTATTAGCTACAAGGAGTAACGTCGTCGCGGCCGCGAACGCGCCAGCAGGAGGAGCTGGAACTTCAAACTCGTCCTCAGGAGCGTGTGGATGGTCGAGTTCCTGCCCGAAAAGTTCACCATGCTGCAGTGAATTCGGTTACTGTGGATCTGGAGGGAGTTGTCTCGCAGGATGTAATCCCCAGGGTAGTTACGGGGAAGGTTATTGCGCTCCCGTTCCAATCTGCCAATCTTCGAACGTGAGTTTCCATTCTTTTGACTCAATGGTCGTTATGCTGACGAGTGCTTTGATGTAGTTCACGTTCACCGATACTTCACGGATCCAAATGAACCACTCGGCTTGGAATGGAGATCCGAGCAAATACGATTTCACGCTCGAAGTAGAAGACACGAGCAACACGCCAATCATTCAGAACGGTAACCTACAACTCGTCCTATCCGAGAAAGGAGGAGGAACCAAAGTCTCGACTACTCGAACGGTGCTGTACGGAACTATTCAGGCCGCAGTTAGATCCGTCGCGCAAGACGGAGTTGTCACGTGGGTTCTCCTTTCGTCTCTTTAGCTCGCTTCCGATGACGCTGACTGATGGTGTTTCCGCTGGATAGCGCGTTCATCACAATGAGTGGAGTTAAAGACGAGATTGACCTCGAATGGACGACGTCGAACGCCTCGGAAACCCAGACCAACTACTACGTACGCGCTTCTGAGCTCCTCGACGTTCAATAGGACTGCCAACTAATGATCTCGCATGTGCAGTGGGAAGGAGACGTGAACAATTACGAGAACGGAGGAACCGCAATCACGAGGAATCGTGACACGACTTTCCACATCTTGTGAGTGGTTCTTCGCTTTACAATCACCGTTGTGGCATGTTGCTGATTCTCACTTCTCTCAGCGGTATCAACTGGACGCCAGATCGACTCGACTGGACGATCGACGGAAGAACTGTTCGAACTCTTCTCAAATCCGACACGACGAACGGCAGGTTCCCTCAAACTCCCTCTCGAGTCCAGTTCTCCGTCTGGCCCGCCGGTATCTCGTCGTCGCCTCAAGGAACGATCGACTGGGCAGGAGGATTGATCGATTGGAGTCAAACGGGAAGTCAGGGTTACTTCAGTTCCGAGGTTCAATGGTTATCGATTGATTGCTACGACAATTCGGCTCTTCCCTTCGTAACGAGCAATCAATCGACTTCGACGAATTCCTCTTCATCAAAGCGAAGTCTCGCAGTCGATGACGGGCTGTGGGAAAGGAGTTTGTGGGAACGAGCTCCCGTCGTCAACTCTTACGTCTACGGCAGTGAGTCCTCATCTATGCCTGTCTAGTTGATACGTATGTGACAAATCCCTTCGGTGCATTCTTCTCCAGCGAACGATTCGAACGGACAAATCGGAGTTGCAGGCTCAAACGCCGGAACGATCATCAATTCGCCCTACTCGACTGGTCAAAACATGCTCGTCAAGAATGGAGATACTAAAGGAGTCACGGGTACCAAGACTGGAACTTCCGGAGGATTGTTCGGCAATTCTGCAGTTGGAAACTGGTGGGATAAATTGGCGACTGCCGCCGTACGTTTACACTTCATTCCGCTTCGTCTTCACTGTCGCTGACCTCTCGAGTGACAATTTACAGAAAGCGGGTATCATCATCGGAATCTGCGCGGGAGTACTCTTCATCCTCGTAGCCCTTTGCACTTGTTTCGCTCGTCGCAGGGATCAACGCAAAGCGGCTCTCCGAAAACAACAAATTCAGAACGACGCTATCCCTCTCGTCTCGAAGACCGGCGCTCCGTCGGGAGGAGGAGCATCGCCTCAGCGAGGAAATGGTTCTCGATCACAAGTCAACCTGCCGACAAAGTACGCAAGAAGCAACAGCGATTTCGACGCTTCTTCGGTCGTATCGAAGGGTAGCTACTACCGAGCTCAATCACCACTACCCGAAGTTCCCTCCATTCCGAATCATTACGCGCAAAACCAACAACTCGGCTACCAGTATCCTTCGCCGCAAGCTTATGGAGGCGGTGGTTATCAATCACCTCAGTACTATTACGGAGGAGGAGGAGCACCGCCTTATCAACCTCAGCAACAATGGCCTCAACAAGGAGGAGGGAGGTACTGAAAGTAGGTTGTCCTCTGTGATGGGTCGTTCAACGGCGATTTCGACGTCTCCTTACTCTATCTCTGTGCTTTTCATGGTCCTATACCTCTCCGACGTTCTGTATTTATCAGCATCAACTCATTGTAGGTTAATTTTCGCTTATTTTATTGGACACTTTATTCTCTCTTTGTTCTCTTCGGTAATTTGGCATGTCGGAAATCAATCCATACCCATTCTTGATACTGCCGTAGTACTTCCGTCGTCATGTCTTCCGTCAGGGACTTCGCTCAATTGTCCGCTCTCCGAGGTCAGGATTCTGAGAATCTTTCGCACATTCTCCTCACTCAACTTTTTCACCTCAGAATGGCGCCGGCGCAACTCGAGCTCTTCAAGTTCTCTCTCTGTAAGCTCTCACCTGCCCCAGTCTTGCTTCAGAGCCCTCGATCGCTGAGCTGACATTTCTCTCCTCCGCTTGATCTAAAACTCTAGATGTCTTCTTCCCCGTCTGCGCAATGCTGCATTACGGTGATCCAGATTGGTACGAACGCTACGTAGGACCTCTACGAGCTGCGTACAGGCAGGATAACGTTCCTCAAGTTAGTCTCGATCTTCTTCCTCTTTCTTTCGTCTCGGAAGCTGATCTGAAGGGTCTTTTCCCCAGGTTGAACCTCCACAAACATCAACGGAGCTCAAGGATGAACTGGCGAGATTGAGAGAACAACGGTTGGCGAGGAAAGCGGCGAGACCAGCAGGAGAGACAGAGGAGCGAAGCGTATGAAGGACCAGGCAGTACGAGGACGCTCCACGAGGGCGTTGGGTGTAGGATCATCTGTTGTACGAGCCGGCTGTAAGAATAGCGCACAATCACCTTTCCCGTATAATTGATCTTCTCTCGTTCGAAAGACGAAATCGAGGTCCCAAGTCGCTTTCATGAAGCTCAGAACGCTGCTTCGCCTGAGGATAGTTGCTGGAGCATCGATGGCGAGCTCAGCTCCGGCGAAGCAGTTGGTTCTTCGTCTGCGATTTTTTGACTTCGCGCGCGGATTTTGTCAGGTCTACAGCAGCTTTTCACGTAGGGGTTCGTCTGGCCGTGAGCAGTGAGCGGCCGCCTCTCAAGTGTAGCTGAAACGGAGACAGTTGTAGGAGAGAATGAGCGTAGAGCGTTTCGGACACGAGTTGTTCAGCTTGTTCTCTTCTGCTGTCGCGCTTGACCTTGGCCTATATCTCGCGGTGTCCTCAGCGATGCTAAGTGTCGATCCAGCGAGTTCGCCCGTGCCGATATGCGTTATGCGATGGAAAGATCTCGAGCATTCCTCCCGAATCGTGCAAGTTTCTGGTTTCACTTGACTTTGTCAGAGCGCACCAGACTCGGCAGCCTCTCGATGTTTTCCCCTCGGCCACATTGAGAAATATCAACGACTCCTGAAGATGGTAAAGCCGATCTTACGCCGGGTTGTGTTGTGGTTTGCACGGAAGATCTCAGTGTCGCAATGGAGGGGTTCTTCAAGGGGACCGTGGTTACGGGGAGTAGGGCACCACCCTACTTTAGGAGCCTTGTCGATCTTCTGTACAGACAGAACTAGGTTCTTCGCTTCGCAGCAGATGAGGCGAGAAAAGCCCTTTGATTGCGAAACCGTGAATTCTCGTCGTTTGTCGTTTGTGAACCGTCAAATGTTTCGCACTGGCTGTTCGGTGCGCCCTTCAGGCCCTCGCGCAAGACGTATAACGAGTGATACGAGGTAATGGCTAGTGTCTGTGGTAATTCTACAAACGAAAGCGAGTTTGCGCTCCAGCGAATAACTCTACCAATATTTCTATTCCCATTGCACTACGAAGAACCGCTTCGATCCGGCGTTATAACAGGTTGTCACTACTGCACTAGACTGAAGGGTGAAGGTGTTTTGTACCCCGTTAATTCCTGTTTGAAGCGAAATCACGAGATCAGTAATCTTTGAGCTCGACCGAGTTCTCTTCGTTTCAACCTCGGCGTCGGAATCAGGTAGACGCATCGACCTCAGAGGAGATGGGGACTGGACTAACCTTCCATTTCGGCGTGCAGCTGTACCCATGAAACTCAAAGTTTTCCTCCTTCTTGACATCGCAATTGCATTGATTCTGTAGTGACGCCACGGGACAATGTTGAAACGGTTCATGCTATAAACCCGAAACGAAACGAGCGTCAAAAACCCTTGCTCAATCCGATTCCACAGTTCGAGGAACCCGGAAACCGCGGAGTGACGGAAGACACGATCGGTTCGCATGGAGCGGGTTGCTATCGCATCTCGTCAAACAGCGGCATGGGTTCCCACAAGAGTGAGAAGGAGGAATAGGACTAACCCGGTAGCCAATATCCGCGAAATAATGAATCTCCTCCGGTTTGAGCATGAGTGCCGCTGCGACGGAATGTACCGGAGCGTCCCCGAATCGTTCGTAGAAGAACCCGCCGGAGTCGTCGAGGTGCTTGAAGTAGCTTCTGTAGGCTTCGGAACGCAGGAAGGAAAGACTACAGATTTCAAAGTTGCTCCTACGAGAGTCGGAACGTTCACGGGTACGTCAGTGAAAGGAGAGGGAAACGACAAAGAAGGTGGTGTGATAGACGAACCAGAAATGACAGAGATTGTAGGTCTCGCCGTTGTTATTTGAAATCCAGTTGAGGAGGTTCGGTTTCGCGACGTATTGAGGGAACTTTGCCATCCATTCTGTCGAATACGAGACGTTATCAGCCATTGAGTGTGCCGAACAGACAGGAAAAGCTCAGAAAAATCCGAAAGAACCGAATTCTCGAAAGAAAACCGGAAAACTCACCTTTCGTATACTTCCACAGCGACTCCACTGTCTCTCTGTACTCGTAAAGACTGACGACAAACCCATACTTCGTCTTCTTGTCCCTCATCAATCGAAACGGGTCGTAGTCGAGGTTGCAAAAGAACTTGACATTCGGTTCAACCCTCCAATAATACTCATACTTGTGGAGGAGTTCATGTTCGAAGAAGAATCCCGATTGATACCTACACATCTTTCGATACGGAACACTGTTCCCATAAGGGATTGGGAGTTTCCCCATCGCTTGAATCTTCTCGTTCGCTAAAGTCGCGTTGATACCAGGAGGGAAAGGTTGTTTCCCCCATTGTTCTTCGGGAATCAAACCGTAGTGAACCGTTCCGGATGCGATCCCGGACGTATGGCGTTTGAATTCGTCGGTGAAGGGTTCGTCGTTCAACATGACCCAATCGTAATGTAATCCCAGGCGAGAATTGAATCGATCTATTCGTTCGTTCGTCTTCCGCTATCGTCAGTAGATGTCTCTGGGCTGAGATACTAGTGATGACGGACCTTCAATCCCTCTCATCGAATCCAACAATTCCCACAGATCCCTATTCCTCGCCAACGTAACGAACGTCGCATTAACCTTTTCCTTCTTCCCTCCTTCCTCATTCGTCTTCCCTGCCCCATTCTCAGTCCCCCCTCTTCTCCCACCGTACCACACATCGGAATTCCCACTCCCCCCACTCCCACTACCGCTCCATGCGCTAAGTTTCTCTTTCGCAGAAGAAAGCGAAGGAACGTGAGATGCGTAAGTGTCGGAAGTCGAAGTGAAGATGAAATGGAGCAGGATGAAGAGGATTATGATCGAGAGGATTATGTAGCGGAGATGTTGCGTTATTGGAGGAGGCATCGATAGAGAGGAAGGGAGAGGGAAGAGGGAAGCTTCGAAGAGCTCCGAGCGGGGGTTGGGGTATCGCTAGGAACGGCGGGAAGTGGGTGCAGGTGGGTTTGGTAGCAAGTTATGGACCTCTGGAATGTATCGAGTTCCGCAGGAGAGTCCGTTAGAGTGAGGATGAGGTGTCGACAGGGAAGAGGAACGAGAACTAACCGAGTAACGCTATCAACCGTCTGAATGCGAGATGTACGCGTTTCAACGGGAGCTCTGACTACCTATATATAAGACTGGCCGGATCTCGGGGTCGCAGGGATGTGGTGAGATGAGGATGATCTCTCAACAAACAACCGACGATCGTCTTCTCTTTCTCCCTCATCTCACTTCTCGACACTTCGCCCCCGTTTCTACTCGAGGTCGAGAGGGATACTCACAAAGAATATGGACGGCGCACCTCCGTCAGAGGATTTCGAATCCCTCGCTATTCCCGATCGACTAACTCACAAAGTACTCACACTCTCCCCTCTCGCGCTCCTCCTCGCATTCTTACTGACTAGTCCACGCTCTGAGTAGGTATGGAAAGCTCGATTATCGGCCTACGATTCAATCATCTCTTCCGCGAGTAAAACGATCGACGAAGACGATCAATTCTTCAATGAACCTTTCCTGTCCGGATCCTCGATGAGAGAATGGGTAAGGGATGCGAATGCTGTTGCGCAGGATAAAGGAGTGGAAGCGGCTTGTAAGGTCGTTGAAATGGGTGGGAAATCATTGAATAGGTCAGTCAACTAACCTCCCTCCCATCCTCTCCGAACGGGATGATGCTGACTGAGGAGAAAGAGATAATAGAACGAGACCGGAAGTCGTACCGAGCGTGGTGGAGAAATGTCTAGGAGCGGCTAGGGTGAGTTTCGAAAACCCTTTTTCTCATTCAACTCTCGTGCCTCTCTCGTGCCTCTCTCGTACTGTGCGCGTTATACTCACGCTTGGACATGAAACAGGCTTCGACGAAACAGAAAGGTATTGAGCTATGTCTGTTGTATGCTGAAATGGAAGAAGATATGGGAGAAGGAGTTATCGTAAGTCGAATTCTCACTTTTCAGCGAAGTCCCGCTGAAAGAGAGTTCGGGTTCCCGTGATAGGGCGACGTGATACCTGGATTGGATATGAAGCAACCAAAGATCGTTGCAGCGTGTGTGACAGTCCTGAAAGAACTCGTTTAGTGCGTTTTTCAATTTTCCCTTCTCGCTCTTCTCTTTTCGCTACATGCGCTGACCAGCATCCGGTTCCCAGCTCTCTCGGTCCGAAAGCTATCTCTCTCAAACCGATCCTCCAGACCCTTCCCAAGATCTTTTCCCACGCCGATAAAACCGTCCGTTCCGAAGGATCTCTCCTCTGTCTCTCGCTCCATTCCTACCTCGGTCCGGCCCTCACTCCCCACTTGACCGATCTCAAACCCGTCCAAGTGAAAGAGCTGCAAGAGAGTTTCGAGAAGAGTGATAGAGGGGAAATGGAAGGGTACGGAATGGGGAAATTGAAACCGACTAGGTTTACGTGGAGTGTGAAAAGGGAGATGAAAGTCAAGGAAGCGGAGGGGACATTGTCGGGAGGTGAGGCGAATGGAGTTGAGGAGGACGGAGTTGAAGCGGAAGAGGAACAAGGTACGAGCAGCATCTTGATTTCGAGCGCGATGAAACAGTGCTCAATTCTTCTTTGCTCGTTACAGAGGCAGAAGATCTTACTATCGATCCTTTCGAACTCGCTACTGCTATTCCCGTCGTGACGGCCTTACCTCCCGATTTCTACACTCATCTCTCCTCATCGAAATGGAAAGATCGAAAAGAACTCGCCCTCGAACCTCTCTTGACTCTCCTCTCTTCCTCAATCAAATACGATACCTCATCAAACTATACAGAACTCGTCACGGCCTTGAGTGGGAGAATGACGGATGCGAACGTGTTGTGTGTCATGCTGGCCGCGAATTGTATCGAGAAGTTGGCGAAGGGTTTGAGAGAAGAGTTCAAGGGTTATAAAGGAGTTGTGACGAGTCCGTTGCTGGGGAGGACAAAAGAGAAGAAACAGAACGTGTTGGATGCGCTCGGAAACGCTCTTGATGCCGTTTATCAATCAGTGAGTTCGTTTCTCTCGATTGCCTCAGAAGCCTCGCTGACTTTCCATCGATACTAGGCCTCAATCGGAGACTTCACAGAAGATGTGACGACATTCACGAAAGACAAGAACCCATCGATCAAACTCCAAACCCTCCTCTTCTACGTTCGCTGTCTCCGTTCGACTCCCTCTCCACCTCCAAAATCCGACCTACCTCCCCTCCTCGAAGCATTCAAGAAGACTCTCGAAGATTCAGACGGAGCCGTACGTGCTGCATCGGCAGAAGCACTAGGAACAATGATGAAAGTGATTGGAGAACGAGCTTTCCTCGGACTCGTTGGAGAAGTCGATCCGTTGAGGATGGAGAAAGTTAAGGAGGGGTTCGAGAAGGCAGAAACGAAATGTAAGGATGGAAGATCAGCTGGAGCGAAACCACCACCAGCAGCAGGAGCGACGAAATCAGCAGCACCTTCAGCAGCTTCGAAATCAAAACCTCGAGGAGCTCCTCCATCTTCAAACGTCGCGAAAACTAAACCTCCCCCTTCAACGACGACGAACGACTTTGATGAATTCGAACAAGCTCCAGCAGTCAAACCTCCAACTAGAGGTCCTCCCGCTCGATTACTCGGAGCTGGCGCGAAAAAACCTTCTCCCTCTTCTACTTCCACTTCTGCTCCTTCCGCTCCTTCAGCAGCAAAGAAACCTCCTCCATCCTCACGTCCTACTCCAACTCCCTCTGCCGCTCCAACTTCGAGCTCCTCGAAACCTTCCGAACCCCTCCGGTTTAAATTCACGCAAGAATCCGCCGAGAATCAAGTCGAATCAGCCGAAGCGATCCCGAGTAACTTGGTTGCGATGTTAGCTGATAGTGCTTGGAAGGTCAGGTTGGAAGGGATCGAGAAATTGGCGGAATGGGTTAAAGTTGAGGGGAGGGAAACGGAGAGTGAGATTGTTGTTAGGTGGTTGGTCGGGAAGAAACCTGGGCCGAAGGAATCGAACTTCCAGGTGAGTCTACAGCCATGATCTCCACTCGACTCGATTGAGGACGACAACTGACTCTAATGAGATGGGATTTCCATAGGTTTCCGGAAAGATGTTTGGGTTATTCCAACAACTCGCGGAGGACAGTTCGACTTGGACAAAAGCTTGTGCTGCGGTTGCGATCCCTTTGTGTTGTGACAAGTTGGGAGATATCAAACTGAAGAAACCTGCGGGAGACGCGATGATCAGTTTTGCGGAAAAGAGTAGTTTAGGCTTCATTCTTGGTCAAGGTAAGTCGACTCATGTCTCGCAGAGACCGATATTACACGAGATGCTGACGAGTAGCTCGACCCTTCGATAGCGTATGAATCAATGTCGAAACAAAAAGCTCCGAAAACACTACAAGAATCTTACGTCTTTGTGGAACAAGCGCTTCGGGATTTTGGGATCGTCGGTGGACTCGCAGTCAGAGACCTGATCGAGTTCCTCAAGGTCGGATTGAAACATTCGAACGCGGCGGTGAGAACGCAAGCTACGAAAACTCTCGTCACCTTGAGATTGTTCGTCGGTCCTAGTAAGCTTCCTCTCTCGATCTCTTCTCGCCCCTAGATCGATCGCTGATCTCCCTCCTCTACGCCTAGATATCACTTCCTTCCTCTCCGACCTAACCCCGCAACTCCTCTCGACTATCGAATCCGACTTCGAAAAGGTCTCGAGCGAATCGGCACCTGAACCAACTCGAATCGGAGCCGACACAGTAGTCTCCGCCGCACCAGCTGGACCTTCCGCAGCGAAAGGCAAGGCCGCAGGAGGAGGAACAGGAGGGAACGAGGTTGATCCGCTCGACGAGTTGTTCCCCCGAGTCGATTTCGATCGGTTGGTCCCGAGCGCGATGGTTCAAGCGTGCGGAGATGCGAATTGGAAAGTCAGGAAGGAAGCGCTTGAGGCGATCAGGGATATTCTCGAGGCGAACAAACGAATCAAACCGACGATTCTTCGTGAGTTTACCCTCAAATTTCAAGTTAATCGTTGAAATGATCTGACGTTTTTGCTGACTCTACAGCTGATCTCGCCAACCCTCTCAAGGCTCGTATCACCGATAGCAACAAGATCATTCAACTTCTTGCGCTCGATATCGTCGCTCGCATCGCGAATGGAATGGGTAAACCTTTCGGAGAAAAGTTGTCACGAAATCTCGCACCCTCAGTCGCTCAGACCCTCGCCGATCAAAAAGCCAACATTCGAGCAGGAGGAATCACGACCCTCTCGGCGATGGCAGATAACGGAGGACTCGAACATCTCGTTTCGACGTTCGACAAACCTCTCGATGCGAATAACCCGCTTCAACGCAAGGAACTCCTCGGTTGGCTCGAAGAACGCTTCAAGGATGAAGACGCCATCGCAGGGCTCGAACTATCGAATCTGACGAGCTCGATCCTGTCGTGTCTCGAGGATCGAAACGCCGAAGTGAGGAAATCCGCGACGGCTATTCTACCCGTCGTCATCTCGAAAGCAGGTTACGGACAAGTCATGGACATGGTTTCGAAACTGAAACCTGCTTCGAGGTCGACTGTACTCCCTATCGTCGAAGCCGCTCGATCAAGCGCAGCGTCGTCAAATCCCCCTCCAGCTTCTCGACCGGCTTCGACTGTCCTTCCTTCTTCTTCACGTCCTCCTTCCGTCGCCGTCAAGGCTCAACCTCCTCCAGCCCCACCTTCCGCCTCCGTCCCTCCTCCTTCCGCTCCAGCTCCTCGGGTTCCCGCAGGTTTACGACCGACATCGAAACCTCTTCGATCCGCACCTTCGCTATCGCAAGATGAGGTTCCCCCGGCTGCACCTTCGGCTCTTCCCCCTCGACTAGCTCAACCTCGACCTCGAGCATCGATCAGTGGACTACGAGCTGTCGCCTCGACCTCGGCTTCTCGAACTCCTTCTTCCTCCTCTGCTCCTTCGCCGACAATCAATCGAGAAGCTCCTTTCCGCAGCTCGGATCCGAATCCGAAGGTTCTCCGACACAAGAAGGAGACGGGATTGATGAAGTGGTCAGTCGAAGGAACTCCTCGAGCGGATCAAGTCGAATGGCTTTCATCTCAAATGGCTCCTCAAATCTCGGCTTCGCTTCACGCCCTACTCTTCAGTACCGATCACAGCGCTGAACGAGACTTCGTCGCGGGATTGACGCTCATGGACGACTGCGCGAGAGATCCTTCGACCGCAGAACAGTTCGACCTCGATGGAGACGAAATGAGGGATCGAATCGTCGCGAACCTCGATTTGATCATCAAGTACATCACTTTGAGGATCGGAATGACGAGTACGACGATCACGGTCAAATGTCTAGACTTGATCGATCATTTCATGCCGCTCCTCGTTCAGTCGGGATACAAGATGTCGGATTACGAAGCTTCACCTCTATTGACTTGTCTCATCGCAAAGGTAGGCTTTCTTCTTGCTTCGATGTGGAAAAAGGATTGAGCTGATGAGGTTCTCGCCTTGGTTGATCAGGTCGGCGACGGGAAAGAAACAATTCGTCAACGAGTTCGAGCAATCTTCAAATCAATCTGTTCCGTCTATCCTTTCAGCAAAGTCTTCACGACGATTCTCGAGCAAGGTCTCGACAACAAGAATACTCGAGTTCGAAGCGAGTGCGTCGAAGAACTTGGACAACTCTACTCTCGACACGGAGTTCGAATTTACCCTCCCGCCCAAGCTCTTCCTCTCATCGCGTCCTTCATTGGCAAACCTGATGCGACAACGAGAACGGCCGCCCTTCACGCTATCGGAGCCGTTTACACCCTCGTTGGAGCTGAAGCGACTTGGAAGGCAGTCGGAACTCTTCCGGCGAAGGATCGGTCGATGCTCGAAGAACGTCTCAAACGAACAAGTACGGGAGTAGCCTCTCCAGCTCCAGCCCCTCGGTCTCACACGCCGATAGACGCCCCGGGTACGCCAGGAGGAAGCCTTCGACCACCGTCAAATCGTTCAACAATCGGTCCCGGCTCCCCTTCTCCCGCGATGGCGAGCGCTCTCGGATCTTATCAAGGTCGGACAGGACTGCCTCGACCCGGAGCCGGTATTCCTAACAGACTCCAACGACCCCAGAGCGTTCTCGCGTCGACAGGAAACATCCCTCAACCAGAATCGCACACTCCTCGCAAGAGCGTCTCGTCCATGTCGGGACTCCCAGCTCCCGGCTTCGGATCAAGGATCACAGCGCCGACCTCTTCTCGAGTCGCTTCGAACCCAAGCTCGATCGCTTCTTCGACGGCGTTTACGGAGGACGATTTGATGGCGGAAACCGTCACCGACTTGCCCTCGCTCATCGATGCTCTCTCGACGGACGACTTCTCAGCCTGTGCAGACGTCTTCAAGCTCGTAACACGGGAGATCACGAAGAACAGCGAACACGTTCTCCTCCACGCCGACACTCTCATCGACGCTCTCACGAACAAGATGGAACTCGGATTCACCGATCTCTCCGCCGACACGTCCCCTGCCCAACTACGTCTCTGCAAACACCTCATGCAAACGCTCTCTGCCTTCTTCGACAAGCGAACACTCAGTCAGCAAGTTTCGAGAATGCCTCTCACCGGTCTCCTAGCGGATCTGACTGGACGCCTGCTCGATACGGCCGACAACACAGCATCCGAACCGATTCAGAGTTTGTCGAAGGTGCTCAACATGGTTCTGATTCGAATCTTCCACCATTCGGATCAAAACGTTTGTTTCGGGTGAGTCGTTCTTCTTCCCGCTATCCCTCGTCACTTTGCACACCTTGACGAACGAACTGCTTCTCTAGAGCGCTCCTTATCGTCCTACAAGACGCGACGATCGATCTTCGAGAGCTGAGAGGTTCGGAATTGGCGGATCGAGCGAAATATGCTGAGCTCGTGATGAAGGTGAGCACTCGTTCAGACTCTTTCTCGTATCCTGAGATCGTCAAGGTTGACACACATTGGCTCCACTAGTGCTTGTGGAAAGTTTCAAAGACGGTCAAAGAAAGTCTCGAGACGCAACAACTCCTCGCTCCTCGACTCCTCAGCGATATCAACAACTTCCTCGTGACGATCCCTCCTGCCGAATGGCGACGTCGCTCGACCGACAACATCCCTCTAGCCGACATGCCGCTCCGAACGGTCAAGACGATCCTTCAACAAGTCGTCTCGGTCCTCAAGGGTCAAGTCTTTGACGAACTCGACGAGATTGAATCTGCGGAGAACTCTTTCGTCTACCAGTATCTCTATCGACTAGCGAATCAGCCTACTGGAGGGAACGGTGCCGATTCCGCTGTTCGCGCTCAAACTCTCGCTCGCAAACAATCCTCCTCGTCAATCACGTCAGGTCGCAGCGTCACTTCTCGCAACTCGGCGATGTCTCCACCTCTCGGAGGTCCGCCACCACGCAGCGCTTCGAGCAACTCCAATGCATCGAACGGCACCGCTCCTCAAGTCTCTTCACCTGGAGGAACCGATATCGCCGTGAACCATCGCTTGAAGGAGATCTTCGACCTCATCGGAGATCCGAACAACTCTAGAGCAGGAATCTCGGCGCTTTACGAATTCCAGAAGGCGAATCCGGAGGCGTCAGGGAGAATCGCAACCTGGTGAGTCTCCCTTCCTTTGCTTTCCCTGTTTCTGGTTGCTGGAGACCCACGCCCATCTCTGGCTTGATAGGATGGCGGGAACTGGAAGCTACTTCCAAACGTATCTCAAGCGAGCGCTCGCTAATCTCGAAGCGACTGATCGAGAACGCAAAATCGAAACTCCAACCTCGCCTAGTTCAGAAAGCATGAGCTCAGGTGAGTTCTTCTCACTGCGACGATACGTTCGACTCATACTGATGACGTTTGCGTCTACCCAGGAATGCCTTCCCGTCTCTCACGACCTTCGAGCGTTGCTAGCAACGTCGCTCCCGGAACTCCTACTCGAACCTCCTCTCGACTTTCTCTCGGACCTGGATCTTCAAGTGGCACGCCCCAACAGTCTGCCAAGCTCGCAGAGCTCAAATCAATGTTCGGAGTTGCCGACAAGGAGTAAACTATTCACCCTTCGCTTTTCTATTCTTCCTGCTTTTGTTTCGTTAATTCTCCCCGCTTCCGCAAAGTTGGATGTTTCTCCTTTCCCGCTCGTTGTTGTATATCTAGCTTTCTGAAAATATCCTCTCCGTGCTCTCGATTCAAGCCAGACCATTTCGATCGAACGAGAGAACAGAACGATTGCAAAGAGACGGAACGACAAAAGTTGCGAAATTGAAACAAGAAACAGATTACTTTTCCAAACGATCATTCCGAATCCATCACTCCATCGGGTTTGACCTCATCAGCTCTCTTCCTCCTCTCGGCTTCCTCCGCGCCTCGTTTCGCGAATGCCTCACTACTCATATTCCAATCGACGAGTTGAGCGAAGAAGATCGAGTAGTAGTCTCGGCTAAGTCCAGCTTGACTTTCGAGGAAGGAGCGATACCTCTTTTCGAGTAAAGGATCTTGAGGATAAACGGGATCATGATTTTCGAGAGCGACGAGGGCTTCGGATTTCGGAAGGAATCCAAACGTGACGTTGACGTCGACTTGACGATTGAAGACTCGAGGAGTCGAAGCGGAAGCTGAAATTGGCCGTGGCGCGGCGTCGAGGGGCATTGAGAGAGAGTCGCTGGATAGCTTCGAAGAGGGAACGAATTCGGGAGAGGTCTCGTTGTAGCTGGGCATCGGAAGTTTGTGATTGCGAGAGAAATTCGGGAGGAGTGTTGTTCGAAGAAGGACGAGGTGGAGAGAAAGAGTGTCTAGGTCGAGGGGAGAGTGAACGTCGTCGCGATTTTGATGACGCGGGACGAATCGGTGAAGGAGAACGGCGCGACCTTGAGTGGTCTTTCGAGCGACGAGGCGGAGACTGGGATCGACGAGAGGACGTTCGGGAGCGATGAGAAGAGCTGCGATTTCGAGTGGAAGAGTGACGAGGTTTGCGGGATTCCTCCTTGCTGGGAGACGCAAGCGGAGATGGAAAACGCGGACGAGTTGGAATCGGCGGTCTAACTTCCGGAATTTCGTCCTCTGCGGGTTCGTCCGTTGATGAGTGGGCGAGAACTCGAAGGAGTCTCCCTTCGAAGGGACATGCTAGATTGTCGATCAGATGCAACATTGATCCTTTGTTGTCGACTATGACATGGCCAACCGATTCGCCGTTGGGGAAGTCGCGGGTGATGATGATCTTGACGACGTGTCGTGCGTGGAGATTCTCGAGAACCAAGTCATGAAACCTGTGAAGGGGCAAAGAATAGGGCAGATGAAGAACTTTGACGACAAAGGTTTCGATTGGCGCATCAGTCGGAGCGGGATGATGTTGAGTTGGTGTAGGTGGTCGAGGAGGAAGACCGAGAGGGCGCGGGATAGCTGGCTCGGAGCTCCTTTCAACTGGTTTCGGAGGGCATGCGATCATAGATTGTTCCTCTTCCGTGTCCATCTTTACCGCGGGATCGAGCGAGGGAACCTCCTCCTCCTTCTTTAAGTCTTCTTGCGGTGTTTCGATTTCCGCTTCTTTTTCGTCAACTTCCTCTTCCAGCCCCAGTCCAGCGTCCGTCAACCACTCTTCAGCTTCATTCAAGTCGTCTCCAGCTATCTCGAGCAGTTTCTTCGATGCCGTGGCTGAAAGAAAAGAAAAGCTTTCTCGATGAGTATCTCATTTTCGATCGAACACGGTGAAAGTTACATACCTTGTTCCCGGCCTCCTCTGTACCATTTTTCGACAAGATTGCGTAAGCCTGGGTGTCCATTTCTGCTTGCGAGCGTCGGAGTTGCGCCTCGATGCAGGATACATTCGACAATGAACGATCGAACTCGGAAATTGAGCGTAGGACGCGCGATTGCCTCTTGCAGGATGGTCGTTCCACTCGTTGCATCTATAATTGGAGGCAGGCAACATCAAGAGTCAGCATGAATCCTCAAGAGAGAATGGAATCGAAGAAATAGTTGAATGAACATGGGTAACGTGTGAGGCGAACGCTCGCGACCGATAGTGACAGCAGACTGACCGGTCGAATTGAGCTCCTCTTCATCACCAAGATACAACAGGACTCCTAGTAGATCATCACTCGCGACGGCCTGCGTCAAAGCATTCCTCCTCTCTTCCGCCGTCATCTCGCTCGGATCCATCAGTTCCATCTCTGCCATATTCTCTTGACTCTCAACCATATCGTACTGCTACCGAACGGGCGAATCGAGGATCGGATCCAGGACGAAGCGACGGATTCGTTTCGAAGGAAGCGACCTCGTAACTCCGTTCACTTTGGCTCCTCCAGGCGCGAACAAGGTTGTAGATGGTCTACTTCGGATCCAGGAGCGATTCGAGATGTAAGGGTGGTTGAGATGAGAGAGAAAGAGCGCTTCATCAATATTTCCCTTTCTCTCCCTTCAACTCACCTCTCCGCCGACACTACACGCTTCAAACCAAGAAAGTAGCTCGATAGACAGTCTGCCGATCGGGACTACCGCATCCAACACGACTTTCATCGACTTTATAGCGCGTCTTGTCGATCAATCCTCTCAATCTCCCCATCTCCGGTTCTCTGGCGCCAGCAAGACTCGCCCAAGATTACTGAGCCGTGCCTACGCCCACAACAACCGTCTTCTCGGGGAGAGACTCTCAAGCGGACCTCAAACCGAACTCATCGTTGGAACGGGAACAGGCGATAACTACACCCAGAACGAGTTCAACAGCGCCCACAGTTCCGCCGGAACGGTCTCAGGACTATGTCTGAAGAAACTGAGACGCGTAATGCTGGAGAAAACGAGATGGAAGAAGCCTCGGCGGAGCTCCCCAATACTCCCTCTCTTTCGGCTCTCGGTACCGTTGCTGTAGACTCTACAACAGACACGAATCGACTCTCGGTCCCGCCTCCTTCCTCTCCCGGCCCCGTGACTCTCGCGTTCCCCTCCGCAGCTCAACCACTTCGTCCGTCTACTCCCCGTCGCTCGAAATCTCCCGCTGCTCCTCTTCCGCCTTCCTCCTCTTCCTCCGGTGCAACGATCCACTGCTCAACTCGCCAGAATTCCCGACCTACGATCAAGGCGACGTCCGATGAGGAACTCGACGAGAATGCTTCAGATGATTCTCTTCGATTGATGCCCGTTACCTCTTCGGCCGTCAAAGGAGAAGACAGCGGAGGAGGCGGCGTGAAACACAGACCGCCCAAGTCTCGGAGGCGTAGAAGCCCGACAACGAAGGACTCGGAAGCGGGAGAAGAACGCGAAGAAGACGCGAGTGGTCATTCTCGGATCCGTCAAAAGTCCTCAGCTCCTTCATCAAGCTCTGGAGATGGTGCGAACGCGGAGGCTTCCAGCTCAAATGGGACAATTCTCGATAAAGGTGAGTTGTTCGGCCTCAGACTGAAGCACAGCGAGACAATCGCTAAAACGACACCTGATCTTAGATTACGACGAGCTCGACCTACTCAGTTCGAGTCAAGCGTCGAGGCCAACAATAAAGACAAAGAGGAAGTCCAAGAAGCGTCCAGATCGTCGAAGGACGCTCGACTGTGTCGAGATTCCTGCACCCTCTCGACGTTCTTCCTCTTCGACGAGGTCAACTCCCCGCGGACCGTCTCTTCAACCCTCAACTTCTCGTCGAACGTCTCCTACAACCCTGAGCTCGTCGATGAATCTGCTTCGTGCGTCTAGTGAAATGGAGGAGGCAGAGACAGAGACGGCGAGGAAACGCAGGAAGAAAGATCATTCCTTCGAGCCTACTGTCAGTTCTCACCTCAGCCCCCCTGTTGTCACCTGCTGGTTTGCTGACATCCAGAATCTGCTATAGTCTTCCTCTCGCCATTCGTCACCCCGAGCTCGAAGCTCTTCTCCTCTCAACTCGCCTCAAAAGCCTACTCTCTCTGCCCTTCGACTCGACACCGCAGAAGCTCTACCCCGTGATGATCCCGATGAAGATCTCGACGCACGATCTGGAGCATCGTCGCCGCTCACTTCAGTCGCTGCTTCGAGTCCGACTCTTTCCCACCATCGTTCGAGTACTACCCCTCCAGTTGAATCCCTCGCCACGAAACGTCGTCTCTCCCCATCCGATACCGAAGACGATAAAGACGACCACGACAATCCCACTGGGTCGGACAAGGAATCAGCGAGTTCGGACACGGCTTCGCCGAAGAAGAAAGCTCGAGTTCGGAAAACCGTTTCGGCGAAACCTAAACGCGAGACGACAAGTAAAGCGGGTAAACGCACGGCCGGGAAAGGGAAAAAGGCGGTCAAGGAGGAGGAGGAGAAGGAAGCTGTCCCGACCGAGGCGGAAGAAACGTCCGAAGAGGGAAAAGCGAGTGTTACAAGCGTCGAGGAGGGTAACGGATGGGGTACACGGCCGAAGAGGAAGAAGAGTGCGAGACAGAGTATGAGGGAAGCGAACACAGAGGAAGATGGTGGCAGTTCAGACGAAAGCGAAGACGAGAGCGAGGAGACAGATGAGGACGATTCAGGCTCCGAGTCGGTGTACAACTCGTCACCGGCCCGGAAACCAAAGTCTTCCGCAAAGAGTCGAGCGAAACCTTCGCCTCGGGTCGTCGCAGGGAAGAAGGGCAAAAAGAAGGAACCAGGCGGGAAGAAGTTGAAAAGTAAGGGAAAGGGAAAAGCGAAGGAGAAAACTGACGACGAGTCAGCCAAACGTGAGTTTCGACTTAAGGTCACTTTGCTCTCGGCACTGACTGACGATTCATGCTCGCCTTCTAGCTACTCGAGGACCCTCATCATCTCCCGTCAAAGCAGCTTATCGACCGACGAGTAGTTTCCTCATGGAGCTCAGTCAACCCTCGAAGTCGGAACGAGAATCCTCACAAGAACGGGCGAAAGGATGGGACGTTCGTGAATTCGATAGCTACGTTTGGGTTCATCTCGACTCGAATGAGGAAGGAAGAGGCGGATTCTGGTGGATCGGAAAGGTCAGTCTCCGCTTTGACCATTATTCGCGTCCCAGGCGTTCCAATCTGACCTCTCTCATATCGAACCAGATTACGAACAAGCTACGGTCCGAGCGCCCTCTCACGATAGAACTCTTCGTCGACCCAGAGGGCTTGATTCTACAGCACTGGTCCGTCGAACCTTCGCGTCGGTCTATAGACAAAGCTGACGATAGCTCATCCCTCCAGTCCTGAAAAAGTGGTTCGAGTTGAAGAACCCTCTCCCGACAATCTCCTCAAATTCCGTTCTCCTTCGTCAGCTTCCAAACTCCGTTTCAACAAGGCTACCTTCCGCGACTCTGCGGACTCGACCTCGACAACAGATGGACTGGAAGAAGCGTTCGGGCACGTCCTTCAACAGGCTTTACAGCTCGAAAGTTCGGCCGACAGCGACGACTCCGACAGTTCAGACGCTCTGCCTGACCCCTCTCAGCTCGGCAAATCCAGTCAGCTGAAGAAGACCAGTCAGAAGAAGCGCGAGGAGTCGAGTGAGGGAGGGGAGGAGGAGGTCGGAAGCGATTCCGACGACGACTTGCTCAAAGAAAGGGATGAGGTTTCGAGGTTAGCTTCTTCCAGTTACCTCCTTCCTCTGAGTTGATCGTACTGACATCGCGCTCTCGACATACAGCTTTCCTTTCTACTGCATCGCGAAGGAGCGAGGAGGTTGGTGGGCAGCATCTTGTGTCGGATACGCCGACGGCGGGAACACGAACAGAGCTGGAAAGGCCTTGACCGCGGCAAAGAGGAAGTTCCAAATCGAGTATCCGACAGGCGACAAATCGATCCTACCTCGTTCATCGTTACTCTTCCCGCGGCAAAAACAGTTTTCCACCGTCAAAGTTCGCTCGATTCTCGTTCTTTTCGCCCTTGGTTCAAGTATGCTGACAAGGCCCGTCTGAACAGCTTCAAGAGACCGTCGTCGAGTTCCCGAAGCAGTACCTCGAGAACGCTACCTCGTTCATCAAGGAAATTTGTCCCGAAGAATTGAACAAAACGCTCAACGAATCCTACCCTCCGGCTCAACCTCGCAACGACGCATTCTACGCAGGAGGTCGTGAACGAGAACAACTCGCTAAAATGTCGGTATTCGGAGAACTACCTTCAGATTTCATCGAAGAATTCTCCGAGACAATCGCGTCGTGGTTGTTGCCGAAGAGTGGTGATCACCCGGAAGGATCTCATCGCTACGAAGCTCTCACGAAACTCGAACGCGTCAGATATATCGCCGATGTTCTTCTCCCTGTCGCTATTATCCTCAACTTTGTCGACGATTCGGGCGACGCGGACACAACTCTCGAGCAACAAGTCCGGAAGGCGGCGAAGGAGGCGGGCAAATCCGATCCTTCTCCCGAGGAACTCGAGGCAGCAGTATTCGACCTCGCCTATCGACAGCTAAGCTCTCAATCGGCTACGAAAGCGGGTAAGTCGAAATTTTCGTTGATTCTGCTTTTACTGTTCGTCTGGCACTAATTCTCTCCCTGTCATCCAGTTCAATCAATGCGAGAAGGACGAAAGACTGCCGAAGCTCAGAAGAGTCTCTCGCAGAGATCCAGACGTTGAGGATAGTTTAGAATCATTCTATGCAAAGAACACGTTATCTAACTGCTCTCTAGTCGCTCGTATCTCCGTCTTCATTATCCGATGTCGCTGCTGTCGGTGGAGGAGAGGCAATGAAGAGAGCGTCGGAAGTGATTCCACCTTTTCGCAGTCGAGGGCATCAGTGTGAGACAACTCGTGTCAACTGAGAAAGCGCTGTGCTCACCGATGATACCGAAGAGAGATTGAAAGATTGAGCCTATCTTCTCGAGCTCGCCAATGATATCTTTGCACGCGAGTACATAAGCCAAGTACAAGAGTGAATCGCTTCCACCTCTCACGAGCCGTCTTTGCACGACTTCGAGTTGGTGGAGTTTCGTCACGAGACGTTGTCGAGCTTCGGCAGCGGGAGGGAGGAATGGAGGTAGAGGAGACTTGAGGGAGACAGCGCTCGCAAGTAGAGAGAAATAGAGTACAACGAGTCCCACCATCTCTCGTCGCTCGCGATTGACTGGAATGATAAAGTCGCGACGAACGCTCGAGAACCATTGTTTGCGGTTTGTCAGCTTGGCGACGGCAGTGAGAGTATCGAGGATGGACTGAGACGACGTGAGGATTTGACGATATTGAGCGGTTGGGAATCGACCTTTGAGTTGAGGTTCGTGAGGAGTCGCCGCAAGAAGACCTGAAACCTGATCGATTCAGAGCAGTGTCAGCTACTGTTTGCGATGGAGGAGCTATATATGAAGCTTACTCGAATGAGCGTCATCTGAAGCTGAACCTCCATCGCGACGAAATCTTGTTCGGCTTCGGCTAGTTCCTCCGCAGCTTGGTAGTCGAGGAGAGAAGTGCGCTCATTCGGGTTGTCGATTCGAGTCGAGATCTTTGAAAGTGACGGAGGCGGAGCAGAGTAAGTTCGAACGAGTCGCTCGTAAAGATGTGATGTGTTGATGAAGAACCTGAACACGGTGAGAGACAGTAAGCGATGATGCCTAGTACACGAGAGGTGGTACTCACTCTGCCAATCCTCTCCTCAGTTCACGACGAGCTTCGTAAGGCCAAACGTAACTCGTAATCACGAGACCGTAGACGACTCCGAAGGCAACCGCGATTGATCGATGAAACGCGATTGAGAAGATGGGGACGTCGTGTTCGCGGAGGTTGAAAGCGTAGAGCACGGTGAGGTTATAGGTGAGCAGCACGAATCGAGACGCCGGCGCGAATTGAGGTTTCGTGACGGCGACATAAAAGTTGGGTCCCGAGAACAATGCTCCGAGGATCGGCAAGACCCAGGCATTCTCGGGGAAAGCAGACTGGAGTTGATCGAGAAGGAGGAGATCGATTAGTAAATCTGAATCGCACGAGGAAGAAGAGTTTGCGAGCTGGACTAACGTAAAATGCGACTGCGACTCCGGCTCCTAAAGCTGTTCCTAGTACTCGCCCAGCAGCGAGGAAATTTGTCGCCCCGAGCGAAGGAGCCATGATGACGACATCTACGAGTAGGAGCAACACGTGAGCCCCAGCCTCGACAAGAAAGGAGAAATCGACGACGCACAGGAGATCAGACTCCATTCTCCTCTCCAGGTTAGCCAAAGGTGTCAGAGGGAAGGGATGAATGCCGGTGAAGCAAGTAGAGCGGCACCTCCTCCGGTTTTGATCGCGAAAAGAATGTTGGGTTGTCGAAGATACCAACCGAGCTTCCAGAAAGCGAACTTGACTTTCGTAATGAACGTTTGATCGTCGAGCTCGGAGAGTTGGTGAGATGTGAGTGCCCCGTCGACGATCTCGGGAAATACGAACGTTCGCCGTTTCTCGTGAGCCGGTCTCAACGCTCGAGCTGCGAATGAAAATGATCAGCTTTGCTTCATGCTGATGTACGGACGACCGGAATTTTCGACTGACCAAATTGATGTCGTACTGAAGCGTTCTTCGAGTTGGTCGGCGACCATCGTCGGAGCAGAGGCAATCGAAAAATCGGGGTCAAGAATCCCCACCTCCTTCTGAGCGCAATCTGTGCTTTCGCAACGTCTTCCTCTGTAGTTCGAAGCTGAACAAAGATGTCGACGAGGTCGAGTAGAGTCACCGCCCACTCCTCGAAATTAAAGCAGAAGTGGTAAATTCGGAACAGATTGTCGCTCGGATCTTGATCACTGCTTCCTCCCGAATCTGCGAATGGATCGATATCGACAAGATCCTCGGCGCCGTAGACGGTTTCTGATGGGAGAGAACGGTAGAGAATCTGGACAACATGGATACTAATCAGTGTCAAAGCGAATGCGTGTTACGAAAACAGAGATGTTATTGCTGACCTTGACCGCTCGAGAGTGTTCTCGCTTGAACAACAACAGGCTCTGTTCGAGCTCTGATCGTAGATTCAGTAGAGATTCAGCGGCGAATGGGCGAGCTTCTTCATCAGCGTCGTTTTCGAGAAACTTTCGATGCGCCCCTCCCGCCTTCGTCTCGACAAAGGAGGTCCGTAGGAATGATAGAACTTGCTTGCTCGTGTGCTGAATCACGAATAACAACTCAGTGTCGATCACGAGTTCGACACGGAAGGGTCGACTTACCGCCAGCTGTCGAAGACTCGGTCCAGCTCGATTCCGAAATGTGTCGAGAACTTGTTTCTCCTTCTCGAATTCGAGATCCAGCTTTCCTGTCCGTTTCGACTCTTCCTGCGCTTTGAGGAGATCCCACTGCAGCGAGCAACCCGCTCTCATCCCGGTCAAGCCTTGAGCCAACTTCGTCATACACGAAACTGCCGAGTCGTAAACCCGAGTGGTTCCGGCCATTCTCGAATCGTAGATTTCGTATTTCGCTTGAGAAAGGGACGCCTTGAGGGTGGTGAAGGTAGACTGGTGAGTGTCGATGGCCTTTTGAAGCGTTTGTGGTCGTGTCGAGACATCGCTACTCAGACCGCAGGAGTCAGCTTCAAAGACTCGACGAAGACGTAACAGAACTCACTCTAGGAGGAAAGTCTTGGTAAGCATGTCGATGAGAGTCGAGAACGAGGTGAGCGTTCGATTGAGGTCCGTTCTGCCGTCGCGGAAAGGAGGTGAGCTAAGTTCATGAGCCCGCCAACAGTCACGAGGACTCACTGTAGTTTGCTCGTCGCACTTTGCGGCCAGACAAGCAGACATACCGCGTTCGAGATGAAGCTCCCGACTCCGGCGATGAGCAACACTTGCAGGATGACCTGACCGTTGAATTTGCCTTCATGATACGCTCCTTCCTTCGTTATACTGTCGAATTCAATGCAAATGAGCTTGGGAGCAGCGGAGAGAAAAAGTACGGACGCTTACATCGGGGAACAAACGAGAGAGATGAGCGAACAAGCGGTAGAAATCGTAGGTTTCGCGAGCGACACTTTCAGGTAGACCATCAGGCCGTACCCTCCACCGAGCCAGAAGAGTAAGACGAGAAAGTGGCCGAGAGACTGCTCGCACCGGATGAAGAGACAAGGCGAAAGAATTAGCGTTTGAAACAATACGATATTAGGTTAAAGGGGAGATAGGACTCACGAGGATGTCGAGACGTTCGCAGAGCATTGAGAATGCCATCGAACTCGTCGTCAAGATGACGGCATAAATGGCGCCCAAGAAGAGAAAGATGTCGACCTCAAAGATCCCGCCGATTGTCTTTGCCGGCATAAAGTAAACACTGACGGTCGCGATTGCGTGAGCGTTTCGGACAGGCCCTTCTACATCCCAGGGGGCTCCTACGAAGTCGGATAGGGCGGGAATGAACGTGAATAAACTCGCTAGAAAGTACGCTAGCACGCATTTCAGGACGTTCTTGGCGGTCAGGGAGAGAGGAAATATTCGAGCTATTGAACGGTCGTAGAATGAAGGCGGTCTCAGGTAGGAGGAGGACCGCGGTTTGCGAAGAAGCGGTTTGTCGAGTTCGTCTTCGTCCTCACTGTCCGTCTCCTCATCGTCCTCTTCCTCCTGCTCCAGGTGGTCTCGTATTGATTCTGTCGAGGATTGACTTCGATGTCGTCGCGGAACGGAGGAGGGAACGTCGCTGCTGTTGACTTTAGACAATTCTTCGTCGCTGTCTCCTTCGCGATGTTCCGTCGTCGATGCGTAGCTCTCCGGTTCCTCTGCAAGCGTATCCGACTGAGTGATCGAGCGTACTCTATCCCTTCCTCCTCTCCGAGTCTCCTGTTCCTGCTCCTGACCAGCACTGACCGTGCGAGTTCGACTCCTCTCCCTCGCGTGTCTCTCTACCGCCGCGCTCAACATCCCCCAATGGCTGACGTTCCCTTGTCTCGCTGCTTCCTCGGTAGGATCCTCGAATCTCGCGCTGTCCCATCGTCGTCGGATCCCTGGTTCTCTCCGAGCGCGGTTCTCCTCCATCGTTTGGTCTCTGCTTCTGCTGGGGTGTTCGGTTATGTTAAAGGGCGATGGTAGACTCGACGATAGTGCTGGTAGGGAAGGGCGGTGGTTCAGGGAGTGCGAACGGGAGGACGCATTGCGAGGTGTCGAGCAGCCTGATTGAGGTGCAGAGCTTCGAGGCGTCCCATTCGCGGATCGAGGGAAAGTCGCATAGTTCTGAAGTGATGCCAGCTTGTCTTCGTTGAAGGTTGTTCGGGGAGAAAGAGGGGAAGTTGGCCGATCGCTCTTTTGCTCCTTTCGTCCCCAATACGCATCATTCGGCTTCGGCAAACGTACAGGAAGATCACCAGACGGCTCGCTGTACTATCTAACCTCGCAACAGGGCAGCAGATTCGGCTTTCCCCCGCTTCGAGCCTCCGACAAACTCTCCATCTCTCAACCCATCTCCTCGACTTGCCTCGGCTCCTGGGCATTTAAGGATATCTCAATCACGTGTCAGATTATCATGATCAGCGGTAGGTATCCGCTTAGATGTCCCAGCTGGCTCCGCGGACCTCAAGAGTGCTCAGGCTTCCAAACTCCCTTTGTTTCTTCCCTTTCGCTGCTTCCACCGACGTAAGACTAGCTTTATGCTGAACTACTTATTGAGCTGGCTGCCTGGGTACGATTCGGCAATGGAAGGACACTCGGCGCAAACAGCGCTCCGCGGATCAGAAGTATGCTTCCCTGCTATATGTCTACCGAACGAGGCTGACCACCCTCTGAGCTTCCAAACAGGTGCCATCTGGAAGAGCTCAGCGTCATCACTTCGTCGCGGATCAGGGATCGGCTATAGGGAAGCTCGAGGAGGAGAATCGGGAACTGAAACGGAATTTAGAGCTCAGAACGAGAGAGTTTGAAGCTGTGCAGGCTGTCGCAAGAGAGAACGAGGGAGAGACCGAACAGCTGGGGGCGGAAGTGGGCAGGAGTGGTGGAAGAAACGTAAGAGCATCAACATAGGCCGCAAAATGGAACGAGCTGACTTCTCGTACTCTGTACTCTGCAGCGCAATCTCGTTCAGACGCGTGAGTCGTTGCCGTCGCTGCAAGTTATCTCAGATTCCTGAATCGAACCGTCACGACGTAGCTCTGGCAGTTGCCATACTCGACTTTGAAACCGATTTGGTACGCTCAGTTTTCGCTCTCGCTCTTCGATTACGAAACTCACCGTTCAGAGTCTAGTTTTCGCCAATTATTCTCAACTCGACGAACCCTGGTCAAACAGCTGCTCGACGAATCCGTGCGAGAATGCTTGAACTTCTGCCACGAAACGAAGCCGTGCAAATCCTCGTTTACCTCTTCTTGTACGATCTCTCCCGTTGTCCTGAACGAGCAATGGCCCACTGACGTAGTCTCAATAGCTCCCCTGACTCGAAAGTCACAGAACGCTTGATAGAAACAGGGGTGGTGAGAAACCAGGCAGAGATCAATCAGTTTGTGAGCACATTCCTCGATGAGTCTGTCCTAGCCATACGTACATCGACTGAAGATCGTGTCGCGTAGATCGACGACTTCACCGGGGCAGACCCGCTATTCATAGTAGTTACGGACAAAGCATGGCAAGAGAGAAGAGAACGGCAACGAGGTAAGGCTTTCTTTCGATCCCACCACGTCGCAACATGCGTTGATCCCCATGTACTCCTCGTGACACAGCACTCGCCTCCTTGTATGCCGGAAACACGGCGGTTCAACTCGTCTTGCTTGGTCGCTGGGGATTCGAATCGGCACTTGTCGAAGCGCTTGCTCCTACCTCTCAAGGTCCAGCAATTCCAGACAAGGTCAAGTTCATCGAGCCCTTGATCGGCTTCGTACTCCCTCCAGAGCTGAGTCGCAAAAAGTTGCAAGTAGTCGGGATGTCGGGAATCTTTAGACGATATCATCTTCCTGAAACTCGGATCAATTCGCTCGAACTCGATTCGACAAGGGTGAGTCTAGCTCGGTATCTCAGACTTGAGTGTACTGATGAATCGCCTTGTGCAGCCGTTCTGGAAGCAAACTTCTCCCATCTGCCTCGATTTCCACCTCGACCATTGTTCTGAGGAACGATGCCCGTTCTCACATTCCTACCGAATAAATCAACCGACCCTCAGCTCGCTACGTCACGAAGCATCTCGGATACCTCGCCCACTTCTCGCTATCGGTGAAGAATGTCTCGACTCCAAGAACTGCTATTTTTCGCACGATCTGAAGTCTTTCAGCGTCCAAGCGCCTTCGCGCCCACAAATCACGATTCCTGGCTATAGACTATCTACTATCGCTCCCCCTCGACGTCCCCTCGTCCCCTCGCCTCCCCTTCAACCTATCCATCGTCCAAACTCCGTCCCGACTCGACGCCCATCGCAATCTCCTGTTGACCCGTCTCCTCTCTCAGCCCGACATCCTCTTTCTCCTATCGATCCCCTCGTCTCGACCCGCCCGGATCGCTTGACGGATGGGCAATTGAGGGAATTACTTGCGAAAACGAAGAGGGAAGAGGAAGAATACGAGAGAGATTTGAGGGAGGATCCGTTCTTCCGAGCGAGGCAGGCGTGACCGCAGTGCAAGAGTCGGGTGGCTCGTCCGACTCCATCGGCGGCTGTTCAGGGGCAAGGGGCAGCGAAAGACAGGGATTAAACGAAACGATATCGATGTTTTATGTAGAATTTCGCGAACTTTTTTTTGTTCGGACAGCGTGGCAATAGTACATTACAGATTGTCGTTCGAAATAAAGGCAGAGCGCTTAGAGAGATGTCGAGAGAAGTCGAACGGATGACATACACCCGTCACGGAAAAACTTCAAAATGTTCGAGCGAATCTACTCCTCCTCTTTCCTCCACCCCTTCTCGTGAGTTGCTCACTGATCCACCAAGTCTACAGTATCAACTGACCCGATTCCTTACATTACCTGCCCTCTTCTATGACACTCCTCGACCTCTTCTCCTTGTTTCTGTCATCCTCGGTCTCTCATCTCTCCTACCTCGCCACACGTAGCCTATACTAGTCTCTCTTCATCATGACTTTCACTCCCAACGATGCCGACTTCAAGTGCATCAACACCATCCGTACTCTCGCGCTTGAGTGAGTTTCCCGTTTCATCTATCCTCCCCTTCCCTACACCCATTCCTCCCGTTCCCCGGCTCTCGGCCGCACGCGGTCATCTGCGAAATGGTCCTCGCTGCATCTGAACACACACTGACTTGGTTCTTCGGCACGCAGCACCGTCAACAAGGTACATTCTATCTCCCGTCTTGACGTCCCAATCTTATCGATAAGAACCCTCACTGACTCAGTTCTTCTCAATCCGTTCTCAATCCGCTCTCGACTATCGTATTGAATGGAAATAGGCCAACTCTGGTCACCCTGGTGCTCCCATGGGAATGGCCCCTGTCGCTCACGTTCTCTTCTGTACGTTCACTCTAGCTCCCTATGCTCTTTCCCACTTCGAGATACTAACGATGAGAGTCGTGGACCGAACAGCCCGATTCTTGAACTGCAACCCCTCTGATTCCAAGTGGATCAACCGCGACCGATTCGTCCTCTCCAACGGTCACGGATGCGCCCTTCAATACGTTCTCCTTCACCTCCTCGGCTACAAGGTCTCGATCGAAGACCTCAAGCAAGTGAGTGACGAGCTCTTGACCTCCGAAAGTGAAGTTGGTGAAACTCACCCTGTTTCGAAAACAGTTCCGTCAACTCGACTCTATCACTCCCGGTCACCCCGAACTCGGTGTAACTGACGGTATCGAAGTCACCACCGGTCCTCTTGGACAAGGTTTCGCCAACGCTGTCGGTCTCGCGATCGCTCAAGCTCACCTCGGAGCTACCTTCAACAAGGACGGTTTCCCCATCTTCGACAACCACACCTACATGTTCACTGGAGACGGTTGCTTGATGGAAGGTGTTTCCTCTGAGGCTGCTTCCCTCGCTGGGTGAGTTACGAAGTCAGCTTACTTGCGAGTTCCAGTCTTGATTCTCTTTTTTTCGCTCAACAGTCACCTCAAGCTCGGTAACCTCATCGCCATCTACGACGACAACAAGATCTCGATCGATGGAGACACGAACATTGCTTTCACTGAGGACGTCGCTAAGCGATTTGAGGCTTACGACTGGCAAGTTATCATGTGAGTTTTGCTTTTTCGCAACTTTACTTTCAGACCGTGGAGCTCACTCTGTTTGCATTCGATAGTGTCGACAACGGAGACGAGGACCTCGAGGGTATGGCCAAGGCTATCGAGCAAGCCAAGGCTGAGACCTCGAAACCCACCATGATCCGCCTTCGCACCACTATCGGATACGGTTCCCGCGACCAAGGAACTCACGGAGTTCACGGAAACCCTCTCAAGGCCGACGACACCGTTCAAATCAAGAAGAAGTTCGGATTCAACCCTGAAGAATTCTTCGTCGTTCCCGACGAGACCAAGAAGGTTTATGGAGATGTTGCGAAGAAGGGAGCTGAGGCTCAAGAGAAGTGGAACAAGCTCTTCTCCGAATACGAGTCGAAATACCCTGAAGAGGCCAAGGACATCAAGCGACGAGTTGAAGGAAAACTTCCCGAAGGTTGGGAGAAGGCTCTTCCCTCTTTCACCCCTACCGACGACGCCGTCGCTTCCCGAAAACTCTCCGAAGTCCTCCTCGCCAAGCTCTCGACTGTCATCCCTGAACTCGTCTCTGGATCTGCCGATCTTACTCCCTCCAACTTGGTGTGTCCTCTTCTCCTTCCGTGATCCCCATTTTCGAGAACTTTTCTGATTTCATCGATTTTGCCCCTCAGACCCGATGGAAGAACGCTGTCGACTTCCAACCCAAGGAGACTGGTCTCGGTGACTACACTGGACGATACATCGTGAGTTCTATTGCAGCCTGTTCGCAGTGAATGAAACTGATTTTTTGATTTATTCAGCGATATGGTGTCCGAGAACACGGAATGGGTGCTATTGCCAACGGTATCGCTGCTTACGGCCCCAACCTCATGATTCCTGCTGTCGGAACCTTCCTCAACTTCGTCTCGTATGCTGCCGGAGCTCTCCGCCTTTCCGCTCTCTCGCACCAACGAGTTATCTGGGTCGCTACCCACGACTCGATCGGACTCGGTAAGTAACACTGTCCTATTTCTATCATCCAACAAGCCATGAAACGCGTCGTTGTGGCCTTTGAGAACGTTCGCTGACGACTTTGCCTTCTCTGAATCTTTCCCCTTCTACAGGTGAGGATGGACCTACTCACCAACCTATCGAGACCGTCGCCCACTTCCGCGCTCTCCCCAACTGCAACGTCTGGCGCCCTGCTGGTACGTTTCCCTCTCCGATCTGATTGTGGCATTTCACCTCTCTTCGATGACTGACAACTTCTTTTTCCTCTCTCTATTAGACGGTAACGAGACCTCCGCCTCGTACTACATGGCCCTCACCTCCACCCACACTCCTTCCGTTCTCGCTCTTACCCGTCAAAACCTTCCTCAACTAGAGGGATCTTCGATCGAAAAGGCGAACAAGGGAGGTTACGTCGTAAGTACCACTTTTCGCGACCGTCTTCAGTGTTGCCGAAGCTGGAGCTGATGACGTGTGCCCTTCTCTCTCAGCTCCACGAGGAAGCCAACGCCGCCATCACCCTTCTCGGTACCGGTTCGGAGGTTTCGCTCGCACTCGAGACCGCCGAGATCCTCAAGAAGAAGGGAATCGCCGCACGAGTCGTATCGATGCCTTGTATGGAGGTCTTCCGTGAACAATCGCAAGATTACAAGCTCTCCGTTCTTCCCGACGGTGCCCCTATTCTCTCGATCGAGGCCTACTCGACCTTCGGATGGGGTGAATGGTCGCACGCTCACGCTGGTATCAATACGTTCGGTGCCTCGGCCCCCGCGAAGCAAGTGTACAAGAAGTTCAAGTTGACCGGTGACGACCTCGCTGAGCGATCTCAAAAAGTTATCGACTACTTCAAGGGCCTCAAACAAAACGTCTACTCTCCCATCTCCCAGTCGTTCAACGTCTAAGTGACCCTTTGTATCAGCGACTGAAGGACTATGTTAGAAAATCCCCTGTTTACCTTTTCGTCGTTTTGCGAAATATACTCGATCCGTTTGTAGATATCTCTCAGTCACGCATTCGTCCGAACAGAGAGCTCTCATCACTTTTGTGCCTGCGAGAACCGTTCTCGTTGCCGGATGAATGAAAATTGGTTCGCACATTTCTTCATCTTTCTTCTTCCCACTTACCCCGATTTCGACCCAACAAGCTAGCTGGCTCACTCCCTCAATCTACCACAACGTCCAGGTCCACGTACTGTTCCAACGCGCAATCACAGCCCCGACAAGTCGACTTAGCAGATCAAGATCCAACTTGCTTCAAGCGTCACTCTGTCCACCTCCTTTGCATCCAGAGCTCTTCCAGAATGCCAAACAGGACTCTCACACAAGCGAAACGGGGAGGATTCGAGCCCCTGAAAGGCTTGAGATGGACGGCGGAAACCGAGGTGGAATTCATTAAACAACTCGTTCAGAACAGGGAAGAGCTGTTTGCGAAACACCGCAGACTGGTCGACCCTGAGATAGAAGCCTCAAACTGGGGGACCCTCGACCAACTCGCGAGAAGCGACGTTGCCCTTCAAGCCGTCGTTGATCGGTATTCCGAGTTCTGTACGGTGAACGAGATCTCGACCTTTCCGCTCTCGTTCTCGAGTCTCGCGCTCTTCGTCTTTGCGAAATGTGGGCATCAAAACGGGCATTTACTCAAGCAATTCGAACGGATCCGACGCCTTCGAGCCGCGACGAGCAGGTCTTGGAGATCTGTGGCAGGTTACAGTGAATCGGAGAACACAGAAGAGGTTCAGGAAGCTTTCAAAGACTTCATGGCGGAGCGGGAATCGTTGAGAATCAAGGGGGTGGAAGAAGCCCCTGGTCAGTTGGGCCTGTCTGATCTCGGTCCGTTCGCTTACACAGACTGACATCGCAGAGAGGTGTGTGTCTAGGTGTCACTCACGAAAGTTCGACGACTGCTTCATCCTCGGATGCCGATCCTTCCGAAAGCGATTCCGAAGAAGAAACGTCAAACTCCGATGCTGACGCCGAATTCAGCGGGTCGGAGCTTTCAGCTCTTTCGGATCTAGATGGAGAAGCCGAAGGAGGAAATAGCGGGGAGTCGACGATTGCGTCAACGTCGAGCGGTGGAGTTCGCCAACTCGTGAGTTTTCATTTCTCCCATTTTCGACGCTCTTCTTCCGGTCCTCAACGATCCTGCCACAGGTTGTTCCGAATCTGCCTCAAGCTGGCGACCGTTACACCTCGATCAACCGACTCTTCATCGCAACCTACAAGGCGTTAGTACCGGTCTACGGCTGCGGAGTCAACCTTGACGAATTAAAGGACGGTACCGCATGGCTCAGGCGCGGGCGTAGCCACACCGCCTATCGAAAGTCAGTACAAGGTCGATGTAGCTGGAAGATTGGAGCGGAAGTGTGTTCGTCAACTGGAGAAGCCGTCGTCAAACAAGCTCTCTCTCATCTCGTCCACAATCACGGTCCCTCAGCGAGAATCTCGAAGAACCCCAATCATCGACCCGTCGTCATCAATCCAATCATTCGAGAAGCCTTCGGATTAACTCCTCTCGGTTCGAGTCGCGGTCGGAAGGTGCGTGACAGATTTTTTCGCTTCCCCTCCCAATTCAAGCTGTTACGATTGTAACGTCTGATTCGACGACTGGATATAAGGATACTTCTCAGGATCTCAAGCAAAGTCAATCTCAGAAGAGACCCAAACTCTCTGCTTCGAACCAAGAAACTTCGGTTAGCAAGTCGCGACCTCGTCACGACAACGAAGTAACCTACCCTTCGGCCCCTCAATCATCGCAACACTTCGATAAAGCTGCAAGACTTCGACTCTCCTCATCGTCAACTCGCTCCCTTCCACTCGCTCCCTCTCCTTTTTCCCACGAACTCGAATCGTTCCTCGAAGGTCTCGATCCGTCTCTCCCACATCTCGCCTCCACGCTCATCGAGGAGGGTATCGATTCTTTCAAGACACTCGTCCTCTTCTGCTCTTTGAGCCCTTACACGATTGATCAATTCGTGGACAGTCTTTGCGAGAAAACTCGTGCTTCGGGCGGAACCACCTCACTTCATCACCTTCACTTGTTTGGGAGAATGCTGAAGGAAGCGCAGGAAGGAGACTACAAGGATTCGGACGATATAGCTCGGAGCTGAGGATCCGAAACCAAACTTGTTACGGATATCGAAGTAGAAATTATCGAAGTTTGTCAATGTAACCCTTCTTGTTGTTGTTTCCCCTCACTCTCTGTCGGACGAAGAGTACCATGTGAATGTACAGTCTTAACTCTCAGCGACCTCAGATTACAGGCTCACGAGAGAGGATGCGAGAGCTTCGAGGCAATTATCGCTTGTTTTTGAGCTTGTCGTTTAAATCTGCGCCTGTTCGTCTGCTGGCTTGGCTTTACCAGTCTTCTACGCTATCCTAGGTACTGCCTCTCGTCGATCTGTTTCGAAACGAAGAAACCGAGAGACCCATTTCGCACGCACCTTCGAATCTGTTCTTCTTCCGCTCTCTTTTCACATCTACCCTCGATCACGTCGACCGACCGCTAGGAATACCTTGACACTTTACTACAGCTCTAGAGATTACGACCGAGTTCCTCACAGTATCCGCATCCCGCCTCGACGATTTAGTTTGATCAAGATTCAACTTCGCATCATCATCACGCTGGGTACCGTCAGTTCACTCTGAGTTCGTCTAGATGCCAAGGACTCGGGGACAAGCGGTACCAGGAGGCTTCGAACCGCTCAAGGGATTGAAATGGACGGTTCGAACCGAAGTGGACTTGATCAACCAACTCGTCCAGAACCGGGAACAGCTCTTTGCGAAGCATCGTCGTATCGTCAATCCTGAAGCCGAAACCGAAAGCAGGAAGATTGTGGAGGCGCTCGTCGAATCGAACTCCAGTTTTCGATCACCATTCGATCGTTATTCGTAGTTCGCGCAGGCCGTCAACATCTCCACCTTCCCCCTTTCAATGTCGAGTATCGCCCTCTTCCTCGTCGCGAAATGTAGTCACCGTAGAGGCAGCTACTTTTCTATGCTTAGTCAATGCAAACGCCTTCGGAACGTGACGAGCTCGCTCTGGAGTGAAACTGAAGGATTCAACGAATTGGAAGACTCGGGAAAGGTTGAAGAGGCGGTCAAGGCGTTCTTGAACGAACAAGACTCGGTCAGCATTCAGGAACTTAAATCCGAGACTCGAAAAGCTTTGGGTCAGTCTCGTTCGTCCAATTTCTCCCTGATATAGACTGAAAGAGGAGTTACACGGCTCTAGATATCTCTCAAGTTGAGTCTTCCTCCTCAAACAACGACGCCTTCAAAGACGATTCAGATGCAAATTGGGACGAAGCTTTCAATTCTTCGGTTGCCGAATCCATCTCCGGCTTCAACGAATTGGTAGTCTCGTCGACTTCGGTACAAGGAGTGGGCTGCGTACAGTCGAGCGCGGCTACATCGAGCATTGGGGTGAGTCAACTCGTGAGTTCAAAATTCCTAAAGTTCTGATGAAACCGCGAGAATGAATCACACAAGTACGAGACAGGTCGTTCCGAATCTTCCTCAAGTTGGTGATCGTTTCTCTTCGACGAAACAACTCTTCATCGCGACTTACAAAGCTTTGGTTCCGGTCTACGGTCACGGAGTCAATCTCGACGAATCGAAAGACGGTGTCACGGCATGGCTGAGATGCGGGCGTAACAACAGTGCCCGTCGACATCATCTACAAGATCGTTGTGCTTGGAAAGTTGGAGCGGCGATCAACCCCTCGACCGGAGAAGCCGTCGTTGAACAAGCTCTCTCTCATCTCGTCCATAATCACGGTCCCTCGCCGAGGATCTTGAAGAACCCCGATTATCGACCCGTCGTCATCAATCCAATCATTCGAGAAGCGTTCGGGTTGACCCCGATCGATTTGAACCGTCGTCGAAAGGTGAGCTCAGATTGTTTTTTCGCACTTCTCGCGATTTCGCAGTCCCAACATCTCATCACAACTCCTATAGAAGATCACTTCCGAGAACCCTGGACAGAGTCAGCCGTTGAAGAAGAAGCTCAAAGATTCCGAATCCGAGACTTTCGAAAATGAAACTCCACCTCAAACTAACAAACAGTTCTACCCTCTTCGTACTTCACACCCTACCGAAGCGATGAAACCGTCTTCCTCTTCGCCTTCCTTCCTCCTTCCAGTTCCTCCTTCTTCCGATTTCATTCTTCAACTCGAATCGTTCTTGAAGGGCCTTGATCCGTCGCTCTCGTCTCTCGCTGCTCCACTTCTCGCAGCCGGCATCGACTCGTTCGACACTCTTGTCCTGTTCTCCTCGTTGGAACCGCTCACGATCGACCTCTTCCTTGAGTCTGTTCAGGTCAAAGCTCGCGAATCGAATCAGTCAATTTCGGGAGATCGTCTTGAATTGTTCGGGAAATTGGTCAAGGAAGCGAAAGAAGGACAGCATAATGCTTGAACGAAAGAGCGCAGTGGATTTGAAGAAGAACTTGCAGATCCAAGTCTGATGTGAAAAGTGCCGAAGTTTGTCCGGTCTTTGTGAATCAAATTTCGTGTTGTGTCTTTCTCTGTCAGACTTGACACTCGAGAGCAAGTTGTCGATGGAAGTTTTGCTCTGGCTGCTGCTCTCGCCGGGACGAGGCGTACCACGAGCATCGGAAACTGGTGAACAAGCGGGAAGTTGCTTTGCTCTTGCTCAACTCTCCCTTCTTCGACCTAGAGTTACTCCCTGAGTTCCCCGACCGATTGCTTTGCGCATGCTCAGCTTCTCTCTATCTCAACCTGAGGATACGGGACAAAACACCTCTACTGCAGTACAAAATCCATTCAACAATAGTAATCTCACTTTTTCTACAAGGTATCATCTCCCTCGCTCCTGCCCTCCGATTCTTGCTCCTACGTGTTATACTCTCCTTCTTGCGCTTGCTTTAACAACTTTCCGAACAACTTGAGGTAACCCAGGAAGATCAGAGGAGCTTTCTCACAAAGACTCTCGATGAAGTGATCGATCGTAAGAGGGCTCATCGAGCAAATGAGGACGAGGGTTTTGAGAGAATCGATGCCCTCTTCTGACAGTATCGGAGCGAGACCTGATAGAGACGGATCGAGACCTTCGAGGAACGATTCGAGTTGATCCGAAAAAGAAGAGGGAGCAAGGGGACGGGAAAGAGAGGACAATGAGGCGAGTCGTGGTCTGACGACACCGTTGACGTGTTGGGAGGAACGGGAGGGAAGGGAGAAAGGTGAGGCCGCAGGGTAGGATCGCTCGTTGTCCTGAGGAGGTCTTGAGTTGCCGATCGAATTGACTTGCTTCGTGGGAGAGGGTCTCTGTACCGCGCGCGGTCGAGCCTGAGCAGAACTCTGAGAAGTTTCCTTCTGTCGAGGTGGTCAAGAGAGGGTCAGTGAGGTGAAAACCTTGAATCGAAAGATTGGCAGAAGAGAATTTCAGGCTTACCTCTCGACGTTTTCCCGAGGCAAGGGGATCCATTCCGAAGGCTTCGCGAATGATCGGATTAATGATCACTGGTCGATAATTCGGGTTCTTCAAGATTTTCGACGAGGGACCGTGATTGTGGACGAGATGAGAAAGAGCTTGTTTGACGACGGCTTCTCCGGTTGAAGAACACACTTCCGCTCCGAGCTCCCAGTGACAGCGACCTTCTCTTGTTTTGTCGTAAACGCCGTGGTTTCGACCGCATTTGATCGTCGCGATTCCATCTGTCCGTTCGGAAAGGATGACACCGTGCCCAAAAATCGGAAGGATTGATTTGTAACATGCGATGAAGAGTGCGTTGGTGGAGGAGAAACGATCGTTAACTCGAGGGAGATTTGGGACGACCTGGTGCACAATGCTTCAACACATGAGTATCGAGAAAAAAACGCAGGTTGTGAGAATGAGAACTGACAAGCTGATGAACTGCAGAGCCCGACGGTGTCGGCATCGATCGTCCCCGCGTAGCCTCTCTTTCTCCTAGATTCGACCCAGATGGTTCGGATTCACTAGAATCGGTATCGCTGTCGGAACTTGAGGCCTCCTCCTGGGACTCGCTCTCGGAAGTGTCTGCATGAGTGACACAAACTATCGCGATAGCAAACCAAGGTAAGCCCAGCGTTGTCCGTCTCCCGTCTCAGTCTAGTCGAGCGAAAGCAAAGGAAGCAGATAGGACCGACTGACCCACAGGTTTTTTGACCGCTCTCACTCTCGCTGATCCCCTTTCCTTCATGAAGTCTCTGATAGCTTGTTCAGCCTTTCTTGAGTCTTCGAAGTCCTCGTAACCATCCACGTTTTCCCAAGATTGACTCGTCGCGTTCAAAAGGATTCTTAGATTTTCCAGGTGCGTTTGATAACAACCATTCAAGTGCGAGCATTTCGCAAAGAGAAAGATGGCGATAGTCGAGTGGGAGAGGGGGAAAGTCGAGATCTTGCTCATCGTGCAGAACTCAGAGTATCGATCGATATGAGGTCGGAAAGCGTCCGACTCATTCCAGGGGACGAGTCGTTCGAGGATCTCCCAGTTGGAAGCCTCTATCATTGTATCGTTGATCAGGCGGTGCTTCGCAAAGAGCTGTTCCCTGTTCTGGACGAGTTCTTTGATGAATTCGACCTCGGTTTCCGCCGTCCATTTCAAGCCTTTCAGGGGTCGGAATCCTCCTCTCGCTTGTGTACGCGTTCTATTCGGCATCCTGATCACCGCAGCAGACTAAAGAGGCGTATGAATCGTTGGTCGAGGCGTCCTGAATATTGATCAGTTTCAGTCGATGAGGCTGGATGTGGACACTGGGAGGACTCGTTTGCGACCTGTAGAGCTGCAGTTGATTGTCGAGGTGTCCCTAATTGTTATTGATGGTTCGAGATGTGTTCGTTACGAAAGACCGTGAGATGAGCCAGAAAGCAGCAGTTTCATGGAGGTCGGCGGGATCCGAGTAACAACTTTGATTCGCTCGACAACGACACCTGAGTCAGTACTCACTCACAATGACGAGGCGGAACGGAGAATACGGAACGAGCGATTCGCACGAAGTGAAATAAAGGCTGCGACATGCTGAGTGACCTCGTCAACTCCTACTCACTTGGGCTCAAACGTTCCGAGCCCACCAGGGCGAGCAGTGGATCCATTCATTGCGCTACTTCAGCTCTCGTCGAGACAAGGAAAGACACGACGGCAAAGATTCGAATTGAACCATTTTCGACGAACTTTCGTCCTTACAGCTTCCCGACTCTTGTAGTCCTGCTTCCCTCGACTCGTTCGTTTCAAGCGTTATGTCCTTCTTCCTTCGCTTCTTTCATCAGCTTCCCAAACCTCTCAAGGCGAACTTTCGAAATTGGTTGATTCGTCTCGTGAGCTTTGTTCTGAATGCATTCGAGGAACGAGTCGATCGTAGACGGTTCCAACGAGGAAACGAGGACGAGGTTGTCAAACGAGTCGATTCCTGCGTCGTAGAGAGGAGCGGCGAGGGAAGCGAGAGACGGGTCGAGACCTTTGAGGAATGCTTCGAGTTGAGGCAAGAAGTCGGATGGGGTTGATGGAGTAGGACGAGGAAGGAAGAGAGATGGCGGAGAGAAGAGCGACTTCGTATAGTCGACATCGGGCGACTTAGGAGAGGAAGCCAGGCTTGAAGAATCGAATCGTTTGCTGGATTGAGGGTGAGGGAATTCGACATCTTGCTTGACGACGGAGAGTTTGTGGTTATTCTGCGGTTGAACTTGATCGGGAACTTCGCATGTGCTCTTCTGTTGAGGCCGTTAAACCACACGCCACGTCTGTAACGGCGCGAACCACATCGAGAGAAGAATACTGTAGCTCACCTTTGGACGACGATCCGAACCGATACGAGTTAATCCGAAGGCTTCGCGAATGATTGGATTGATGACGACGGGTCGATAACTGGGGTTCTTCAGGATCTTCGGCGAAGGACCGTGATTGTGGACGAGATGAGAAAGAGCTTGTTTGACGACGGCTTCTCCGGTAGACGAACACACTTCCGCTCCAATCTTCCAGCTACATCGACCTTGTGCTGACTTTGCATAGGCAGTGTGGTTACGCCCGCACCTGAGCACCGCCGTACCGCCGTCTTTCGATTCATCAAGGTTGACTCCGTGACCGTAGACCGGAACCATCGCTTTGTAGGTCGCGATGAAGAGTTCGTTCGTTGAGAGGAAACGATCACCAGATCGAGGGAGGTTCGGGACGACCTGTTGTACTCGCTCGAGCGTGAGTCTTCAGAACTTTCGTGTGAACTTTCGAAGTTTGAAACTCACGAGTTGACGAATCGCGGGTCCGGATACAACACCACCACTTCCTCCTTCTCCCGATTCCGAACGAGACGAATTTGCCGAACCACTGAATTCGGAGGCGGAATCGCTACCGGAGCTGGAGTTTCCGTCGGAATCGGAATCCGAACTGCATTCGAAAGTGTCGTCGCTCGCGGGATGCGAAGCAACTCGACCGATACCTACGAAGAAGACGCTGCTGTATCAGCGCAGAGTCGTGTGGAGTGATATTCGATGAGATGAGACTCACCCGAAGCTCTCTTAGTCTGGGGTCTGATCCTAATCGACTTTCTTTCTTTCAAGAATGCCCTAATCGCTTGCTCGACCTTCGTGGCATCCTCCAACTCGCCGTATCCATCTTGATGTTCCCACAACAAACTCGTCACGTCCCAGAGGCGATTGAGTGTGCAGAACATATTCTTGTAGTTTCCATTCAAGTATCCACATTTCGCAACCAAGAAAAGCGCGATACTCGACTTCGAAAGGGGGAGCATCGAGATGTTGACGGCCTTGCAGAAGTCGCTGTATCGATCGACGCACGAATGGTAAGACGACGGGTCGTTGTTGCTGAGTTGGTTGAGCGCCTTCCAACTTTGAGCCTCAATTTTCGCTGAGATTCATCCCTCGTTAGCGCAAAGATGGACTACTGCATCTTGAGAAGAGCTTGCTTACGGTTCTTGAATCTACGGTGCTTCGCGAAGAGTTGTTCGCGGGTCTTGACGAGTTGTTTGATGAATTCGACTTCAGTGTGAGCATTCCACTTCAATCCTTGCAGGGGGTCGAATCCTCGCGCTTGAGTACGAGTCCAGTCTGCCATCCTGACCACCTCCGAGCCCTCTTCGCTGTCTGGGAAGCCGATTGAGCGAGTTGATCTCTCGATCTCTTTCGAGTCGAAAGCGAGGTTGTCTACGTGCGTGGGGGCGACTTGGTTAGCATCCTATAGAGGTGTAGAATACTATAGAGGTCGTGTGCTCACCTTGGCTGGTCGAAGTCGAGATACGAGGAGAGGAAGAAGAGGAGAAAAGAGATTTGAGAGAAGGGGCCCGAGTGACTCGAGGCGCGTGCGTGAATAAACTGCATTTACTTCTCGCTACAGGGCGTAACTAGACAAGCACATTCAAAGGGATTGTGAGGAGTATTATAAGACCGCGAGCGAGCGAATCGTCGCCAAATGTGAAAAATGAAATCTGGTTCTGCCCTCATGAAATCGCAGGGACTCGCTCACCTCCTCCCCTCGTACTGTGGAGTTCCCAGATTCATTGCGACAGCAGAATCTCACTCCGCCGGTCCTGACGTCAATACCGTTCAAAGTCGTCTCCTCGGGAGGTTTCACCGTCTCCCCCCAACTGCACTCCACCACCCATTCTTCCACACGATCCCCTCTCCTTCGTCCTCCTCTTCTTCGTCCAAGCCCCACCAACCCTCAACTCTCCCATGTCCTCCCTTCCAAACGTTCTTTTCAACCGTCCAAACTCCCTCCAAGCCCTTTCCTCCTCCGATCCCTTTGAAAGCTTGCATTGTATCCTTCGCTTCCTCTTTCGTCTGACTCGTCAATAATAATGGTACCCTTTCCTTCTGCTCGCTTGAAAAGAGTGTCTCGAGAGTTCTCGACCAGAACGTCGTCGGGTTCGAGGAGAGATCGGTCGAGAGGGCTATCGAAGAATTGAATGAGATTGCGAGTGAATGCTGAGCGAGTTGGGAAGGAAGTGAGGGGAGATGTGTGATGGTTCGGGATCGACCGCGTTCGATGCAGTGAGGACACAATGGGAGTTTCGTTACGCTTGATAGTTGAGTCGATTTTGAGGAATCAGTAGCAGAGGGCAGAGGGGAGACGGTGACGAGCTCGAGGTGTTGTAGCGAGGGAAGCTGGTGTTGCAGTTCTTCCAGACAGGGAATCCAGTTCGAACAGGTTTCGAGCGATTCGTCGATAAGATAGAGCGTCACTTTTGTCGAGGATTCCGGGTAGTCGAGCCGTTGCAGAGCGGAGAGAATCGTGAGAACTGGAGAGAGAGCTTCGAGGAATACTCCATACACTTCTGCGAGCGGAGGAGTCGGAGAAGGAAGGAAGGAGGAAACGGATGAGAGGTATTCGGACCAAGAGGATGGGGGCGGCTGCGAGGACGAAAGAATACGATTCGGAACCCAGAGTGAAGGGGAGGTTGTCGGCGAGGCGAGATGTCGTCGGAGGAAGAATTCGTCGATTTCGTTCGAGAGTTGAATCGATTCGCACTAAGCGATAATGCGAGAGGGTCGTCAGCCCGTCAGCTTCTACAGATACTCGAATAGAGCGTAGGGAGCTCACCTGATTCCGACCTTCGGCGTCCCTAGTCTCTCTATGCGCTTTCTCCCCCAAGTCTTCGTGTTCCTTTCCGCAAAACCCAACGACTCGACACCCTTTACACACCTTCCAAGTACTTTTCACTCCCGAATCCTTGCCCGCTCTCTTCTCGACATCGTATTCCCGATCCCAACAGACTGAACACCTCGGTTCTCTCCACAAGAGTTTAGATTCTAGCATGGTCGCCTGTCTCTTCAATGCCGTCTCGAGTAGTTCATCTTCTGTCAACCATGTCTTTCTCTGTATTTGTCTTCTTTGTCGGATCGCTTGAGGTTCGGAAGAGGAAAAGGGAGCGGGAGGGGACAAAGTTGAACGAATCGCTTGAAGCGAACGACAGAATGATTTATGATCCTTCCAGTCCTTGGCAGAACATTCTTGCGAGCAGTATCTACGTAGATGAGCATGATCAGCTCAGGAGGTATAGATCGCGGAGAGGAGACTCACTTGACGATTCGACAAGATGAGCATTTGGCCAAGGAAGGAGAAGCTTTGAAGCACTGGAAGCAGGCGGATCCGGCGAAAGCTACGTTCGGAACTGGTGCCGAGTCCATCGTAGCGAGCGTCGGATGTGGGAGGAGAGAAAGAGCTGGAAAGCGGGAGTTCAGACAGATGAGAAAGACACGTGTCGGCAATTTCGCAAAACAATCTCTCAAGGCTCGTGGTGACTCATACATAGCTCTCAGGAGATTCGGACGAGGCATGAAGCAGTAGCGGAAGAGAAATAATTCAGTAATATACAATTTTTAGCACAAAATCAACCGCAAGAGTCTATCCCCTCATCTAGAGAACAGCCCAGCCCTTCTCCTCTTCAACCTACCGTAGAGCGGTACAGAAACGACGGTGACTGATCCACTTGGGAAGGAGAGGGGCGAGAGGAAGGAGGAAGATACGAGATTAGAGAGGCTTAGTGAGTCTGTAGTCGCGCGGAGGTCGAGCGTGGTCAGTATTCCGCTCGGCATGAGTACAGCATGGGAGAACATACGGGTTTAATCTTGAAATGCAGCGAAATGAGCGAGAACACAAAGATCTGAAGAGAACGAGCGAACTTTGTCAGCTTCACGCCCCTAAGACTGATATGACTGGTGCTGGAGACTGTTCACCTTGAGATCTTGCACAAGGTAGTAGAAGACCCTCATTCCTTCAGGATCCGACGAGTTTTGCACATCCACCAAAGAACCGATTTTTGCCGTCTGCACCCATTTCGAGATCGAACATGTCAGCGAATCGACGATACGCCGTACTTCGACCGCAAGATAGACTCACCTCGAAAGAGATGTGGTAGTTGCCCAATTTCACCTCTAATTCCTGTTTTCCAACCACATTCTTCTTCGGCCAATTCTGATCATCTTCCTTAACAATCTGACTCGCATCGACAATCTTCTTGATCGCATCCAACGTCGCCTGACTCAAGTGCATCTCCCTTCGGATTAAACCTTCGTTGCGGTAATTCGAGTTGAGCGCGAATCGAAGTCGACCTTGAGAGAGTTCAAATTCGAGGAACTCGTGTCCGTAGGATCCGACGTGACCAGCATAGTATCGTAGGTAGAAGGGATCGGCGGAAGGTCCGGACATGGTGGGAGGAAGGGGAGGTGGAAAGGGAAGGAGGTTGATCGAGAGGGATTCGAAGTCGAGCCGGTAGAGAGGGAAGTCTAGAGAGCTACTCGGTAATATGGGTCAGTACTCAGGTAATCGAGAGCATCAGAGAGCGGTAGGGGAGTGGTCAAGGATTGATATTGATGAGGAGTAATCCCTCGACGAGTTGAGTGCCGGGCAACCATTCGATCGTTCGAGTATGCTGTTCAAGTGGTCTGCTCTGACTTACGAAGGGATATGAGGCGGTCTGAAAGTGTGTGAAACTATGGTAGAGATCAAGAACCGGAAACGGTTTCGGCGCAGGTTCATCCTCTCCCATTCACTTGACCGCGTGGTTTCTCAGCGGCCAGCGTTCAATCATCCACTATGTCGGCCACCGTACCCTTCCTACATCAGAGTAGCGCTCCTCTTCGAGCGATTCATCGACTCCGGCTCATCACCTCCCACTTCTCCTCTTCTCCGACCCCTACAACCAGTTCAAGTATCCCTAAATCAGCAACCAGCTCACGACAGTTCTCGACTTCGATCTCGCGGCGGAACGACCAATTCTCGTTCACTACCGCTTGTAGTTTTCGAGGGAAACCAGGTTCTCCCGTTTACACTCCCCCTAGTTCAGCAACGGCCTCGGGAGCAGCATCAACAGCAACAGCGGAAGACGAGAAAGAGCAGCCGAGAGGGAGAGGGGGATCCACGAAGTTGAAACAGGGACTCGACTCGAATCATCCGCTGTCGAAATGGAGGGACGCACAGTTGGAGAAGAGCCCGAATGGAGCGGGTCACGACTGGTTCTTCATCGAAGGTATTCCGGATAAGAGCAGTGAGGGATCTGGTCGGGATATGAGCGAAAATGCGACGGAAGGAGACAAAATCAGAGTGGGAGGAATTAAAGGTGTCGTTCTTGGTGTCGCAGGTCAGTACCGCTGCTCGTCTGATGCATATGTACCGATACTGACGCTCTGAGACTGTAGACGGTGTTGGAGGATGGGAAGAATCCGGAGTCGATCCATCTCATTTCGCTCAAGCTCTGATGTGGTTCGCTCGAGAACGAGTGAAGAATGGACAAATCGAACCGAGTCAGGGCGGGAAAGGATTGAAGAAGCTGTTGGAAGGTGCTTTCGAGGATGTCACTAAAGAGAAAGCGATCCTAGCTGGTAAGGAACTCTTTTGTTTGCCTCCAGAGGGCGAAATGCTCATCTCCCGTCTTTTCGTAGGTTCTTCGACCGCCTGTCTCGTCGCTCTCGACTCATCGACCGGAAAGCTTCACGCCGCGAATCTCGGTGATTCCTCCTACTTGATTCTACGACCCACTTCCACTCCTCAGCAACAACCCACACCTCCTCCTTCTCCCGCAACCGAATCTCCTTCTCCCGCAACTCCAGCATCTCCTTCTCCATCCTACGCGATCCTCCATTCCGAAGCCTCCCAAACTCACTTCTTCAACGCTCCCTATCAACTCTCAAAACTCCCTCCCTCCTCCCGCTCTCAGAATAACTCCTTAATGGATACGCCATCCGATGCGTCCGTCACTGCGAAAGAAGGAATCCAACTGAAAGAAGGCGACGTCGTCGTGCTGAGTACGGACGGGTTCGGAGATAACGTTTTCGGGGAAGAGATGCAACAGCTCTGTCAACTCGTGCACGAGAAATGTCTCGAAACTCAATCCCACCAACAGCAACAAGGCGAGTCGAATGAAGGCATGAACAAGGAGGTAGTGAAGGTGGATGACCATCTCTTCGCGAGTTCGTTAGCTCAAACGTGTTTAAACTTTGCGAGGTTGGTCATGTTTAAACGGGATAAAGTGACACCTTTCGAAGTTGAGGCGAGAAGGTATGGGTACGGGAAAGGGAGTGGGTTGGGTGGAGGGAAGGTGGACGACGTGACGGTCGTCGTAGCTGTTGTTGGAAAGACTGGAGGGAAATGATGAGAGTTGGCTGGTAGAAAAACTATGTTGTTGTCGCCAATAAACGAGACTATAACACTATTTCTTCCTCCTCGAAAGTCTGCTATTCCTTCCTCGTCAAGAGTATCTCGTCGAGCGTGCAAGAGTTCGTTGAGCGGTGTCAAAGGTATTTTGCATGTATGATTCACTTTGTACAAGGTCGTCTCTGTGGACTCTCCTCCGACTTCCTGTTCTCTCCTCGAACTCGAGCTCGCCCCTATCTCAGATACCTCTACCGTCCTCCTCCGCTATGTAAGGTGACCAGCGCCGCACGTCCCGAGTCCGAACCATTACTGTTCAGTCAAGAACGACGTCTTTCTCATGAAGGTACGTTGATCTCGAAGCCAATGTCGGTAGTCCTTCAGGCTTCCGACTTTCTCGGCGTAGTAATCGGGGATAGGGTTCGCGACGCTGGACGTGAAGGATGAGAGATGTCAGTTACCGCGAAAACGTAGAACGCAAGTGCTGACAGAACGCGTCGCTCACGAGTTCCTCGAAGCATCTGCTCGGTTCTTGACGACGTGACCGAAGAAGTCTAGTCAGCAGAATGCGGAGTCAGCCTCAGGGGTCGTCGTATCTGCGAAGAAAGCCAAAATCGAGGATTTACCTTTATCCTTCGCCTCGATACTCTTCACGCTCCTCCTATTCACCATTTTCCACACGGTGCTACCCAGGATAGGGCCTGCCAACCAACCTCCCGCAACACACGCGATCGTCGCGATTCCGTAAATGTAAACGGGTTGTAAACCGAGGATCAACTCTGTCGGGTCCGATTCGATGGTCGCCTGTTCCGCGTTCGTTCTATCAGCACAATGATACGGAGGAAGGGACCGAGAGAAGGAGGACGAACAAAGTAAGAAGCACCACCGAAGAAACCGAGTAAAGTAGTCGGGACACTCGCAACTAGACCGTACAATCTTTGGGATTTACGTAGCGAGAGGTAGGTGGGCCAGTCAAGTTGTTTCGCGAGGGACTGTTCGGTCGCAGAGAGAGGGGAAATCGTCGAGGCAGATGAAGAAGCGAATCTTTGGTATAGCAACTGAGAGGGAGTTCGGGGAAGGAGCGTTCGGGGGAGAGCGCGTAGAGGAAGGCCGGTTGTTGCTGTTCGGAACGACATGATTGCTGATAGGGGTGACAAGCAGAAATGCAGATCAAAACTCTCGAGCGGAAATGCGACGATCGTTCGGAGAGCTATCCTCTTGCCTTGCTCTTTACCTTCACTCTCGCCTAATCGACTATCCACTGCCGGGTCCGGCCCCGAGCTCCTGCCAGCCTCTCCGCCTTCCTCCACTCGTTCTCTCCCTTTCTCTCCCCTCTCCCACCTCTCGCTCCATCACTCTCGCTCGTCACCGCTTATATGGCTCCCTCTCATTTACCGAGATTCCCAATCGGAGCAGCTCCAGCCGATATTGCCCCGCCAATCTCGCTGCGCCGACACCCGCTCCTCAAGTCGAAACAGCCATCTCGTTCGGTTCTTCGACCCAACACGCAGGGCGGTACCGAAGTAGGAAGCAGTAGGAGCGTCATGCAGCAAACTCAGTCAACGAGGACGACTCAGGCTAGAGGGAAAGAACCCGCCAAGGAGAAAGACGTTGAAGTGATCGTGCTCGAGGATGGCGAGACGACTCAATCACGACGGCAGGATAAAGGGAAGGAACGCGAACGATCAGCGGCCGTCATCGACAAAGGCAAGGGCAAAGAGAAGGAACGGCCTCGGGAAGAGAGTGCTGCTTCAGCGTCGAAATCTGTTCCGAAAATGCCCATAGCTCTTGCGGCCCAGTCCTCCTCCTCGAACAAACACATCGGACCTAGCAAGCAGACCGACAGGAAGAAGACTATCGTTACTCTTGCTCGATCACCCCGTGACCGCGACAGGAACGACAAATCGCGATCTTCGAATCATTGGAATGGACCGAGATATGTCGACAGTCGTTATCGGTGGAGAGAGATCCCGCGAGGACACTGGAGAGGTGGGAATGCGAGACATACGGGGCACGGGAGAGCGGCATCCCCGACTCAGGACTTTGGACCGAGAAGGGGAAACTCATTCACTAGACATGCGAAGAACTCGCTTCTGTAAGCCTTCTGCGCTCTTTCTGCCCCGTCAAGTACGAGACTGAATATCTCATATGCTACAGGGAACTGGGACATTTGACGAGTTGGATCCTCGTCAATGATCGAGCAGTCGAATTGCACAAGATCAAACCCAAAGGTCCTATGGCTGTGTGAGCATTGCTCCCCGCTCTTTGCCTCCCTCCAGATACTCACGCAGAACTCTTTCGATAGGTCATGTTACATTTGCACGCCTTCCGGTCCTGCAGCTTCATCTTCTTCTCCCTCTCGGCCAACCGAGTTCGCCGTCGGCTTCCGGGACGATCGACTTGCAGCTCAGAATGCTCCCGACTTGTTAGTCGAATGTGTCGTCGATGGAGTTGTCGTCAAGCACGAAGAAGTCGTGATCCGAGCCCTGAAGGATGATAAAGATGCGAAGATTGGCAGTGTACGAAGGAGTCGAACTTGGACTTGGCGAGGTCGAAGGGAAAGTACTGTGAGCCATACGAATCCTCTTCCTGTCGAAGAGGGACTAAGCGATTGTCTCACAGACTAAAATTCGACCATTCGTGTTCTCGCCCTTGAAGCTCACTGAAGATGAAGACTTGGCGTGTTCCTCGGAATCGATCATTCGGCAATTGGGTACGATACAACTGAGGGTCTTTCGGGGCAAAGTAGGGACCGCTGCGAAAGCGGTTGGTGATGAAGGGTATAGAGCAGGGATCGAAGCGGTGGAGGAAATGGTGTTTGAGGAAAGTTCGGCCAAAGTCAAGGGAGGTGGAGTCAGTCATCAAGCAGGGTGAGTCGCGAGAATGCTCTTACTGCCAGCTCAATTGTTCATTACGAACTGACTCAGAATGTGCGTTCTTCCGATCTTCAGCCTCGGACCCGCGCGATTCGAGAAGCCGACTGCCCGATCTACCTTCGAGATGAACCCTCTTGACTCGGAAGAGAAACCGTATGTCACTCTCGAGTTTGTCTATCGTTCGAGAGAAGTCTTGGAACTAGAAGGAATCATCCCTCGTCAGTTTTCGTTCTTTCCTACTTGCACTCTCTTCCTCGAGTTTGTGTCGCTGACCTTGAACGGATCTGCATACAGCTCAGAGACCCCCTACACCACCACCAGCCGCTTCCTCCTCTTCTTCCCGCTCCAATTCAAATCGAGACCCTTCGATGTCCGCCGTTCCGAAAGATCGCACCGAATCCCCCGCGCTCATTCTCGCTGGCCGCCCTTCGACGGTACGTCGATCTACTACGCCGCCACATCAAAGATCGAGGTATGATCCAAGAGCGAAGAAGGAGGAGGACGTCGAAGACGAAGATGCCGAAACGAGGAGGAGGATCTTGCTGAGGAAGCAAGAAAGGAAGGAATTGGCGGAGAAGAACCTCGGGACGATTGTATTGAGTGATACGGACAACGAGTCAGATGGATCTAGCGACGATGTTTCAGAAGAGCGACAGAAGAAGAAACGAAAGGAAACTCAGTCCGGGAGCGCGAATGAATCAGACACCAAGACGAAGGTGATTTCGATCAACACCACCGAGTCGAGGAATGTCAAAGCTGCGCCTCGATCGTCTGGAGGAGGAGCGAGTGGGGGAGTCGGATACGATGCGGACGACGAGGTCGCTCAGTTACGAGCCGAGATCGCTGCCCTCAAACGACAGAACGAATTGGCCGAGTTACGTCGAGAACGGGACGAACTCGCGAGGATAGCAGGGCTGTCGTCAACTACGACCCCGAGGCAACCGGACGCAGCGGTACAGGAGCGAGGAGAAGTTACCAGTGGACGAAGTTCTGCTCTTGAAGGGAATGCGAGACATAGGAAACGAGGCGAGCTCGATGATGAGGAACGAGAAGTAGCGGGCTTACTTGTTGGTGCTAGAAAGGCGGGAGCGAAGGACTCTCGACAAGGACAAATGAAGAAAAAGCTTAGAACGGGAGAAAGCTCATCAACGGAGAAGGGCAAGGGGAAGGACAGAGAGCGGGATCGGGAAGAGGTTGTGTTGAGCGATAGTAGTAGTGATTAGTACTTGCATCAATCTTATGTCCGTTCTGCATGACTTGCCGGAAGATCTCCTCCGAAGCGGTGTCGAAGACTCGAAGCTCACATGCGAGATTTCTTCCTCTCCTCCTGCTCTTTTCGTCACATTATCACATATCGCCTTGAAGCTCCTAAGCTCCAGCGGACTCTACCGCCTTTTCTCTACTCTCCTCACCGCTTTATCCCTCCACATCTCGGACCTCCAATACAACCGTCTCATCAGATCACTTCGGCTCGCCCATACCGTGACGACACCCGTAAGTCTGCCTCTATGAGCTGTGCCTATCTGACTCGCTGCACGGCTTCTCGCTGAACCCCCACCTTCGACTGATAACAGACTCGATCTCGATGACCTCGCAAGCACCTCGGACTCTCTCTTGGACGGCTACGACGGAGTGCAAGGGAATGAAGCGCTTGGTGAAGCAGCGGGAACAGGTCTTAGAGTGGCAGAGAGCGCACAAAAACCGTGAGTCGCCTTCGATTTCTTCACGCTCACTCTCCTGTCAAGACGACAGACTGATTCGTACAGCTGCACGCATACAGCAAAGTTCCAATCGGCTCACCAACAGGCGTTCGATGAGAATTTCGGCCAATCCAAGTCGTACCGTGACGCCTTGGCGCTCATTCAATCATTTTGCCATGTCGCCGACGTGAAGCAGTGGCCAATCACTTCTCACCTGATTGCGTTAGTCATCTTCGAAAGGAATTCCTGCCGCTACACCGCGCCACCCAAGATCATATCCCACTTGAGGAAGATTTCGCAGAAACTTTCCGAGGCGCTCGAGCCGAAAGGTTTCATCCCGGAACCCCTGCCATGTGGATTGATGACGGAGGAAGAGGTCGATGAGGCACTTGACGCCTTTGCTGCCGAACGGGCGACCGGACTGGCAACGAAAGGCCTTGAAACGGCTTTAGTCAGAGCGAAACAGGAGCGTTCAGCTCGGGGTCTTCGTCCGCTCGGTCGTAAGTGCTCAGCATCCTCAGACTCAGAGATTGGGGCTGCAGGCTGAGTTCAGTAGAGATTGCAGGTCAAGAAGATAGGGAGGAATCGGTCGAGATCACGGTCGCGGCTTCACCTCGAGCGATTCGACGAAGAGTCAATAAGATTTCCCTTCTTCGATCCCATGGCCAGTATGCTGACGCTCTCGATTGTTCACAGCGAGCATGGAATGTTCTCCCATCTCCATCTGCCTCTCCCGTCGCTTCTCCTCCAGAAAAGAAACTACGAAGTGCTCAACCCGACGAGACTCCCCCGAAATCGCTCGATGCGCCCTCATCGTCACAGACAGAGCACGTCAAGAACACCCCCTCACCGAAGACTCCTCGAAAACGACCTAACCCTTCTTCCTCCTCGATCGCAAAGAATACCAAACCGCCTCAACTTGAGCCCTCAGCTAAGACGCCTCCTCGCCCAAGAACCCGATCTCCCTCGCTCTACGGGGACGATCGGCAGCTTCCTGTAATTCCTACTTCGAAGGATCTTCCCACAACTACACCATCGAAGGACGAGTCGGTCCCCGCCCCCTTGGTCTCAGATGAAACGGAATCAGAGGAATTCCTGGTTCCAACTCGTCAGGATGAGCCTGTTTCGGTACTTCAACTTGCCTTGTTCCTCCGTGCTCTCGACGCCTCTCTCGACTCTCTAGCTACGCCGCTACATACCGCCGGTTTCGACACGGTTGAAAAACTCGTCGCTCTCGCCTTTTTCGAGGATAGGACGATCGCGAGGATTTTCGGAGCCCTGAAAGCAACGAAAGAGGGAGCGGGTATCGAGGCTAGTCAGGTGAGATTACTGAAGGAAAAGCTGAAGGAAGCCAGATCGGGCGATTTCTGAGGTAGTTGGCGAGAGATTAGATTCCATTTTCGTGTTTTCTTGTCGTTGTCTTCATCGTTTCAACTGTTGGTTAGCTTGTTCGTTCGATTCTGACTCCCTGTACAAAGCTTGAAGTACGCAGTGGATCTGGAGAACAGCTCGGGGTGGACTCAACTTGCGAAGAGCTCGACCGCTGTCGAAAAATGCTTGCATTTTTGCCTCGTCCGCCGAAGCACGATGAGCTCTCCTATATCGCTTAGCTCGAAAAAACAGAGAGCGCAGAAATCAGGAATATTCGGTTTTGACTTTCACGCGCTCGCCGACGCGAATTGACTTCCCTCTCTCCCTCTCTCTTCTCACCACTTCTCGCTACCCGCCTTCGGTGCGCTTTCGGTGGCACACAAGATACTCAAAAGATGTCTGAGACTAGTCAGGTGAGTCTCGAAGGTCCTCAGACAGCTTGTTCGGTGTCTCACCTCGCTTGATCAAACAGCGTGATTGCATCTCTCATCTCCCTCCCGAGTTACTCGCCGACATCTTCGACTATGCGTACAAGGATTCCGAACCCCCTCGCAGTCCGATCAGTCGCGTATTCCTCCCATTCCAGCGACAAGCGCTCTTCCGCAGAGTTCACATTTCCTCCCTCTCTCAACTCGAGCAGTTGATCCAGGCCTACGAGAACAACGGAGGATTGGGAAGGATGGTGAAAGTACTCGAGGTGGAGAATGTCGATACCGGAGGAGGAGCCCTTAGAAACGATCGTCAAATGAAATCTTTCTTCGCAACTCTCGTCAACCTCAAGCAACTCAAGCTCGGTACCAAGACGACCTCCCTCATCAATCTCGTTCTCTCCCTCCGTATCGCTCACTCGACTCTTCCTCGTCTCGAGACTCTCAAACTCGAAGTTCCCCCAGAATGGAAGAAACCTTTCGATTCGAAACTCTATCGCTCGCTCGATGAATACCCTTCCCTTCGCCGTCTCGAAATCTCGACCACCGGACCCCAATTCTTCGCCTGTACTTCGAGGGGAGGAAAGAAGCTCGCAAAGATCAAAGAACTCGTCCTCAAAGGTGCCTGCGTCGATCATACGAAAACCCTTTCCTTCATTCAAAACTTCTCCAATCTCTCCTCTCTCACTCTCGACACTTTGGAGGACAACACTCCCAACTTCACAAAACTCGTCGCTATCCTCCCAGTCACTCTCACTTCCCTCACTCTGCGAACCCGCTGTTTCTACGACGAATATTCGAAACCCTGCGATCAACATTTCCCTCGTTTCGTCAACCTTGAATCCCTCTACCTCAGCCGTGGAACGTTCTCTCAAGATCTCATCAACCCTCTCAAGAACTTGCCTAAGCTCAAAACTCTCGGATTCGGGAAAGGAGCGTTCCTCAGTTGCTCAAGACTCGAAGAGATGATCCTCGGACCAAATCGACTCGCTTCGCTCGAAAAGGTCGTCTTTGATCAACTCGAAGGCAAGATCGGTTGGAGGATCTACAACGATTCTGATGGCTACAAGCTTCATCCGGATCACGAAAAAGGGGCTTTGCACGTCGGTCCCGGTTGGATCATCCCTCGTTGGGATGGAGCGAACGGTTTTGGAGAGAAGAACATCCTCGATCTCGTCTCGCGTATTCGTCAAGCAGAGATTCAGGTTGAGGGGTCAATTCTCGACTCCGTTGGAATTGAAGATGCGCTCAACAAGGAGATCTTCGACTGCATGTTGGCTCACGCGTTGAACGGAAATTGGGAGGAGTTTAGGGACGTCTACGGAGATGATATGACGGACGAGTTGCTTTATGACGAAGACGATTACTACGGAGAATGCGAGTGCGGAGAGTGTTACGACGAAGGATGCTTCTGAGCCAGTTGAAACTTTCTGTGGTCTGTGTTTTGTGGTCTGAGTTGGTTTGCAACGTGCTCCCGATTCTTCTCATCGCGCGAGAACACTTGAAGGAAGAGAAGAAAGCCGAACGAATAGAATTTGCGAGGAGAGTAGTGGTAGTAAAATCAAGCAACAAGCGAAGCAGAAAACACAGAACAAAGAGAAAAACGACCACGACGAACCCTCCCTCCTTCACTCGTCCTCGTACCCATCAGAATCGACCTCTCCCGTCGGAAACTCTTTCCTCCAATCTCCGTCCCCGAGCTCCTCCCCGAGATAGTCGCCCTCATCGCCCGAACCATCCCCTCCTTCCTCTCCTTCGTCTCCTTCGACCTCGACCCCGACGACTCCAGGATCGACTCGACTCGCTTCGTGAATCGCATCTGCAACCCATCCTTCTTCTCCCTCCTCGTCCTCAGATTCCTGGGCCGCCAACAACCTGTCAGCGGCTTCATGGTTGACTTTCGTCTTCTTGATCCTAGAAAGGAACGGTCCTCGTCGAACGACAGGTGTACTGTCCTCTTCCGATTCTTCTTCACCTCTCTCCCTCTTCCCCCTCGCGATCGAAAGTTGATTCATCGTCGTTCCCTTCTCAGCCGCTTCCTTCTGAAGTTGAATGTACTCCGGGTTGAGTTGACCTCGGACTCGACGACGAGGTCGATTCGGTTGTCTCGGTTTCGATTCCTTCTCGACGGAAGCGATGACCATCTCGGAGTATTCAGGTAATCGACGAACCGCGTTCGTTTCCTCCTCCGTTCGAAGGTAAGAATCGAGTTCGCCATCATCGAACAACTCGTCGTCGTCGATCTCGTCGACCGTCTTTTCCCAGAGAAGTTCATCGAGTCGACTTTTGGGACGTTTCGATTTCGATTTCGTCGTGGGAGCACCGGGAGCGAGTTGAGCTCGAGTCGCTTCGGGTTTCTGACCGTACGTCGCGAGAGTGGCGTAGGTAGACGGAGGAAGGGAAGAGATGGGGGTTTCGGGATCGGGCGAGGCATCGAGGGGTTTCGTCGAGAGGGTAGGAGGGGAAGGAGAAGCGGCGTCGAGAGGACCAGGAGCGGGAGAAGGAGATGGACCGAGTCCTTTCGAGAGTGCTTCTTGAGCGGCACGATGTCGATTCCATTCGACCGATCCTCGAACGAAAACTCCAGGTCGTCTCGATGGGTTTCCGGGCTTTCCTCGATGACCTTGGTTTCCTCCGCCGGGTTCATCGGAGAAGCCGTAGACGTCGGTTTGAGTAGCGAGTGGATCGGCGAATCCGAAATTGGGAGATAAAGCTTCGACTGATTCTTCTTCTTCGTCGTCGTCGTCTGAACCTGCTCCTCCTCGAGTTTCTGCGTCCTCTTCGTCCTCCTCCTCCTCCTGTGGTTCCGCCGAGACTCCACCAGGTTGAGCTCTAGCTCGATCCTCTGCTTCCTTTTTCAATTTTTCATCCTTCTTCTCCTTCGCATCGATCGCACTCCAATACTGAACGATATCCGTGGTATGTTCGACGACTTCCTTCTTCTTCCATTTCTTCGCTTGATTCGCGATCCACGGTACTTGAGGAGCGAACGTCGTCAACGCCTTCTGGTACTCGCGGTATCGTTCTTGAATCGTGAACGCGGCCGTGTTCGTCAACCATGCCATTTCGTCGTCGAATTCTTGTTGTTTCGGACAAGGTTTTCTCGCGATCGCTTCGAGGGCGACCATAACGGCTGCACAAGCGGCTTGTTCGGGTGCTCGACCGAACGAGAGGTGTAAAGAGCGAGAGAAGGAGAGGAGGGAAACTGCGAGAGTTCGAGCTCGTTCGAGAGAGAGTCCGGTGATCCAAGTTCGGTTCTTCGCTGCGAAACGTTTCGTCTTCTTGTCTCCAATGTGGTACGTCGGGGTCGAGCTTTGGAAGACTTTTTGAAGGTGGACGAGAGCGCGTTCGATGAAAAGGATAGGCTCGCGGTCGGTCGTGTGGATTTCGTATTCGAGTTTGACCAGTCGAATCGCTCGAGCGAGATGGATCGTTTCTTTAATATCTTCGTTGCAGTCCTACATGCGCAGTTGAGTCAGTGAGGTGTGATCTAGGTCAAGCTTGAGAAGAAGAAAGCGACAAACCATGAGATTATGAATCCAAACTTCTCGATCCGGTTGTTCACGAATCGCGACATAAACGCACGCCGCGGTAAACACGATCGCTCTATAACCCCACGTGAATCCAACCTTCTTCTTCATCGTTTCAAAGAGGTACACCGCACGTCGTAAGACGGATTTCGCATCGAATAAATTCAACATTCGTTTCATCAAGTCCTCGTGAGCTTTCTGCGAACGGACAAACTCTTCAGTCTCAACCTTCCCCATCAATACTTTGAGTGTGTGCTCACCCTCTTCTTCGCATGATACATTGAAGCTCTCTCTCCAATCCCTGCCGCATACTGCGTCGCTTTCCCTCCCAACCCTCTAATCCCATTCGCCGCAATTCCACCTCTCGCCGCCGTAGCTCGATCCGATACGTACACCCTTCCATTCGCGAACTCGTCCTCCTCGTCGACTCGAGCGAGGAACTCGAACACGGCCGTCGAAGATTCAGTCGAAACGGTACCGCAACGAGTACAGGCGAGAGTACCCGAGGCATGATCAAGTTCGAGAGTGTTGTGCGCTTCACAGGAAGGACAGACTTGAGAATCAGCCATCGAGACGAGGATTGTTGATCAAGAGGTTGATGAAAGTCGAGAGAGGTCGAAGTCTGATAGGATTCTGGATGCAGAGAGCCAGTGAAGGCCTTTGCTGAATAGAAGAGCCTGACACTCGGGCGAAGGGGCCGAGTTGGTGGTGATAATGGAGCAAGAGACAAAGTCCGAAAGTCATCGCCTCTCTTCTCCGTTAGAGTTAGCTGAATGTATGCATCGTTTCGCACTCTCTCTCACAAATATCATACGCAGGGAGCAGCATAACAGTCGGCAGGTGAACCTCAAACACGGGAACTGGGCGAGCCGAGTTTTGAGATATCGCGATTTCCTTCTCTCTGTTCGTGCTCACTCAACTTGCATCTCTCGTTCCTCGCTGTGGGCATACTAGAAATCGTACTGATAGTCATAAGTCCCGATTCACGATGAGTAAGCAATCTCTTTCTACAATAAATCCCCGCGAATCTCTTTTTCTCGTCCAAAAACCCACTCCTAACGCATCGTGACAACTTCTATTGACCCCAGCAAGAATCACCCGTCAGTTACAACCCAACAGAGCCAGATAGAGAGAGAGAAAAGAAAAGAAAACCTGCCTTCACTACTCGTAGGATGAATCGCGACGGTATCGACGAAATTCTGATAAGTAGCTCCCATCTTTACGGCGACGGCGAACCCTTGCAACATTTCATCGCACCCGATCCCGATCAAGTGTAATCCGACGACGGTCTGTTCGGGACCAGCACAGATCATCTTCATCGCGGTAGGTTCTTTGTCTTCGGGTTCCATCATCGAGTAGTAGAGAGAAGTGAAGGAAGTTTTGTAGATCTTGATTTGATCGTCTCCGTACTTTTCGCGGGCTTGAGGTTCAGTCTGAGCGAGAGTAAATTGTCAGTGACTGATGTTTTGAGAGGAAAAGTCGAGAAAAGTGAAGAACTTACGAGACCAACGGTACCGATCGTAGGGTGCCTGTTTTCATCATGAGTCAGCTACGGTCATACAATCAATAGAGTAGTAACAGCGACTCACGAGAAGACGACCGTAGGAACATTCGTATAATCCAATTTATCTCCCTCAACACCTCCATACAACCTATTCGCCAACCTCCTTCCCGCCGCAATCGCCACCGGCGTCAACAATTCCTTTCCTTGAACATCTCCAATCGCGAAGATGTTCTCGACGTTCGTCGTTTGATATTCGTCTACTACAACATCTCCATTCTTCTCGAGTTTGATTCCGACGTTTTCGATTCCCAAATCGTCCGTCAAGGAATGACGACCGATCGCCCAAAGGACGACATCGGCTCCGATTTCTTCACCTTTGTCGGTATAGACGGTCTTGGGGAATGGTTGGTGGAGATCAGGGTTTGAAACTTCGGTAGTGACTTTCGTAACGTTCGTGTTTTGATGAATGTGAATACCGGTCTTGGTCATGTGATCTTGGAGAGTGTCTTGAAGAAGAGGATCGAAAGCTTTGAGAATCTTCTCGTGTCGAATCAACAGATGAGTTTCGGCACCTGTGCGGAAGCAACAACACCAGAAAATTAGCGAAAAGTCAATTTCTGCGTTTTTCTTCGGGTTTTTGACGCACCGAGAGTGTGAAGAACTCCAGCTAATTCAACTGCGATATACCCAGCACCGACGATAACTGCACGTTTCGGTAAATCCTCGAGGTAAAAGAAGCCATCCGAATGGAATCCCAAATCGTAACCGGGGATATCTTTCGGCAACGTAGGAGTACCTCCAACGGCGATCACGATTCGATCGGCCGTGTATTTACGTTCGTGGTCGGATCCTCCGTGAGCTTTCTCTGGTGGGTAAGTCGGAGAAACGGATAAAGTGTTTTTGTCGACGAATCGAGCGTGTCCCGTAATGTATTCGACTCCATCCTTCTCGACGTCTACCCCACCATTTCAAGGAGTAGTGAGTAAGGTCCTGACTGGCCGTGTAGAGTGTGGGTAGTGGGAGACTCACTTCGCTCGTAGATTCCGTTCAAACGTTCGATGTACTTGTCTCGTTTGTGCTTGAGAGTGGGCCAATCAATCTTGGTGTTCTCCTCCGGAACCGTAAATCCATACGCATTCGCTTGATGTAACTTCTCCCTGTTTCCGTTCCCCTTTCATCAGCTTCAACCTCGGGCGAATCGAGAATGAGAGAGAGAATGAGAGAGAGACGAGACTGACCTAACATCAGCCGCATGCCACATAACTTTCTTCGGTACACATCCTACGTTAACACAAGTACCTCCCAACCTCCAAGTCTCTTCGATAATCGCAACTTTGGCACCGTATTGAGCCGCTCTTCTCGCCGCACCTAATCCTCCAGAACCTCCTCCGATCACGAGGAGATCGAAATGATCTTTACCTTTCTCTTGTGCTTTCGATTGGAATGGGACGGGCGCCATCTTGTAGGAAGAGGTGGAGAACGTGCGAGAGGAGGGGGAGGGGAATCGGAAGAGACTCGGAGTTCTGGAGGGAAGGGATGTCGATCTGCTACTGGAGAAGAGGGATACGACTAGTGTCGAACGTCGGTTGAAGGACTGAATGGTGAATGCCAGGATTGGAGAATCAAGAAGACCGAAGTCGAGAGCTCTCGAGTGACGAATCCGCTTGGTCGAGCTCTCAGCTCGCGATCAAACATTCCAATTTCTACGATTTATCATCTCGCAAACAGAATGTTTCATGTGTATCTAGTAGTTTCAACAAGTCAAGAAGTCCGACAGTAGAGAGTGGAAGAAAGGACAACAAAGAAAAGAAATATAGCCAAAATTCCAACAGAAATATTCCAACGAACGACTCCTCCCTGGCTCTCATCGCATCCGCACAGTCCTTAGTCCCTCCTCTGTCGTCTCCTCAACTCCTCATCGATCAACCACATCCCTCTCACAAATCCCTCTACTTCCAACGACCCAGAATTCGGGGAAATCTCGTTCCTGCGCATTGAACACACAACACAGACGATACGAACCCTCATCAGTCCAGTCCCGTCTCCCCTCTCAGAGAGGAGGTAAGAGAGAAAGGGGAACTCACCAAACCTCTCTCAAAACATCTCTAGGTAACCTACTTCGTTCCCAAATCATTCTAACCAATTCTCCTTCCAATTTCTCCTCACTGTCCCTTTCCCTTTCCCTCTCCCCTCTATCCGTGAACTTGTTGTTGTCGGAGTCATGGGAAGAAGGGGAAGAGGATAAACATTGGTAGAACAATTGTTCGTAACGTTTACGAGCTCGAGGGTCGATCGGTCGAATTTTGAAAAGATGATTTTGACTCGTCGTCGTCGTCGTCGTCGTCGTCAAGTCAGATCGAGTTTGCGAGTTAGGGTGAGAAGAGGCAGAATGATGCGAAGAAGAACCGTTTTTAGAACGAGAAGAGGACGAGGAAGAAGAAGAGAGTGGATCGTTGAGGGTCGGTTTCGAGGAGATTACAGGACGTGGTCTGAGAGTAGGAGGTGGAGGTGGAGGGTCGAAATTACTCGAACGAGGTGTTCTAGGAGAGAAAGTTGAGGAGGAAGAATTGGAAGAAGGTAGAGTAGGTTTCCTGACCGGTAATGCTGGAGGAGCTTGAGGTTGAGCTGCTCTCCGAGCTCCACCTCCTTCTTCTTCAAGTTCAAGTTGAGGCTGACAACTTAGCTGAGCCTGTTGAGACGAGAATGACGACGTCGAAAGTGATCGAGAGTCGGCGCCGTTCGAGAGGGGAAGGTTTTGGTTTGAACTGATCGAACTCTTCGAACTCGAGGAGGATGTTCCAGAAGGCAAGAAGAGTCTCGTGGCTGGTAATTGTACTTGTACATGTGACGAATGGCCGCTAGAAGTTAAACTTTGAGGTTGTCGAGGAGGTAATTTCGGAGGATTCGAGGAAGAAGATGGGTCGACCGTCAGAGAACGATTTCGTAATGGCTGCTGCGTCTGTGCAGAGAGTGGATCGTTGACGATTGGGGAACCCGTTCGACGGGGTAATCGAGGTGGTGGAGCTGGAGGAACGGGAGATTGAGCACGAGGAGATTCCGTAAATTTGACATTTCCATTTCTTGAGCTTCTTCCTCCTCCTCCTGCTGCTGCTGCTCCAACCAGTTGACTCGCCAAAGTTTCTTGTAACGTTGATTCACCGCGACTGTACTGCGCTGGACTTGGACTAGGAGCTCTAGATGAGGTAGGAGACTCGGGTCTCGCGTTGTAGTTCGATTGAGCTGAAGTTGCCGAGCTTTTCACTGGTGATTCATTCGAGTTCTTAGCTGGTTTGTAGAGGTTCGAGATGCCAGTTGAAGGTATCCGTGCTGGAGTTGATGACGATGGGAGAGAGGTGGAAGAGGAGGGAGAGGAAGTCGACTTCTGAAGGAGTGCGATCCTATCTTTCACTGATCTAGGTGCCGAATAATCATCTTCCATCTACGCCGGGAGATCAGCTGACTTTCGAGCGAGTACTGGGAGGAGTCAACGAGAAATGAATCATTCTTCGGCGAGTTCTGCGGAGAAAGTCCTTTTCCCTTCTCTCCCCATTTCCACTCGCTCTTTTACCGAATATGTTTGCTCGCCAGGCGATCCAAAGATCAGCAGCGGTCATCACTCGTTCGATGCACTCTTCCGCCCCTGTCAATTCGGCCGCAACTTGGCTCAAAGATCCTTCATCAAAATACAAGTGAATCCCTCCCTCCCTCTCCTCCAAGTAGCGTGGACAAGGGCTAATGATGATCTGATGGGATAGGTCTTTCGCTTCAGTCAACTTGCCAGACCGTACTTGGCCTGACAAGCGAATTACGAAAGCTCCGAGATGGGCTTCCTCAGATTTACGAGACGGTAACCAGGCCTTGGTCAACCCCATGACGATCGAACAGAAGCAGAAATTCTTCAACCTGTCAGTCATATCCGAGCTCTCGTTGTTGAAGGAGTCAAGCTGATCTTTCTGTTTCCCGAATTTTACGTTTTCTCTAGTCTCATCAAGTGCGGATTCAAGGAGATTGAAGCTGGATTCCCTTCGGCTAGTGAAACCGAATTCTCCTTCATTCGTGGTTTGATCGAAAAGGACGAATTCCCCAACGACGTTTGGCTTCAAGTGAGTTTCCCACCGCGAATGCACTTCCAGCTTTTGAGCTCACCTCTCTCCTGTCTAGGTTCTCTCTCCCGCCCGCGAATCCCTCATCCGTCGCACGATCGAGTCGTTGAAGGATGCCCGAAACGTCATCTTCCACATGTACAACGCCGCCGCCCCAGTTTTCCGAGATCAAGTATTCGGAAACTCTAAAGAACAAACGATCGCGCTCGCGGTGAAACACGTCAAACTCGTTCGACAACTCATCGACGAGGCGATCGCTCGAGGAGATCGTACGCAATGGCAATTCGAGTATTCGCCCGAAGCGTTCTCGCAAACCGAACCGGAATTCGCCGTAGAACTTTGTAATGCCGTTCAAGAGGCTTGGTTCAATGGAAAGGACAAGTCGAAGGAGAGACCGATCATCTTCAACTTGCCTGCGACCGTAGAGGTTGCGACTCCTAACAACTATGCCGATCAAGTTAGTTGGTCTTCTCTGCTCTTCATTTCACGCTTTTCGAGGACTCGACAAGCTGATACTACAACTCTATCGCCAGATCGAATACTTCTGCCGAAACATCAAAGAACGAGAACACGTCGTCGTTTCGCTCCACACTCACAACGACCGAGGTACCGGAGTCGCCGCTTCCGAATTGGGACTCATGGCCGGAGCCGACCGAGTCGAAGGATGTCTCTTCGGAAACGGAGAACGTACCGGAAACGTCGATTTGGTTACTCTCGCTTTGAACATGTACACGCAAGGAGTCAGCCCCGAATTGGACTTTTCGAATTTGGAGGAATGTATCGAGGTCGTTACGGCTTGTACCGACATCCCGGTTCACCCGAGGGCTCCTTATGCTGGTGAACTCGTCTTCACCGCTTTCTCTGGATCTCATCAAGTGAGTCTCTGCCGCGCGATTCTTACGTCGAGCAGAATTTTGAAAACTGATCTCGTTCTGTCTCGTTCTCTATAGGATGCTATCAAGAAGGGATTCAGCTGGCGCCAAAAGCACCCTAACGACAAATTCGAAGTAAGCGGGAAGCAGTTCATCGAGTTTTCTATGCCGGCGAACTAATGTGCTGTTTCTTCCCGTTTCCTTTAGATTCCTTACCTTCCCCTCGACCCTGCCGATTGCGCTCTCACCTACGAAGCCGTTATCCGAGTCAACTCTCAATCCGGAAAGGGAGGAGTCGCCTACATCGTTCAACAACACCTCTCTCTCGACTTGCCAAAAAAGATGCAACCCGCGTTCTACCAATACATCCAATCGATCTCGGAACGAACTTCGAAAGAGATCACTCCGGACGATATCGTCAAGGCGTTCAAAGCTGCGTACTACCTCTCGGAAGAACACGAAGCTCGATTCTCTCTCGTCGATTACTCGTTCGCTCAAGAAGGTTCGAACAAGAAGATCTTCAAGGGTACCGTCAAGGACAATGGACAAGAGCGACAAATCTCTGGAGAAGGAAACGGACCCGTTTCTTCGCTCCTCAACGCCCTCGCGAAGGAATTGGGAACGGCGAACCTCGAAGTCAAGGAGTACAGTGAACACTCGCTCGGTCAAGGTTCAGACGTCAAGGCCGCTTCGTACGTCCAATTGGTCGACCCTTCAAATGGTAAAGCCGTGTGGGGAGTCGGAGTCGACGAGGATGTAACCGCCGCTTCCCTCAAGGCCGTTCTTTCCGCCGCTTCGAACGCTTCAGTCGATGGTGAACGAAGGCTCCACGAGGTTGAAGACTTTGTCGTCGGTAACCGAGTGTAAAACCCGCTTGAGTTTCTTTTCTTATTCCTTTTTTCCCTTGTATCTCGTTCTTGTTTTTAGCTCTCCTACCCTCTCTCCTTCGATCCCAACACACTCTCTCTCTTCCCGGCTCGCATTGATTTCCAAAAGTAATATCCGTTGCCAGATTACACACCACCTCTTGATTTGCTGCAAAGCTTTTCTTTCTCGAATACCTCTGTGTCGGTTCATCATCGAAGACATTGAGCCAAAAGTGAGACGAAGGAATGTGGTTTACAACGACGGGAAATAAGAGATTGATCCAATACAAAGCGATCGAGAAGCAGATACAACTTGAACTTGATAAAATAGTAAAACTAAGAATCTGGATCTTCTGAGGCAACAAGACGGAACCAGCCGTCTTTTCCTCCGAGTACTCCCCTACACCTCCATAGCTACCCTATACCCTCGACCCATTTGACAAATCGCTCATAGCGCTAGCAGGTCTCGGCGTTTTCGATCCCACTCCCGAACCTTTCGCGCTCAACTCCCTCGTCCTTCCTCCTTCTACTTTCACAGTCGTCGGAACTTGTTCCTTACCCGCTGCGACTTGAAGAGCTTTCTGTCGCAGTTCTGCGGCGCGATTGAGTCGAGGAGTAGAGGAAAAAGTCGATGGAGCTCGAGAGTGAGTACGAGTCTGAGACGAAGACGTGGAGGAGGCAGGTCGAGGGCTTTCGGTCGCCGAGTCGCTCTTCTGTCGTAGGAGGGAGGCGCGATTCGGGCGAGGCGTGTGCTGAGGAGCTTGATGTAACGAGGGGACGGTGACTGATTCCCTTCGTTTGTGGCCCGGAACTATGACAGTACGCACAAACGGGAAACATCAGTCACGCGGATTGAAAGTTCAAGCGAGGGTACGTACCTCCGTCGAATTTGACATCGGAAACTCCACTCTTCGCATGCGAAGTCGAAGAAGCGGGAACGGTCTGACCGTTTCTCAGCATTGAGGCTCGACTCATCCTCACTTCGACGGCGGGAGGTCTCGTAGACTGTAAGTGGACCGATTGACGACGCTTATGAGCAGAGGGAGTTGGTCCGGAGTCTACCGCATCGTCGCCGAGAATAGCGACAGCCTGTGATCGGGCTCGAGCTGTGGGTTTCGTTGCAGCATCGGTTGACGTTCCAGTTCGAAGCGATGATGACTTTGTCGAGCGGGGTGCAATCGTCGGTTCTCGTAGGCTCTTGAGGCTTGTCGAAATTGAGAGTCTCCGATCAGGTTTGTCGGTTCTCTCGAGAGATGTCGAACTTGACTGTCGACTCCTACTACTGTTCTTGTCCGTTGTCGCGGGTAAAGGTACTCCCATTCGAAGCATGGCGGCTTTCGACATTCGAACTTCGACCGTTTTTGCCGTCGAGGAGGAAGGAGGAGGTAAGGGAACGCTTTGGCGGCGAGTGAGACGATCGAGCGCTGCTCGTTCCGACGTGCTGATCGATTGGCGCTTCGTCGAGGCTCGAGGTGTGGAAGATGGGAGCGAGACTCCGAGACGAAGAGCAGCAGATTTCGTGAGTCGAGGTTGAGCAGTAGGAGGAGGAGGCATCGCTCGAGCTTTGAAGGACGAAGCCGAAGTCGCGCTTGTCGTGGAGACCGATAAAGCCGTTGAGGACGGTGGTCGTGCGACGGATTCGGCGAGAGAAGCGTTCGAAGGGTTTCCTTCCAAGTTTGCTGCGATGTCGTCCGCTTCCTCTCCCTCCCGCTCTGGAGCCTCCTGAGTTGCCTCCTCATCCTGAGTTGCCTCCTCCTCCTGAGTTGCCTCGAATGTCCTGCGAGCCGTCGGTGTAGTCGGCGAACCATGATTGGATTCGAGCTGTTCGAGAGCTTGAGCGATTTTCGAAGGCAAGTTTCGGGATGATGACGTGGGAGAAGGGGAGAGCTCGCCGGTGAGGGCGAGGTTCGACAAAGGGAACGGCTTCGTCGGTGTGGGCTCGCCGAGAGAGGGAGAAATTGGATCTGGGTTCGAGGCAGCAGCGAGCGAGGGGAAGAGTGAATCGATGATCATTTCGGCAGACGACGCAGTTGGCGCCGTGAGGAGCTTGAAGGTGGATAGCAAGCTACACTCAAGCGATTCGGTCAACACAGGTCAATAGGCCAGCGCAAAGCGAACGAACTCACGATGGTTGCGAATTAAGTCCGTTCAGTGTCTTAACCGCATCTTCCCTCTCTAGGATCCAGATCACGTTCTCATCCGTTTGTTCGTTGTCGTCTTCCAATAGCCCGACCTCTGCTAGCTCCTCGCTCGAGATCGATTCTCCAGCCAACACCCCGAATCTTTCCTCCTTGAGCGCAGCCTCGACTGCCTGAGTCTGGTAACTTTTGGCTTCTGATGCGAGTAGGACAGCGAAAGTGCGCTCCATGGGCTCGAGATTGGCGGATGATTTGTTTATTGATCAAGAGTTGAGTGAACCGAGGGAGCAGCGAGAGCAAGTCGGGAGGAAAGCAGCTGGCTGTTGGGGCTTGATGATTACTATAGCGAATGTGTAAGGTGAAGTCGCTCAGGAAAGGAATGGTGAAAGGAGAAAGGGAGCTCTTCAGGAGGTTCGTTCGCCAACGGTCGAAATACGGCGACTTGCCCGTTTCAGTCCTCTCGCCTTGCTGAACAGCTAAGCGTACAGTTGCTCAGTGATGAGACGGATCGGAAGCAGTCGATGCTGAAAGATGATGAACCGAGCTTGCGCAAGTTTCGGCAAAATCGCTCATTCTCGCCAGCATGCAGCACTCGAGTAGCATCGTCCAGCGTGTTTCTGCGTTCTGAGTGTGTCAGACCAGAGATGATGAGTATAAGATATTTACATAAACAAGATCAGCAGCCGGAATACGAGCGCTCGATCGGACAAAACCTCTCGTCATTCTCCTGACTCAGCCATCCTCACTCCATGCAGCGGTGTCGTCTGTCTCTCAATTCTCCTCTAGTAGATGGTGGCTCTCCTATCCGACAGCGCTCAGGAGACGGGGAGGAAACTCCTACGGAACTTGGAACGAGCTTGAGCCGTTCCGTTCGGTCGAAGGGTTGCAATATCGTCTCCATAGAAGCTGTCACAAGCTTGAGTCAGCGCGCATTGACATGAAGGGATAGAGTGAGCAACTCACGATCCGTTCTCAGTGCTCTGAGGAGCGATACCTCCCGCGTAAAGCGCATCCCAAGACGCAATGATATCTTCAACGATGACCGATCCTACGATTTGCAAGTTCTGAGTTGCCGGGTCGAAACCTCCAGCTGCTTGGTTCTCGTAGAAGGCGTCGTATGCGTCAGTCGTGGCGTTCGGAGGACGATCGAAATCGGATGCCGTGCGAAGCTGGTGCAGGTCGGAGTCGAGTCAGTCTAAGCTCTTGACGATCTCGAGAAAGAGACGAGGGACTCACGACCATGACCCTCGAGTAATCAACGAGGCCAGCATCATCCGCTCGTACCAACGATTCAAGCGTCGCCGAATCTTCACTCGCGGTTGTCGCATATTTCCCTTGTCCGAGCGTCATCATGTTCAAGTAACGTTCCCATGTCCCCGAGAGCGATGCGTAGTAGTACGTATCGGAACAGATCGCGTCTCCAAGGACGACAGACGGAGGTTGATTAGCGGGAGCTGAAGGGTATTGTTGTCGATAATTCATCGCTTCGGTACTATCGTTGAGTTGGAGATCTTTCGTGAGGTTGTAGATTCGGTCGAGGAGGTTCGTGTTGAGCTCGAAGACTGAGGAGGTTGTGGAAAGGTCAGCTCGGGTTTCGCACGGACGGTTTCGTTTTCAGTCAAGTTTACCTTCAGTTCCGTATAGATCCGACACTAACAACACGAGATGGTGTCAGTTGAAGAGTAGAACACCGTGGAGTGAACTCAACTTACCATCCGGCAATTCTCCCGGTCTCGTCGTTCCGATCGCCCAATACGGGTCTGCAGGATCTGTCCAATTCGATGGGAGTTCTCGAGAGTCGAGCTCGTACGCTATACCGGCCTGGACGACGAAACGAGCCCATGCTGCAGAACCGAGAGTTCCCGCTTCAGGATTAATCCCCGCGACTGCCGACAGAAGATATTGTTAGTCAGGTCGAGCGAAGCCAGGACCGTACACGGAACGAGACTTACTACCGGCAATGAGAAAGTATGTTTGACGGAGATCAAATTTGGGCGAAAGCGTGAGAGCCATGACTGAATCGAGTCTGATCAGCTGGAGAAATCGTTCGAGGCATGCATGGGAAGGAACTAACTCGTCGACGCCGCATTTACGCTGCCTTCCCCTGTCGTCACGAGGCATCGCTCGAGTCCCCTATCACAGGCTACATCGGGGAACATTGGAGAAGCACCGAGAAACGAAATATTGTTGTAAAGCTGAGACGGTTCGATCCAAACGTCTCTCTCTGGAGTGAACTGTGGAGGTCGACGATCAGTGTCTAATGTCAAAGAAGTCCGACTGAAGCGCTTACAGTCGAGACAATCATGACCTTTGGAGTGACGACTCCCTCGTCCCTTTCGACGAGATCATTCTTGTTTGCGGGGGCCGCGAAAGCGGTAGAGAGGACCGATGCCGCGAGGAGTGTTCGTAGAGCTTGCGTGTGCATGGTGTAGATGGCGGAAGATGGTAGAGGGGGAAAGGGTAGGCTTCTCGAAGGAGAAGAGAGGAAATTCTGTTCGTTGAACAATTTCGGTCTCAACTGGCCTCGATCGTATACTCTGTACGAGCGACTTTGAGCTATGGCTTGCGTCCACAAACCTGCTAGGGCGGAACACAGCGTCAGATCGTCGAAGCTGAGACGAAAAGAGTAACTTACGTCCCCTGAACGTCCGACACGACGAAACGATCCGTCCAGACAGTGGAGACGTCAACGAGAGCACAGCGGCATAGACGAGAGGAACGGAGCAGTTGGCGTTGAAAGGTTGCAAGGGGAAAAGCAAGGTCGTTTCAACAAGCAACTCCCGAGATTGTCTCGACGCGATACAACTCGAGGACGAGTTCTCGCGGGCCCAGATCAGTCTTAGATTTTGGGAAATCTTCTTTCACATTGCTCAAGGGAAGACTAGCTACACAAGAAGAGCGGACCTAAGGAAGGAATGAAGAAAGAAGAGTCAGTACAGTTTTCGCAACGACGATTCGAATCTGTTCCCCGTTCCCATGTTCGAGCCCCGTAGACGTAATCAACTAAGTTGGCCGTGTTCTTAGATTTGGATACATTGTATTCTACAGTGCCCGGCTAGGAGCTTGCAGATTTAGCATGAAATGGTTATATGTCATCATTGTTGAGACGTCGGCGGAGGCTCGAAGTGGAAGGGAGGTGTTGAAAGCAGCGTAACGAGAGGGAAGAGAGGCTCACGCGTAGAAGGAAGAGAAGAAATGTTGAAGAAATGGTCGAAAGGTGTGGTCGAACTTCTTGTCGTATGCAGAAGCAGCTACTGTGGTCGGACGCATTCGCAAGCACCTACGAAGACACGAAGTAGCAAAAGTCAGTACTGGTGGTCTCGCACTGGGTCCTCGTTGATGTTTCATTGTTGTGTTTTTGGCCTCAGAAAAAGTGATTTTTGGCTTAAAATCTAATTGGTCTTGATCGCTCATATGAAATCAGATAGGGGCGACACTGGTTGCTCATCTCGCGCCAAAAGGTAACAGGGAAAGGGATGGAAAGGGAAAAGACTGGAAAGAAGAGAAAACTCACGAGTCAGGCCGGAGCAGTCTCCAGTGTCGATGAGCAGATTGCTACTAGAGACTGCAAAGGTTAAGAGCGAGAGTCGGACGCGGAGTCGGTGAGAAGCGTGTAGGGAGATTGATGTTTTTCAAGCAGCTTCGGGAAGAGCATTCAAAGAGGCAGAAGGGTTGTCGTGTTCTGCAAGCATGGCGCAGGTGTGTCGAAGGGTTGGGGTCGATATCGAAAGTCGAAGGTGAGAAAAGTGATGGAAAGGGAAGAGAGAGGCACGGAGACAAAAATCCGAGGTCGACCAAATCGATCAAAATCAAGACACGAATAAATCGCAGAACTGCTTGTCTGTATGCTGTAGTACTGAACGATCTGCTGCCCGTCCTCGGATTGGCTGAAGAAAATGCACACGAAAAGACGAATTCCGAATTTCGCAAGCTCGTTCTCGACGCGTTTCGTTTCCTCTTTGTACGTCCCGACAAGCAGACCAGCCAGGTCGACCGAAAGCAAGCATACACTACAAGCTACACAGGAAACCGAAACTTGTTCCAATCTACGTTCGTCCCTCTGCCTCCGCTCGGCGTCTTCGTCTCTCCTCCCTCCTTGCGAGCCGTTCTCGTTCTGCCTCTTCGTTTCCGATCTCAAACTCACGCTCTTGAAGCTCTCTCTCCTCCTCTCTCCTTCTACGTCGTTCTCGTCTCCTGTTCCTCTGCTCGCGCCTTCGACGTTCTTCTTCCGAGTCCAAGTACTCTTCTTCTTCCTCCTCGTAATCGCGACCACCTCGTGACGCTCCCCCTTCTGGTCCGTCGAACCATTGCCTGAGTCGATTCTGCATGACGGTGGGAAGTTGCTGCATCGAAGGGGGCAAACTGGCAACGATCGAGTCTCGCAACTGTTTCGCCGACTCAAGTACCGTCGGAGTTGTCGGCGTCCTTTGAGGTCTTTCCTCGAGGGGCGGTTCGACAGGAGCAGTGTTCTTCGTATCGATTTCGATCGCGGGACTGTTCGAGGGTCGAGCCGAATTCTTCGTCGTGTTGAGCTTGAGTCGTTCCTTTTCTCGTTGCGCCTCCTCCTCCTCCGTTTGCTCGCTACGACGTAGTTCCGCGTCGAGATCAATCTCGCGTTGGAAGGTGTCGCGACGCTTTCCACGAGGTCGAGTAGGAGGGGCTGAGGGAACAACTGCAGTCGAGGATGACGGTGGGTTCGAACCTTCGAATCGAACTCGGACTGGCCAGAACCGTTTCGCTTTGCAAGCCCATTCACAGCTCATTCCGTCTTCCTCCGCGAGCAAGAAGGTCCATTGAGTAGAAGAGGGTCTGATCGAAGACGACGAGTCGGGATTCGTGGGTTCGACGGAGGCGTAAATCTTGACTGATTCCCTAGACTCGATTGCTGACTTGATGTACACTCCGACGTAAGGGGAGTGAGGCTCTGAAGATTGATCAAGCGAGATCTGTGAGTACCAACTATCTCGAAAGATTCGATTCGAAAAGTTGTTGAAGCTCACCTTTGGTCCCTACAAATCGGACCATCGATTCACCCAGTCGCTCGACTCCTGCGTTCTCCAAAAAGGCGTACAGATTCGCTTTGAACTACACGAACCGGAGAATCGAAATCAGTACAGGGATTGCCGACTCGATTTGCTTCGAACCGAGCTTACGTGTTGTTTATCGAGGAAATGGTTATACCTCTGCTTGATCTTGTTCCTACTCGTGTCGAGAGGTTCGAGATAGCCCGTCCATTTGAGCCCGACCAGAAAGGCTGACTTCGACAGAGGGTGTTCGCAGCTCGATGCGACTAAAGATCCGTCTCTCGTGATTGAGTTCTCGTCGGGATCGAGCGGTCGAGCGTCGTCGAGAGCCGGCATCTCTGAGGACATACCGACATTGGCTCGTGGCCTGGTCGGGGAGGTCTGGACGATGAAGGGAGAGGAGGAGGTCGAATCCGAACGCCCTAGCGCATCCGGTGAATCGGTCGAAGGCGAGCCTGCCATCTTGTCGATGTGAGGGGGGAAAGAGAGACACTGAACAGAAGCAAGGGATCTTTACTCGAGCGCACTGATCCCTTTCAACACCGGAGAGAGGCCCTTGCTCGCGAGGCTCCAACGAGAACGACCACGGTGGATTTTTCCGACAATTCGATAATTTCAAAACTATTTCTAAGCATCTTGTTCACCAGTGTACGCTGGCAGACGTTTTTGAGCGTCGTCCCAGTCGCAAGAACCCCGACAGAGATCGTTGACGAGTTCGATCACTTCTTCCATCTTGCCGATGAGCTGTAGAGTGGTATCTCGCTCTCGGAGAGTCATAGTACCGTTCTTTACCGCTGTGAGGATGAGACAGAAGCACGTGTCAGAGAGCGCGCCGAACAGAAGGAGAAGGCGATGAAAACTCACAAGCGAAATCGAGAGTGACACCGAAGGGAGTACCGAGCTCGTCGTTACGAGCGTATCGCTTACCGATCGAAGCATTCGAGTCATCGACGCGGGATGCGATACCGAGGGAGCGTAGTTGTTGAGCTGAACATAACGAGTCGTTAGTGACGGATCGCTTTTATTCAGGGAAAGAAGGAACTCTTGTACTTACAAACTTTGGCGACGAGAGGCTTGAACTCGGCGTTACTCGAGAGGGGAACGATCAAGCACTTGATAGGAGCGACGGCGGGAGGTAGAGAGAGGACAGCTCGGTTGACGTCGTCGGCACGGGCCCAGTAAGAGTGTTCGAGGAGAGAGTAGAGGATACGACCGATACCGAAAGAAGGTTCGATAACGTTGGGAACAAATTCGCGAACTGTTTTCTCATCGGGTCAGCGAGTTTGCAGAGTGAAAGCGCGAGTGAAGCTTACCTTGTTCGCGGAACTCTTTGAGGGTGACAGTGAAGACAGATGAAGGTACCTCGTACTCCTTGTCTGCAGCCTTGATGACAGCAGCTCTGATCGAGAGAGAGTATATTTAGTATGCTGTCAAACAAGGGGACCGTCCGAACCAGAACTCACTGCTTCTCTTGGAGTTGTTTGGCAGCGACGGCGAGATTGTCTTGACTCAGAGCGTGGATAGCCTCCTCGATAGGCTTCGCCTCCTTCTTGAACATCGGACCGAAAGCTTTCTTGTCGACGGAGGGGACGAATCGTTCGACGATCTTAACTTCTTTGAGCGGTTGACGAACGACCATCTTGTTTTGGGTCTTGTTTGAGTGTACCGTCAAGTCGTATGCCGAACGATCAGCGCATCCGACACATTCGATCCAACCGTACGAAGTTTCGATTTCGGCATCCCAGCAGTCGGCGGCGTAGTGAGCCATTTCGTTCGACATATGTTGACGGAAGCGGAGACGAGCGGGGTTGACACCGATCTTGGTGAGGAAGAGGAAGATTCGAGCGATGAAGTAACCGAGAGTTTTGTTGTCGACCATACCCTGTCATTCGCGAATTACGTTAGCTGCGACCAGTCGAGCAAAAGCGAGGTGTAACGTACAGATGAGACAGCTTCACCGATGGTGATTTCCGAGATGTCGGTGCGACCTTCAGATTGAACGTCTTTGGGGAGAAGGCGGAGAGTGATGTCCTTGACTTGATCGAAACGGTCGTGATCCTTGTCGAGAGGGTCAACAAAGTGTTCAATCTCGGCCATGGTGAACTCTCTGTCGAGTAGGATGGCGAAGTGAGCATGAGAGGGCAATGGGAAAGAAATAGGGCAAAATTTACCGGACACGAAGGAGACCAGATCGAGGAGAGATTTCGTTACGGAACGAACGACCGATTTGAGCAGAGGCGAAGGGAACACGACCGTTGTTGAACTCGAGTAATCGGTTGAAGTTGACAAAGTGACCTTGAGCAGTTTCAGGTCGAAGGTAACTATCGAGTGTACTCGAGTCAGTTCTCCCTCAAGTGACGGATGAATGAGACGACTGACCCCTTGATTTGACCAGTAGGACCGATACTCGAATCGAACATCAAATTGAACTCGACGGGTTCCGTGACTTCGTTTCCAGTTTCAGGCGCGACAATCTTGTGGTCCCGGATGAGTTGACCGAGTTCGGCACCGGTGTAGTTGTCAATCTTGGCGAGGATGGATTCGTACTCTGCTACGACTGAATCTTCGAGTTTCGCCGCGACCGACTTGACCTTTTTCTTCTTCTTCTTCGCGGTAGCGTCCTCTTCTTGCTCGACTTCCTTGACACCACGAGCTTCCTTGTCACCTTTGAGACGAGCTTCAAGTACACCTTCGACGAGGTGGTCTGCACGGTAAACTTCGTTCGTTTTCGAATCTTTGACCATCCAATCCGTGAATTTGTCGACGTGGCCCGAGGTCTTGAGGACGTCGGAAAGAGTCATGATCGTCGTGTCGAGTTCGAGCATCTCTTCCTCGATGATGAAGTGTTTACGCCATAAGTCGATAATGTTGGCTTGAAGAGAAGAACCGGGAGGGCCCTGGAACGCGCGAGAGGAGAGGGTCAGCCGCTAGCGAGCTAGCTCATGAGATCTTAGAGAGCTTCTCACGTAATCGTACAGACCCTTGACACCTGGGAGAGAGACGAGAGAGTCAGTTCTGTAGAGATGAAACAACCGCACGAGTAAGGTGAACTCACCTCCGTAGATCTCGAACGCAGGAGCGTAGAAGAACCTGCGAATGAGCAGACTCTCTAAATGATTGCGCTCGAATGCGTGGGCAGTCTTGTGGACGGTCGTCTCTTGAGGCTGAGCCATTTTCGAGCGGGAAAGAGGGACGGAACTAGAGAGGTATCGGGACCGTAGAGTAGTTGGTGGGCTGGCTGAAGTGTATGTACGAGCTGGTAGAACTTTCGATGAGATGCGAGCGAGTCCTCTCAGCATGCAGTGATGAAAGACGAACTTCAAATAAATTTCGCGCAAGTCAATCAATTTTGACTCGTCGCAACTCTCTCATGTTTGTCGCTCGGCAAGACAGGCAGAACGACACAATAAGGGCACACAAGGCAAGGGCGGGTCATCGAGACGTCAGGACTCCTCTCGATATGTCAAGTTCTGGCAACTTTCTTCTCGTTTTCAAAGCGAGCAAGGGTAAAGGACGGAGAGAGGGAGTGGGCAGTAGGAGAGAGAGAAATGGAAAAGAACCTCCTGCCTCAGGTCGTCGACATTTCAAAAGAAAAGAAAAAAAAGCGAAATCAAACTGAACAACAAAGAAGTGACTTGTTTTCTTTTTTATCTCGAAAGAACCTCGTCGACCCAACGACAATCTGGCGTTTAGTAGCCGAGGGCGGCGAGCTTCTCGTTGATGGGAGCAGCCTTGGCAGCCGACTTGAGGGCGGCAGTTTGGGCCTTTTGCGAGGCGACCTTGCGCTCGTGGAAAGCGGCGGCCTTGACCTTTCGCTTCTCCTCGAGGCGGTCGACAACATCACGGTAAGACCATCCGACTTCGTGAGAGAGACGCTATATTTCGCAGAATAGAGAGGTGGGGAGTCAGAGAAAGTTTTCGGAATGTGAAGGGGTTTCGACTTACCTTCAAGGTGCAGAACTTGCGTCCGGGCTTGAGGCGGAGAACACGAAGAGCTTGGGGAACAACCATCTTCTTCTTGCGGTCGTAAGGGGGAGGGACACCCTCGAAGACCTTGAGGCGCTCAAGAGCAGCGGCTCCACGGGAGGTCTATAATCGAAAATTGAAAACCCTCGTCGGTCAGTTTCCTTCTAAGCTGGTCACTCGCTCGAAAGCGGAGGACTGCGACATACCTTGTGGGGGACCATGCCGCGGATAGCCTTGTAGAAGATGCGGGAAGGAGCGCGGAAGTGGAAAGGACCCGACTTCTTGGGGTTGACCAAGTGACGCTTGTGGAGGTACTCGTGGTAACGGAGCTGTCAGAACAACGAGACTCTGGTCAGTACATCCGCTCGGAGAGAGCAAGGGAAATATACGCTGCTTCGTCTCCCATTCCTCCTCCTCCGCTTCGTTTCATTTTCGTTTCCCGCTTCAACCAACCGTACTTCCTCCTTCCCGAGTTCTCGTCTCGATTCATTCGTTGCTTCGCAGAACTCCCAGATTATCTGCCCCTCCGTAGCTTCTCCCGCACGCTTGAGGTCACTTTTCTCTCTCTGCCTAACATTTCCCATCTCATCCAAATCATCTCCTTCTGTCCGTCTCGCTCTACTGCCCCGTTCGATACCGTTCGAACGAGCCATTCGAGTATCCGCCATTCCCCACCGCGATTATCGAATGAAAGAGGTCGCCTAACCTTGTTCCTGAAGAAGGATCCCGAAGCGTTAAGGAGCTCGCATCGGACAACGACGACCTTCTACAGGATGGTTCGAACGGATCCCAATCGATTCATCAGCTCATAGAACGCGCAGGCAGTGAGAGAGGAGAGGGAGGTTCAGCAGACGTACTTGTCCGGTGAGAAGCTGCTTGGCGACAATCGAAGCGAGTCGACCCAAGAGGTGACCCTTTCCGTCGATGACCACAGGTGCTGCCGAGATAGTTGCCATCTGTGACTTGCTGGTGGACCACGAAGAGAGAGAGAAGGAGAGAATTCATTTTTTCTCACATCTGGAAAATTCACGCCAACATCTCTCTCCTACACTCGCTCTACAATTGACACGCCCATACAAGCAAGACCACCAGTAGCACACCATACCCTACCAACTCGACTCACCTGCGGTCTCCTCTCGACTTCCCGCCTTTCTCTCTTTCCCGAATCAGCATCACACTCTCTCTCGTCCGCCTCCAAGTATTCGCCCTCTGTTCAGTCTCAGTAGTCTCAGCATATCTTTCACGATCACTATCAGCGGCACGGGTATGCGCGCGGCGTAGGATCAGAGTGAGGAGGCGTAACGCAAGGCAGGACGGACCAGGTTGATCGACCCCACACAGGACTACAAAGGTCAACAACGCAACGTGTAGCGGGGACACTAGGCTACGGTGGAGTAGGGATGGATCATATACGCGAGCTACCTCGAGATGGAATAGATTTTACTTTCACCCTCTCCCATCACCCCGCTTCCTTGACATCGCTCGAGCTGTCTTGTGTTCTACTGGTCTCGCTCGTATCGTACTGCAGACCGCATCGACGGGTCGGAGTCGTTGGTTACCACGACTCTGCCTCAATCTGATCGCTGGAAACAATCGCGACCGATTTTACTATTCCGGTCAACATCGCCCTGTCTCCCGGGCTTCACCAGTCGCACGAGCAGAAACATAGAGAGCAATGAAACGTACTGGGGCGCCTCTCGCCTCGATTAGATACCTCCCGTTCGATTGCAGGTGAGTTTGAACTTGTTTCGATCTTCGTCTACTTCGCAAACAGTACCACTCAGCCCATCTTCCTTTGTTATCTGTAGAGAGGTTCAGCAATGCGACCCTTCTCGAGGCTACTCTACGTTGACGCGCAGAAGGCAAGGTCGAATCCCGTCTCTTGTGTCGGATTCTCACAATCTCGCCTCGTCGGAACTTCACTCGACGCTCGCGGACGATTAGACAAGATCTGCTCGGAAATTTCGCTCGCAACTTGTCCCCGGAAGGTCTAAGGACAGCGTCAACTAAAGTCGAGAGAGATTCGACCCCAGCTCGGCCACGTTTTCTCTTTAGGGTCTAAACTCTCCGCGGCAAGTCGATAGTTTTCCCTTACTCCCCGACTTGCAACTCTGTCTAACGTAGCGGGTCGCGATTGCTACATAGTTCAGAGGACCATATATAGCAGCGGGTTACTACTGTGTCTAACCAACAAACTAACTTTTAGCTCCTGGGCCTCAGAAGATGAATAATTCTGTCTGAGGTGTGCTTCGTCTTCGTTTCTCTCGCAAGTTTCCATCTCTATTCCCTTCCTTTCGATCCAATCTTTCCGCTTCGTCTCATCACTCCACTCCCAATCCCGTGAGGAGCCAACGACGATGAATACCCTCGACGAAGTTGGAATCGCCGAGTTTATCGACGACCTCGCTTCTTCCCTTCGAACCTACTCTCGACAGCTCTCCCTAACCTTCCCTCCTGTCGACGTCGTTCGAGCCCCGCAGCTTCATAGTTTCGCAGAGGTCGTCAAATCCGAATCTCTGGATCATTTCGACATCTTCAAGATCTGGACCCCCGATTTGTGGTCGCTCCTCTTGTTCTTCATCATCTGCATCAGCATCAAACTGTCGTATCAGTTCTTATTGGACAAAACCGCCATCAAGAGGACCCAAGACGTTCTTTCCGAGAAATGGAGTCACCAGGTCGAGATTGACGTCGCACGAAGCGTGCTCAAAAAGCCTCTGTCATACACGTAAGTTTACTTCATCACAACGAGGGTCTTTGTCAAGGAAGCTGACGCTCTGAAGCGGTACAGATTGGCATGGATCCTGACAATCACAATCGAAACGTTCGTTTCCTTCTCTCTCCGTTTTGAGGATCGGCCAATAGACTTACATCTTATATATGAACTATCGTTTCAGTACATGTCTCATCCTTCAGTGCTGTGCTTGGAGACTCTGGAAACTCGACGACGAGGTGAGCTGAATCTTCGCTCACGACAACGCACAGACTGACTTTAGCCTCTCATTACTCACGCTCGCTCATTGTAGCCTCTTCGGCCACGAGATCTCCAATTTATTCTCAGTATCATCAAGCTGCTTCTCATCGGGTACTGCGTCGATCTGTTGATGGCGGAAAAATCATACGAGTGAGCTCTGTCCCTTTTCTTTGTCAGATCGTCAGAGATACTGATCCTCTCTGCTACCGTCAGCATCTACCTTCACCACTGCTTCAGCTTCATCCTCCTCTTCGTCGGTCAATGCACCCTGTATTCTACCGAGGTTCGTTCTCTCTCGTTCTTCAAACTCGCGTACTATAAGCTCACTTGTTGAGCTCGAATAGGATACGATCTTTCCCCGACTCGCCAACTGGATGATCCTACAAGCGACTCTCGCACTGCCTCTCTACTTCGGCCTTGGACTCGTTTCGCTCGAAAAGTTCCTCCACGTTCAAGATTACAAGATTGGGTTACAAAAACGCGTTCTAAAGTACGCCTACTACTTCATGAGGTTCATGACCTGGATCTATATCCCGCAAAAAGTCGTTCCCGCTGCTTTTTGCCTCTATTGGCTCGGCAAAAGTGAGTGCCTCGTCATTCTCTCTTTCGATGCGTTGCTATAACGAAGTTGCTGACGACTCGGGATGATATTCTATCGTCATGTAGTGTGGAACGACGTGAAGCATTCAGCCTGGGGAATCGCCTGGTTAACCATCGCGACTCTTACGATTCCTCTCCTCCTTCTCCTTCAAATTTTCGTCCTCAGCGATAGCGTCGCCGCAAGGACGAACTTCATCGGCTATCGAGTCTTTGGAGGACCTCTACCCTCTCGACGAGGACCAATCGCCAGATTCGTATCGCGACTCCTTTCGTTCAACCGAGTCACTTCGAACGAAAAAGGATCTGACCGACAAGGAGCCGACGAAAGAGCTGGTACGTCATCCGTGATCGCTCTGTCGCCCTATCTGTGAGGATGTTTCGCTGACAGGTTTCGACGTCTTCTTCGACAGCGAATGCTTCTGCGAAAAGCAAAACTCCTCTGTTCTCTATCAAGCTGAAGGAAGAAGCGGGTAGGAAAGGATCAGTCGCATCGAGCATGACGGCAGCCTGAAGAGGTGGAACAAACGGGTGATTGGGCTAAAGCACGATTGATAGATTGGTGGATGGATTAGACTTGTTGGCACTTTTCTCGCTTCTCGGATTGGCACTTGTCCTGTATTCCGGTGGAACGACTTTCGCAACGTCGGCGCTACTGTATATCGATCATTCTTGTCATCGTTCCGCGTACGTCGTTGTAAACAAGCCAGCCGGCACTAAGCGTGGAAAAGAAAAATCAAGCTCGAGCTGTTTTCCTCGCCCAACCCTCGCCTCCTCGATCTACTCTTGTACCTACATAATCTGACGATCGCCACTTGTGACCGACCTGCCTCGGAGTCGATCCGAACAAGGCTGCTCGTCTCGACCTTCAAGGGAGTGACTTGAAGTGGGCAGCAATGAAAAGTTGGCCAAGCATCAATGAGGCTTCCGCTCCGCAGGCAGATCGGTATACGATAGCACGAGACGGAATCAGGGTCGACAGGTCGTAGAAGGCTCGAGGAAGGTGTTTCTCGAAACGTTATCGCGTTATCTCGACGATTTACTTCTCTCCCTCTTATCTCGACTTCAATGTCACCATTTGTCTCGCCGCGACACTGCTAGACAACGCGAAGGAGCATACACACAATGTCACGGCTCCTCGACTCGCTCAATCGAGCCGTTCCGATCCAACTCTCCCAACATCTCCACATCTCTGGCTTCTGCTCCTTCCCCTGTCGCCCACCTCGCCAGACTCCCCTCAGGCATCGCAAAGAGGACTGATGTAACTACTACTTGTATTGTGTACCCAGCTTTGCGCTTTCACGTAAGTTCCCTTTCCGCTTCAACTTCCCTCATCATCTTCCTTCTTCATACACAGTACTCACGCCTTCTTTTGATCGGCGCGACGTCCATAGCTCGCTGTAAGAGCCGCCGAGTCACCCTTGAGATCTGCTCCGGAAATTTGAGATCGTCGTTTCTTTCCCTTCAAACTTCTTCGCAGTCCTGTCGATTCATCACCGCTTCGGAGCTCAAGCCGACTCTCCAACAAAGGAGGACATCAGGCAAAACGATCAGGAAGCGGTCGAGGAAGCTCTCCCCTCGTTGCTCGGTCAACGAGTTCTCACTAGTTCATGTTTCTCCGCGGTAACGACGTATGTGTTTTCCCTTCCTCCCCAGCTTCCACCTCCTTCAAATGAACCGGCTTCTCCCGCTAGCGCAAGAACATGGTACGATGTCTCAATTGTAAAGAGCCGTTGCGATCCTTCGATCACTCAATGACACAAGTTTTAATTTACGAGCAGAAGACACCGAAAAAAGTTGCGTCCTCTTTTTGTTGGCCCTCTGCTTTTGCTGCTGTCTACGGGACTCGGATCTCCTATACCAACTCGACGCCTCCGTCTTGACACGTGAAGAGCCATCAGGACGACGATGAATCCGACCGATGAACTTCAAATCGCCAACTTCATCAATGAACTCGCGTCGTCTCTCCAAGCCTCTACGTCCCAATCCTCTTTTAATCCCCCTCCCATCGACGCCGTACGAGCTCCGCCTCCGGCAAACTACGCAGAATCGCGTTCCTACGATTCTCTCGACAGCTTTTGGATCTTCAATCTATATACCACGGACTTTTGGACGCTGCTCCTCTTCTTCTCGATGTGCCTGTGCATCAAGCTAGCGTATCGATTCGGATTGAGCAAGAGCGCAGTCAAGAGGACACAGGCCGCCTTGTCGGAGAAACACGGTCATTCAGTGAACATCGAAGTCGCGCAAATCAAACTCGAGAAACCGCTGTCCTATGTGTAAGTAGTTTCCCGCTCTCGTTTAATCGTGTGGAAGAAGCTGACGACGCTTTACTGAGAACCAGCCTTTCGTGGATGGTGACGATTTTGACTGAGGGGTGCGTTCTCCTTTCTCACGCCTGGTCTCCTACAATGAGCTCGAACTGATCGATCATGTGACCTTACAGTGCATGCTTGATTCTTCAGTGCTGTGCGTGGAGGATTTGGGCGATCAGCGATGAGGTGAGCGAACGACAGCAGAAGAGGGAAGCATCCTCGCCCCGACTCGAGGAACTGACGTTTCGAGGCTCTCGTTTTCCGCTACAGCCTCCTCGACAAGAAGACTTGCAATACATGATGGAGCTCATCAAGGTGCTACTGATTGGATATGTCGTTGACCTTTTGATGAATGAGAAATCGTTCGAGTGAGCGCTTTTCTTCCTTCGGTCGTGATTCCATCCCCATCCGAAGACGCTCACGGATTTTGCATACTTTTCAGTATCTACATCCATCACTGCCTTACCTTTGTTCTCCTCTTCATCGGTCAATGCACGATTTTCTCGACTGGGGTCCGTCCTTTTCTCGTTCGTGCTTCGACCTGGTTCTAAAGCTGACTCCATCGAACTCAGTAGGATCCTAACTTTCCCCGACTCGCAAATTGGTTAATCCTACAAGCTACCCTCGCATTCCCGCTCTACTTTGGCCTCGGACTCGTCGCAGTCGAACGGTTCCTTCACGTTCAAAATCACAAAATCGATCTACAGAAACGCGCTCTCAAGTACGCATACTATTTCATGAGGTTCATGACTTGGATCTACATCCCGTCGAAGATCGTTCCTGCCGCTTTCTCTCTCTACTTCCTCGCCAAAAGTGAGTTTTTTCTCCCTTTTCTGGGTCTCTCGCGACTCGAGGCTCTGACACTCTTTTTACTCGCTAGTGTGGAACGACATGAAACAATCAGCTTGGGGCATCGTATGGCTTTCTGCCGCGACGATCACGATCCCACTCTTAATTCTGCTGCAAATCTTCGTCCTCTCCGACGGAGTAGCATCCTCGACGGCTTATATCGGCTATCGGGTGTATGGGGGACCTCTCCCCTCGAGACGAGGCCCGATCGCTCGATTCGTGTCGCGGAACTTTCCTCGAAGACGAGGGCTTCCTCGGAATTCTTCGAAGGGGAAGATTTCTGACCGAAAAGAAGAAGAAGACGATCGTGCCAGTATGTTGACCTCCTCTCCTACTCTTTCGAACTTGCGGACATTTCGCTTACTGTCTCTCGTCTACAGCGAACGCCTCAGCGAAGAGTCTTACCCCTCTGTTCTTTGTCGACCTGGCGAAAGAAGCGGGAAGGAAAGGATCGGTCGCATCGAGCTTGACGGCGGGTTCGGACGAATGAACGGATCGGCTTCCATTCTCCTCGGTACATAGATAGATAGACATTTATTAGACTTCCGCTCACTCTACGGAACTGCAACTTGTAGCATACTTTCTCGCAGTTAAGCTTTGGCACTCGAATCGGTTAGCTGCTTGCGACTTGTTGAACGAGCTCTCTCCCGGGCTGGATCGCTCTCTGATCCGTCTCTGGCAGTCGTCAAGCTTGTCTGCAAACTTTGCTCGAACGTGTGCGATTTCGCAACGCCTTACAAATTCATTCTCTTCGACTTTTACTCAGTCGTCTATTGCCTTGACAAGCTCTCTAATGTTTCCTAGACCTCTTCAGGTGATACAGGGAACGTCTTGGGTGTACTCTTTTAGCTCGCTCGTGTTGAGGCTCGACGACTAACCAAAAAAGAAAAGAGGGTCGAGCAAAGCAAGCAACCGCGGGAGCATTGGTCGACCGAACTCACACACTCGCTCCAAGCTACTCCCACTGACACCTTTGCTGGCATTGCAAGTCGCGAGGTATTTCCCGAATCTGTATCAACGACGGAACCTTCTGCCTGTTTCGAACCCGACAGAGTTTTCGATTGCTACCATGCAGAATGGACTGGGGACGGGTCGGCGAGGAGTATAGACGAGTATCAAGCAAGATCGAGGGAGAGAGGCACCCCTGCGAAACGAAACGTGCTCGAGCCTCGAGAGCTCAAGAGGACGCAAAAGCGATTCAAAGTTTGAAACTTTCGAGCTTGTCTCTCTCCGCCTTTTCCTCGTTTTCGCTTTCTTTTCTCACAGCCAACACGTTTCCCCAGTTTCTTACTTTCTGAGCTATTCTCGCTTACTATCTTCTAGCATCATTAAAGGTCGGCCGATCCGTACACTAGAATCGGAACGAAAGAGAAGAGAGGAAGTGATCCGCGCGAAGCAAGACAGTCGAACTTCGTAACGAATCGCTCGCAAACACCGTCGAGCTGAGGTGTTGTGTCAATCCCGATCAGTGTGTACAAATGAAGGAAATGAATTCCATCAAAGACTAAAGCATGTTCACTGTTCAGCGTTCGATGGCCTCTGTGCGAAAGGGGAGAACTTTGACCCAACCTTCCCGATCGACTCACAGCATCATTCCTGCATTTTTTTCTTTTTCGTTCGGTTCTTTTTTTTACCCCAGCTGTTTCGCGTCTCTCGCGCAAAATCACTAGCGAGAGCCGGGAAGACGGAACCACCGTAGTCGTGAAGTACAAGGGTGTGCGAGAGAGAGCCCTCTGAAGCAACTATGACAGCCGATCTAGTTTTTTAGCTTTCCCTTCCCTCGTTGATTTCTTCCGTCCCTCTTCGTTTCTCCCTCCTTACCCTCTTTTGTCAATCCTAGCATAGTACCCGGGACGGTACTCCTTTCGTCTTTCCTTTAGCCTCAGCACGACATCCTCCGACACCCTCGCTTCAGTTCCTCCGACTCTCTCCCTCTCTCTTTCCTCTCCAAAACCTTTCTCCATCCTTCAACATCTCGCCTCCTTCTCCCCGCTCTTTCTCCGACATGGCTTCGACGATTCCCGACGCCCTGGATCATCTCGCCGACTCTCTTCGCTCCTTACCTGAAACGACGAGCATCGCGAATGTCACCCTACTAAGCTCCCTCCTCTCCCAGTTCTCTCACGACGTCGCACCGATCCTTTCCATCGTTCTCCGAAACGAACAGGATGCCCTCCTTTCCAACTCTTCGTGGATCTCGACCCATCTTGACGATATTCGCAACCTCATCCACCGATTCCCTGCTTCGACCGTTAAACACGCCTCTCACAAGGAGCTCATCGAACTCGTCAAGTTTGACAACCTACGATACGGTATTTGGTCATTGTTTTCGCCCGATGTTTGGACGCTCCTCCTCTTCTTCATCATTTGCGTCGTCTCGAAACTCCTCTTCAATGTCGGACTCAACAAGAAAGCTGTCGAGCGGACTCGGGTCGCCATGTCGAACAAATATGGTCACGAAGTTCCTACCGACGTTGCGAGAACCGTTTTGAGGAAGAATGTCGGATCGATGTGAGTTTCATTTTCTCTCATAGTTTGTCGTCGCCCCGATTGTCGTCGGCTTTCGTCCTGTCGAGTCCGAAGTGAATCGAAGAGATGGACTGATGCGGAAGCTGACTCGTTTCGAGGTCGTCTTTCACAGTCTCGGCTGGATCCTGAATATTTGCGTCGAAGGAACCTGTCTCGTTCTTCAGCTCTGCGCATGGCGACTATTCGCACTGAGCGAGACTGTAAGTACCCTTCTTCATCCTCTGAGTATAGCTAGAATAGCTGACATACCGGTCCTTTGCTTTCGAAAATAGATGGTTCGGGTTCGGGACATCCAAATCTTGCTCGTCGTCATCAAGATGCTCCTCATCTCCTACGTAGCGGACCTATTACTCGGAGACCACGGCGCAGAGTTAGTACCTTCCACTCGACTTTTATAGACTCGTGAGCTTACCGAACGTATTCCATCCTCGCAGCGTTTACTTCCATCACCTTTTCAGCTTCCTCTTATTGTTCGTTGGACAATGTACCTTCTTTACGACTCATGTAAGCCTCGTCTCTCCATAAGCGACAGCAACGTAATTCACGTCTCGAGTCTGTGCTCACCTTTGTCCCCGTCGACAGAATCCGCTCTTCTTTCGACTCGCGACTTGGATGCTTCTCCAGGCAACCCTCATCATTCCCATCTACGTAAGTTCCGTGTTGTCGAATCCGTTCTGTTCTCCGTTATTGACGATGAACGCTTTTCGAAATGCTTGCAGGTCGGTCTCGGCTTGATCCAAGTTCAACGATACTATCAGCTTCAAGACTACAAGCCTAAAGAGCAACAGAAATACCTCGCCTGGGCTTACCACTTCCTCCGGATCACGAGCTGGGTCTACATTCCTCAGAAGCTCATTCCCGCCGCTTTCTGCCTCTACTGGCTAGGCAAGAGTGAGTACCCCGTCATACTCTCGAGAGACGAGTGAACAACGAACCTGATGATTGATCTTGTCGCAGTGTGGAACGACGTGAAATCTTCTCCCTGGGGAATCGCCTGGCTCGTTATCGCAACCGTCACCGTCACTCTACTCCTCTTCCTACAGGTCTTTATCATCTCCGACAGTGTCGTAGCCCACACGAGGTTCATCAAGTACAAGGCGTTCGGAGGAACCCCTCCTCCTCGCGGTGGCCCGATTGGACACTTTGTAGCTCGCGTCTTTAATCGACGAAGACGTTCTCCCGCTCCTCCTTCCGGCGATGTCACCCCTGTATCGTTCGATTCGACATCGTTAACCGAGAAGGAGAAAGAGATCGATTCGGAACCTACTTGTAAGCCCCGGTTCTCTTCCTTGTTTCTTCGCTCGAGTGACTCATCCTTTTTTCTGTTCTTCTTGCAGCTCCATCTATCTCCACTGCGCCTTCTACCGTCACTGTATTCGAGACGATGCCCAATGTTGCGACGTATAAACCTTCCGATTCTCCTGTATAGAGCTTCCCTCTCAGAGGGAAAGGAAAGAAGGAGAGGAGTTCTCTACCTGTTATTACCACCCATCCGAAAAGAGACAGGCCGTCTCCCACGCTTCAACCGATCGTCTATGTCGTTTCATCCTTAACGTTTCTCCTTATTTGTGCCCCATTTCTCGTTGTGTTTATAGAGTCACCCTGTTTCCCTCTGTCATGTCAGTATCGTGAGCCATCTCGTTTCTCACCAGTCGTTCGAGTTGTCGCGAGAGAGTGAAGGCGATGTCGGCGATAAGAACGATTGCAAGCAGTAGATAGGACGAGTTGACAACAAGGAAAGGAGGGGAAAGATCAAGCGGATTGAGCGTGAAGGAAAAAGTTGTGAATATCCGATCGTGAGACTTCGAGTCCATTCTTCTCATCCTGCTCAAAACGTTCGGGGTGGAGTGAGTACGACCTCGAGAGCGCGGAGAGGAGATAGAGAGACGGACTGGATAACATTTCTGAACGAGCATTCTCCAGTTCGTCGTCAACCTCGTCAATTCATCCTCGCAAGCTTTCCATACTGTCTTCGAGACATCCGTGTGTTCGGCGGCGGGCGAAGAAATGTCGGCACCAAAGTGTTTGTCGACTCGTTTGTAGAGAGCATCGATCGCTTTTCGAAGATCTTTCGGTCGAACGTCGGAAAGGATTCGACGGAGAGCTGATTTCGTGTAGGCAGAGTGGAGGGAGACTTCAGTCGGAGGCGTCGTGCGAAGGAGTTGTTCGAGTCCAGCGAAGTAATCCTTGAAACCTCGAATCGCGTTAGTCAAACCATCACAGCGAGTGAGGACTAGAAGGTTGACATACGACGACACGAGAGAGAGGACGACGCAGGATGAGTCGAATGTAAGCGGCGAGGTTTTGATCGTACTTTTCTCGAGCTTGTTGCACGAAAGGAGCGAGAGCGGCAACTTTCTGCTTGCCCGAGAAGACGGCGATGATGTGATGCATGTTCTCTGGAGTTCAATCCGATGGGAGTATAAGCTGCTGTCGACAAGATACTCGAGAGAAAGCGGACGCACCGATGAGAATGACATGGTAATTGAGTTGATCTTTTCCTTCTCCCGGAGCTTGACCTTGACCCTCTCCGTCCATCTTCGCCATCTGCTGAAGACAGTCGAACATGGTTGCGACGATTCGTTCGTACTGCGAATTGACGACGTTGCGAACGTCGAGCTTCTCGCATCCTTCCAACTGAGATTCGACCCGAGCGACGAAGAGCTGCAGAAAGAGAGGCGTGGTCCAGGTCAGAGAAGTGTCGTGGCAAGGTTCACTAATGTCAGATGAGAGTTTACAGGGAAGATTCGAACGAAAGGAACGACTCCTTTCCGTTTCTTGAGCGTCAACTTGGTCTGCTCGATGCTTCGAATTTGCTCCTTCTGCTCGACATAAGTTACCTAGCGTCAGTCGAACTTCATAAGCAGGAGCATTCAAGTGAGGAAAACGTACGCAAGATCGTTCGAGCGTCAAGAGCGACTTTTGGTACTGTTTCTGCAACACTCTCGAAACAAACTCGTTGTGTTGTCGTTCTCCTTGCTCAATGAACCGATTGAGCACGGCGAGGATCCCTACGACTTGCCTAGATTCGAGGGAAGAGTCGAAAGGTGAGCGAAAAACCTCGTTAGACTGAGATCAGAGAGAACGTACATCGGATCTCTCTGTAACACTCCATCGACCCAATCTCTCACTTCGGTTTCTAGCCACCCAAACACTCCTTCCATCGCAGCCCGGATATCCTTGAATTTCCCTTGTTGACTCGCGAGGTAGGTCGAAGCTCCTCGCCTGAAGAAAGTCTCGAGCATCATGTAATCGGCAAACGTGATCGAGGTATCGATCGTCGAGATGTGTAGGAAGTCGGCGATGAAACCTTGTTCGCGAGACAGGTGAGGGAGGATTTGTTCGAGTGCTCGACTGAAAGCCTAGAGACAGAGGATCGAAGGTCAGCTCGTTGCTGAGAGGCAATACGATCGAGGGGAGCTCACTTCGCTAGCAGGCATCTTGCCATCTTTGTCCTTGTCCTTCTTCCCTGTCTCGAGAGGACTTCTCACGAGAGTTCCAGCTCGTCGAATCGACTGCTGTCGCATCGTCGGCGACTCTCTCGTAGCGAAACCTACTCGCATTCACCGAATCAGACGAGTACTCATCCGGGGATTGAAAAGAACCTAGATTTACTCGCATCCAATTCGTCCTCGGTAGCTTTCTTGACTTGCTTCTTCAGTCCTCCGAGCAACTCTTGGATCTCATGTCGATGTAGATCACCCATCGCGGCAAAGTACGCCTTATTTGGGTCGAAGGAAGTGCGAATTAGCTCATTCTCCAGGTAGAAAAGGATGCAAATCCGAAAGACCCCGACTCACCGAACAAATCTGTCCGTAACGACCCGTATCGATCTCTTTGACGAACAACATCAATCCACAATACCGACCGAGGAAATCTTCCATCGTATCGTGTGAAGGGAGTTGTCCCATCTTGAGTTTGTTCTGCAAAGTCGAATTCTTCGGGTTCAATAATTGATCGATCTGCGTGAAAGCAGCACACTACATCAGTTATAGCGAGAATGACTGATCAAGGAGTACCGCGCACCTGGAATTTGAACATGATGGAAAGGAAATCCAAGATTCGTTTACAGAATTGGTCTGCTTTCGTTCGATATTCTCCGACTCGTTCAGACGCAGCTGCCATATCTCCGACCGCTGTGAAGTGGAACGCGCTCAACTGCATCAGTTCGATTCGATTGCCGAGATACAGCGGAGAGAGCATCGCACCAGTATCTCGAGTAGAAAGGAGCGCTTTGTATAGCGACACGGCAGCTCGTTCCAGTTTCTCGATCCCTTGTGGATTCTCGAGCGATTCTTGTGACAGAGCCGTCAAATCTTGTTCGGCGATATGGATCGTCGACTGTCATCCGAGTTCCCGAGGATCACGAGATCAGGACCGGAGACCAGAATCTGTGAGTCAAGGTTAGGACTGACCATGAGTTTGTCGAGCTCGGAGAGTAGAGCACGTTGATTCGAAGTTTGAACTTGTAATCCACGGTTTTGAGATTCGATATGTCCAATATCGTCCGTCACGAGCTAGAGCGTCATCACGATCGTTGTCAGTCTCGAACAGGGCAGAGAAAGAAGACTAGTGATGGCGTACATTGAGCTGAGTCTTGTAGAGACCGATTAGAAGATCCATTCGATCCAATTCTCCGAGCGCATCGTCAAGGTGTTTGATGACTCCCGTCACTCGATCATCCGTCTCCATAATCGCATGAATCGAAGCCTATTCACATCTCACTCTGTACTATCAGCTCTTATTCCTGACGAATTCAAAAGAGAGATCGGAGTCAAACTCACAGCTTCCAAAGCTTTCAATTCCCCGATCAACCTCTTTTCAATCTCATCCGCTTTCCTTCCCTTCCCCCCGCCTCCTCCTCCACTCGATCCTGATCCTCCATCACCAGAGTAATGACCAACCGAACCTCTCCATTCGAACCCTTCCAACATTTCTTCAACGTTCGATAAGATTGTCGATTCGTCAATGAGGTGAGACTCGTCCGGGAGAGTTGGTTGACGACGTGGAGTTGGAGATACGATTGGGTTCGTACTTTGACCGTTCTGACGAGTACTCGTGGGTGACTCCGAGCGACCGTTCGTTGAACTTGAGGGAGGAACTCGAGTTGTCGAAGAAGAGGAAGAAGTTGTAGACGGGAGAGGCGGTCGTGGATCGTCCCTCGTCGTGTTCATCGTCGTCGAAGGTTGTGGAGTGAATTGGATTCCCATTCCGACGACAGGCGCAGAAGATTTCGACAAAGAAGAAGCGGAAGGAGGAGGAGGAGCTGATTCGGATGGAAGTGTCGCTTGTCTTCGACTCGTCGGAGCCTGAGGCGGAGGAACATCTCTCGGATCCATTATCCGACTTCTCACGCTATCAGGAGTTCCAGCTCTCGGATCAGGATACGATCCCTTTCTCTGCTGGTTCGGCGGAGGATAATGTTGAGATCTCGTCGACGCAGAACTTGGAGGTCGGTCTATCGGGTAAGCTGATGATGAAGAAGAAGTAGCGTGAGGAGGGGGAGGAGCGGGGGAAATTCGACCGGGAGGAGCTTGAGGTTGAGGGGGTTGATAAAATTGCGAAGAGGATTGTGAAGAGCTCAGATGAGTCGGACCTCCTCCTCCTGTTCCGAGTCGAGACCCGGTCGTGCTGGTCGAAGCGGCGGAACTCGGTCGATGGATCGATTGTCCGGGATAGTCGGATCTCGAGTAGGAAGAAGACGCTTGTTGTTGCTGGCGAGGATCTGGATAAGTCGCTTGTTGTCGCGGCACTGGGATTCTCTGAGGCTGTGAAGGAGCTGAAGGAGTCGTAGGGCGTTGCTGAGAGGGAGGAGGGAGGTTCTGCGGCTGGAATTGTGAAGTAGAGGTTGAAGGAACTGGAGGTGCTGGATTTGGTGTATCGACCGAGAAGCCAATGAGGACGAGATCCGGTTGAGCTCGACCTGAAAGTGCGGAGGGACGACGTTGAGCGAAAGGAAACTCGGAGAAAAGGGAGAGAGGCTCACCGATACTGTTCATGAATCTCCGCCAACACCTTACGACGGTAACGAGGAAAGCGGCTTGTTGTGACGAGGGAAGATCTGTCTCGTATCTGTATGATTTACCGTTGATGACTAGGGTGAACTCGAGGGGCTAGAACGATGGGAACGAAATGAGCGAGTCAGCTTGCGAAGCAGGTAGTTGAGATTCATTCGACGCACATGTAATCGACCTTGATACATCCGCTGTTCGACAAGATGGAGGATATTCGTCAGCCTCAAATAACAGCTAGGAGAACGAATAGCCTCGTATCTGACGAACCTTTGAGACTTCTACCTGTCTTAAATCTTCCAAATTCCAAGTTTTCCCAATCGAGAACGTTCCATTCGCGTTCTGCTTCGCTTTATGCAACCTCAACCTTCCGTCCCTCAAAGCTGTACGACGGAAAGAGCATTATTTAGATGAGGTTCGGGAATGAGTGGGAGAGCGGGGAGAGAGCTCACTCGAAACGATCAGGAATCTCGGTTTCCGTTGATCTGAGTTAGGCACCGGCTCAAACGTCTGTACATAGGCGACAAAATTCTCTTGTGCTGTCGACGAGAAGAGAAGAGAGGGATGAGATTGAGTGATGCGATGAAACGGGAAGAGAGAGAGAGAGAGAGAGACTGACGAGGTTGATTCGTTCCGGGCGGAGGAGAGAACAAGGAGCTTATGATAGCTCTCGAATAGTCTGCTGTAGACATCCTCGGACTAGATTCATGCGGGAACAAGAGAGAGAGTCGCGCCGGTGAGTTTGATCAACTCTCTCTCGCTTTCTCATCACTCCCGCGACTACTCCACCGCCTGTATGGCCATACCGATCGAAGCTACCGCGCCTCTGTCAGTCACGCGGTCCTACAGGCCTTACTACTCGCCTCTCGAACTCGATCAACTTTCTCAACTTCAATCGACCTCAAAGTCTCAGCCAGACCTCTCCCAGCACAGGTTGAACCACTTCAGACAACTAGCGTGCGGATACATCGAACGGGTTGGGCAGAGAATTGGATTGTACGTTCGGAACTCTCTCGAGCCTTTGCTGTCTCTCCCTCTGAGCTTACGCTTCTGTGCTCTACAGCCCTCGGAGAACTATTGCTACTGCTCAATCACTCTATCATCGTTTCCATCTCCATTTTCCGCTGCGAGATTTCGCTTACCAGGTGAGTGAGCCCCTTTCGAACGAAATTCGTTTTCGTACAATGAGGTCCTTTACTCGCTAGGATGTATCACTCTCGGCGATTCTCGTGGCGTCCAAGCTCGAAGATACTCTCAAGAAACTACGGGATATTCAGATCACAGGATTTCAGATCGCGAATATGATGGAGGGAGGAACTGGTCAAAGTGAAGGAGATTCATCCGTGCGTCTTCCGGTCCTTTCAGTCAAAGTTAGCGCGCAACCCATTCTAACTATGTCGGACCGTGCGTACGTACAGGCACAAGAAGCTCATCGACCGCAATTGATCGGAATCGAACGCTTAATCCTCCAAACAATCTGTTTCAATTTCACCTTGCACCGTTCCCTCACTTCCTCCTCCGACTCTCTCTCTACTTTCTCTACTCCCGAACTTCTCTCCATGACGAGTGTTCCAACATCGAAAGACCTCTTCTCCCACTTGTTACGACTCTCAACTTTACTTCCTCTCCCAAATGAAGAGGCGAAATCGTTCACCTATCTCGCCTTCCTCCTCGCGACGGATCTGTTCAGAACCCTCAAGCCACTCAGTTATCCACCACATACGTGCGCTGCTGCGTGTCTTCGATTAACCTATTTCCTCTATTACTCGAACGCGAGTAACGAACCTCAAGAGCCGATACTACTCGGACCAGATCAAGTAGGATTGGAATGGTCAGAGAAATGTGAATCTCGAGACCAAGATCTCGACGGTGAGCTCTCTCGCTCCGTCCCGCTCGTTCTCCGTCGAACTCATCTCACGTTCCCTCTCGTCTGGCTTCTAGAAATCGCTCAAACTCTCCTCAACCTGTTGATCGCTCTTTGTCCCCCCCCTCCCTCGGCATTCTCCTCCCTTCCCACCTCCTCTTCACTTCAGAACGTCTCTCCTTCGTTCTCCCCCTCTCAACCTTCCCCGTCTGAATCGGGTTCGACTCCAACAGCAGCAGCAGCAACAACAACAGGGAACACGGCGAGACAGACGGAACGAGATCGACAATTATTACAGTCTGGGATCCCGAATGCGTTTTCGCATGAGATTTTCTCGTGGTCCCCTTCTGACGGAACGGGAGGAGGAGGATCAACAGGAAAAGGGAAGCGAGTGATCACGGTCGACGAATTGAGGGAGATCAAGATTCGAATTCGAGAATCTGGCGAGACTCGTCGGAAGAAACGTTCACGGACCGGGGGCGCTCAGGACGAATCATCCGAAGGCGACGGTTCGGAGGAACAGCGTTCGAAACGATGGAAAAGTTTGAATACTCAGGGAGGGATGGAAGAAGTACAGAGATTGAAGGAAGAAGCGGAAGAGAGGGAACGGTTCAAGAATGAAGAGAGGGAGGAAAGGGAACGGGAGAAGGAGAGTGGGAAGACGGAGGAAGAGAGGGAGAGGGAGAGGGAGGCGAGGAGGGATAAGAGGGAGAGAATGAAACCTGGTAGTGTGAGGTATATGTTTTGAAATCTCGAAACAACGGAAATACAAACCTCTCGAACTGGTCGGTAGGCGTGAGGAGAGCCGAATGAACCCGACGAGCGTTCGTCTTCAGATTTCAGTCACCTCAGCTACTTGCCTCGATGCTTCTTGAATGTTTCCTTGACTCCCTTTCCCGCCTCAAGATCTTTCCGACATTTCTCATCGACCTCTCTTCCCTTCTTCGCCAATTCGATCACTCGGTCCACGACGTCCGGTCTTACTACGACCACCCCGTCTAAGTCTGCGACGATCAAGTCGAAGGGATGAACCTCTGTCGGAGGGAACGCTTGATCGGATGAAGGAGAGGTAGGCACGATCGAGAGTGGAACTTGCACACGAGAAGGACGCGTGAAGGGTGATTGTCCGAGTATCGAATGACCTCTTGCGTATACCTGAGTGCGATTGGGAATCAGTCTCGCGAGTCGTAGCAAGCTCGTTGCTGTACGAGCTTACCGGCAAACCCAACGATCTTAGTTCGGCTAAATCTCGACACCTGCCAGAGATCATGACGCCTTGGACACCCTTGTAGTGTAGTGATGTAGCAAGTAGACCTCCGAGCGAGGCAGACTTGACATCTATTGAAACGAAGAGAGATGAAGATCAGCCGAAAAACGAACCAAGCGTCGAAATGCAGAACTATTTGGTGACTGACGAGGAGGAGACGAGATGACAACGACGCTGTTTGGGGTCGCGAGATCGATCTACAGGCGAAGAACTTTGTCGAAATGAGCTCGTTACCTTGCAACGCAGAAAGGAACGAGCTGGTACGAACGAAGTGATCTTCGAGTTTCGGGGCATCCGCGCTCGAAGCGTCTACCATCTGAATCGATCTTGCACAGGACGATCAATATGCCGAGGGACCTCTAGCTGTGCGGGAGCTCACCTCGACTGTGAAAGCTTCTCCAACGACAGTTTCATTCTCAGCTCCGCTGAACCGTTTGAGATCCGGGAGATAGCCACCGGTCGGATGCCCCAGCTTTACGAGAGCATCAGAGATCTGTCCATTCGACGATAGCGGAGTCAGTGGGAGCGCGTCGAGTCGAAAGAGCCGAAGGATCGGGAGAAAGTCGGACGAACCTCGCAAGAGGAGAAGGATCCCAGTTTGGAGATCTGTTCCGGGGTGAATCGAATGCTGGACATGTTGGGTTGACGTCAGGCGGAGGAAGATCGTGGGTAGTGAAGGGAGAGAGGAGGAAAGACGGTCGATTCGGAAGTGGGGAGAAGCGAGGGTTTCTCCTCACCCAATTCTGCTCGCATCACTATCGACTAGTACCCCAGAGGAGACGGTGTCCCTCCAGCTGATCAGCTCGCCGACCTCAATCGCGACAGACCAGTATTCCCTCAACTTTTTCGATTTATCGATCAAGCGTTCTCTCTCTCCTCCAACAACCATGACGAGTCTACCGACCCTCTCAGAAGGGTCAGCAGCACCTAAGCAAGCTCCTCTCGATGTCGTCAAGTACTACTCGGATCTGTTGGCGAAACCTGATGTGAGTGAACTTTTCTCCCTTCTCTCTACTCTCTCACCTCGATGGTACGAGCTCGATGATCCGACAGAGCTGACCGAGATTCTGCTCCTGGGTAGCCCTTGCCGGCACCGATTGCAGCAGTCGATACGTTGGCAGAACTGGTCTCGCGTTGTGACTCGAATACGATTCAAGAGCTCCTGAACCTCCTACGACAAGCTGGAACATCCCTCGCTTCCGCATCGTTCAACCCTGTGGCCTGTGATTCGGGAACTTCATTCTTCATGCGATATCTCACCCTTCGTGAGTCGATCCTCTCGCTTCTCTCTTCCGAGGGACCGGGTTGTACTGACGCTGCGGTAATTGCGTGTAGAGCGACCACCTCCGGAAATGAGTTTTGTCGAGTTCAAGAAAAAGTTGGTTGCGAGAGCGAGGGAGTTCTGCAAAGGTAGCGGGAAATGTCGAGAGTTGATCGCCGTGAATATGAGCGATTTCATCCAAGACGGTAGCGTGAGTCGTCTCGTACCGCAAATCTTATGCTACCAAATCTGATTTCGGTTTCGAGGTTTTCACAGACTCTGCTCGTTCATTCTTATTCCGTAAGTTCGACCGTATCTCACGTGCTCGTACGAAGCCTCCACTGATCCCGGAATCCATCTAGCGTGTCGTCGTACAAGCACTACTGTATGCCGCTCAAGAGCAAAAGAAACGATTCCAAGTTTACGTTACCGAATCTCGACCTTTCGGACTCGGCATCAAAACCCAAGCGATCCTGTCGCAAGCTGGTATCCCGACGCAAGTCATTCTCGACTCTGCGGTCGCCTACATCATGCCGAAGGTCGATGCGGCGGTCGTTGGAGCTGAAGCGGTCTGCGAATCTGGAGGTTTGATCAACTTCGTGGGTCCCTTCCACCTAATTTCTCTGCTTCGTCTGCGCGTACTGACCCTAGTCGTACACACGTATAGATTGGAGGCTACGGACTCGCGATTGCTGCGAAAGCGATGGGAAAACCTTTCTACGCTTTGGCCGAATCGTTCAAGTTCACTCGATTATTGTAAGCTATTTCGCTGTCTTACAGCGAGACTATGCTGACGGGATTGATGCTACCTCACAGCCCCCTATCTCAATATGACCTTCCCTCTTCTCTGCCGACTGCTCCTCTCACGTTTTCATCTGCGTCAAGCGAGACAACTTCAACCGATTCTCCGATACCTCCGACGCCTTCTCGACCAATGATCAACAGCCCGATGCCGTCTCCTCTTGAGATGAGTGATGCAGCGACCCTCAACAACCCGACACTCGATTACACAACTCCAGATCTCGTAAGCTGGCTAATTTATCTCCTTTCGTAGTAGCCAGATACTGACATTGCGCTCGTTCGACGTCCATGTTTAGATTACACTTATTCTGAGCGACCTCGGCACGATGACTCCCTCGGTAAGTTGTCAATCTACCTAGTCAGACCGAAGCAATCGTTTGCTTCGTCGCAAGTCGGGCTGATCGTTCGTTTCTTTTTGATCTCTCTAGGGAGTAAGCGACGCTCTGTTCACTCAGTACGGGGGCGAGTAAAGTGCAATGAGGACTGGGCTGAAGAAGAACACACTCGTGAGACAACTGCAAAAACTTTGGATCGAAACGCTGTTCCCGCTCACGGATCAATCAATTTGAGCCCTCCTCCCCCGCCGTGCTCTCGCCGCAGCGGATTGCGAGGAAGTTCGATACTGTACTGCTGTCGGTTAGCCTCGCAGACTAGACCACGACAAGCGAGGCCAGAATCTGAGCTCGATAGACACGTTTACAATTTCCTCTCTCGGGACAGAACGAGGCAAAACTCTAATTCCGTTCCTTCTCTAATTCTTTGAGCCAGTTCTATTAGAACCTGGTTTGGACGGTGATTACAGATTTTCATTACGATTACAACTACTCGCCATCTAGAAATCATCAATTCCTTCCCGGATAGGAAAAGGCCCGCCCGCAACTGACCCGACCTCCCTTTCGGGGGAAAATCACTCGCCAAACCTTAGCTCTGAGAAGCCAATCCTGCCTTCCACATCCGAGTTTTGCGAGCTTTTTAGAATTTCGCCTCGCCCCCGAGAAATCCCACTCTTGTCTAATGCCTCGAAAGGCTCCCTCTTCTGACTCTTTTCCTTTCATTCACTCTATACACTCGACAGATATCGACGACTCCACCACTCCTTTTCCCATCTACTGAAGCAGAAAGCAAAGGTCGACTCGTCAAAGGTTTCGCAAGTTCCGATATCCCCCACCAGAGGCTTTCACCGCCTTCGATCTTGCACTCTCTCGTCTCTATATCCTCAACATGGACTCTACCCGACCTTCGTCATCGTCGACTCGCCGACACCCAGCTTCCCTATTGCCTAAGTTCTTGCACGATCCCGCTCTGCTCGAACTCGTGCGTCAACCTGTTTCGGCGGAGATGATCTGTCAGTCTCCCTTCCTCGCGCATCCCTTTCTCGGAGGGAGCCAGAGCTGACTTGATGGGCGATGATCAGCTTATATCGCTCAACGCACGGTCGAAGTCATCTCAGTCACGCCGACTGCTTCTCACCCTCCCTCTCCTCCCGTGACCCCAGTCAGAGCCAACTTCAACAACAACGCTGACAACAAGGCGACGAACCCCGAAGTTGAATCCCTCGTTGCGTTCATCACCGTTCTCGTTCAAAAGTCCAACGTTCAAGTTCCAACTTTACTCTCGACTCTCGTTTACCTCGACCGACTCCGCCTCAAGCTCCCTCCCAGCGCTTGCGGTATGGAATCGACTCGCTTGAGGGTGTTCCTCGCTACTTTGATCGTCGCTGCGAAAGCTCTCAACGGTAAGCTTTATGCACTTCAAACCGAAGTGATCACGTTACTGATTCAGACTCTCTGCCCCCCTGTAGATTCCTCACCGAAGAACAAACACTGGACTCGATACGCCGCCATCTTCCCTTTGGCTGAAGTCAACTTGATGGAACGACAACTCCTTTTCCTCCTCGATTTCGACCTTCGTATGGAAGAGGCCGAGCTTATCGAACATTTCGGTCCTTTCCTCCCTCGTCAACCTGTCGCATCTAGCTCTTCCCAACGCTTCCACACTTCTCGTCTCGACCGAGCAGCCTTCGTTCCTCGACGAGTCGACCCTCTTCAAACGGTCTCGACACCTCGACGAAAAGCTTCCGCTTCGTCCCTCGCTACTCCTCCTCCTTCCTCCCGCCGTTCATCCTACTACTCTTCATCATACACAACATCGTCAGCAGGAGACTGCCCAACGAGCGCAGGGTCATCTTACCGCATCTCCCCTTCGCATTCGAACCACTCTTCAACCTCCTCGATGTCTCCCGTTACTCCCGTGGACGAACCCTCACACTATCCGGGTCTCTCGACGAGCCCTTCTTCTCGTCTAGGTCAACCCTACGGCGACAACCAATCATCGTCTCTACGCCATCCTCCCTCTCTCTCGTTTCTCCGTTCCGCCTACAATCAATCGAAAATCTTGTTTAACCCTGAAAAGCTTCGAAGGTCGTCCACTTCCGACGACGTTGTAATCGACGCCATCTCTCGATAGATCGTCTCCCTCGTTTTCTCTGTATCCTCACAACGTCGCCAAGTTGTATCTCTCTCTTCTCTCTCTCTGTTGTTCGCTTGTCTCTGGAAGAGCTCCCTCCCTATCGTCAATTATATCCTTTACGTCTGTCGTTGTACCCTTATATCCCTTCTCCTTCATTGTTACCCCGTCCACTTTTTCTGTATCTTTAGAGCTCAGTCGAAGCGAGGAAATAGCAACTGGCTTGTCTTCTTCTCATATTTTCTCTGCAGCCCGTCTTTCACGAGTGTCAGTACTTGGCGCCGAGAGATGAACTTGCCTGACTTGCGGTGCTCGAGCTCGGTAGAATGAAAACAGAAGCTTAAGCTTCTCGAGCAATCTCGAGTGCGAAATCTGAGCAAGTCAGTGATCTTCCTTCAACTTTTCACTCCGACCCCATCTTCTCACCTGAGCGATGTCGTCAAAACCCACGCAACGTAAAGCAGTACCCGGCAAATCGTCCACAGACAAGCGGTTCCGACGGGGAGAGACCCTCGGAGCTCAGAACGTGAAGAAACGAGGTCGACCCGGTTCCAAAGCTGAACGAGAAGCAGCGAAGAGCTCGAAGACCGAGAAGGGATCCACTGAACCGCCCAGGAAGCGAGCTAGAGAGGAGGAAGAAGGGGAAGAAGAGGATATTGATGAAGAGGAAAAGGAGACGGTCACGGCTCTCGAGAGCGACGAGGAAGAGTTCAAGGGTATCTCAGAGGTCACGGCTAGTAAGAAAGGGAAACGGCAGAACCGTAAGACTGGTGGAACGGGAAAGAAGCAAAAGATCTTTGTCGAGGAGAAGGTAAGTTGTCTCTCTGCTCTCTAAAGACTGGCGGAGGGCGGACATTGACACGACCACGGTCAATAGACTGATCTTCTGAATCTCGCGGCGTCAATCACGGGTCAAGCGGAGGAGAAATCGAAAGCAAAGTTGGAAAAGATGGTGAGTATCTTCCATTCTTCCACCAATCAAGACCGCTGAAAGACTGACAAGTGACATCTCAACAGAAACAAAAACCTGCTCCTCAGCCGAGAGATCCCAAGGTACCGAAACTTAGCGCCGCGAAACAAGCACAACTCGTAAGTTTCTCTTTTCCCGTTTTCGATCGTGTCTGTCTCCCTGCTAATAGGCTCCTTGGGTCTTCCAGGACGCTGCGAGGAGTATCGTCGCTCAACGAAGTAAGCAAAAGAAGGACAACAAGAAAGCAGATTCAGCTCCTCCTCCCCCGAAAATTGACGATGGAAAGAAACGAGTTTCCTTCGCATGATACACTCCCTCTCGTCCTTGCCTACCATTTGTCTGTTGTAAGTCCATAAGTACATAATTTGCATGCATGCAAGTTCCAAGTTTTTTCTCTACGAATACAAAACTTCGAAATCGAAGTAAAGATAGAAATAAGTTCTACAACCCCTGAATGAGAGCTTCTTCAGCTCCATCTACGACTTCATTGCCTAGTGCTTTATGTTCCTCCTCTCCGACTCTCATGAATCCAACATCGTCGACCCCTTTCAAGAGAACCATGTCGTCTCCGATTGAAGGTCGTTTCGTGTCAATTTGAGCGGGGATCGTTGGACGAGATTGACGAGGAGAAGGGTCGGCGGCGTGGAGGGCAGAGAGCCATTCTACGACAGGGTTGACGACCCATCGACGAGGCTGAAAGAGCCCTGAGAACCAACCAAGCTGAGCAAAGAGAACGGGAGGAAAACATAGGATGTCAGCTTCTTCTAGACGCTCTTCACTCGTTCTCGTTGCAAGGGAGGAGGGCGGGAGAGACTTACGTGACCTCCATGTTGCGTGACGGCGAAAGTGAGCCATTTGTTGTCTTTGACGGCCTCGAAGGGAATTCCAGAAGAATCGACAATCGGATCATCGAGAGCAGAGATACCTAGGAAAGGGACTCTGATATCACGAATGGTGTTTGATGCCGAAGCCCAGCGGTAGTAGGCGATCGCAGTAGGGAATTTCGAAAGGGGTGCGGTAACGAGTGAATCGAATTCGAAACTGAAAGAGGGAGGAAGCTACATCAGCTACTCGAAGCAAGGTATTTGAAGTCGAGTAGAGAATTCGACTCACAGTGTCGTGTGTGGGTTTGAATACAGAGCATCCCAGTCAATTGCTTCGTGTTTTTCAAACACATGAGCATGTCTTTTAACAAGCCTCTTCAAGTTCGCTCCCATCGCGACCGAATAGATCCTCCTCAACCAGGACGAGTTGAGTGCGACGTTGCCCTTTACGAAATCGAATGGAGTTCCTAGGGAAATGACGGCTTTGAATGCCGATGCCTCCTTTTCCTCGCCGGCGTACTTGCAGATCTGGTTCGCACCGAGAGAGAAACCGATACCGTACAGAGGGGCGTTCGGGGCGAAATGAGAGATGAAGGCGAGGGAAGAACGAATATCATTCGTGACTCCTCCGCTGAAACGCAATAGTTCAATCAGCTCTCAGGGTTCCTGCTCGCGAGAGAAGTAGAAGAGGATCTACATACTTGTAAAGGTGGGGCGAAGTGACATGAGTGTTCGCACACCCGCGAGAGTTGATGACCGCTCCCCTCCATCCTAAGCCGCCTTCAGATTTCGGTCTCGTCACGACCGCGAGGATGTTCCGAACGTAGCTCTCGTGACTACCTCCAGTCAATCCACTACGGTAAAGGTCGAAGGGATCAGCGACAGTCTCGCAGATTGGAACTAAACAGAAAAAGAAAATCGAGAGAAAGGGAAACGTACTGGCACGCAACGAGAATCGGCCGATCGTCGATAGGCTCGTCGGGAGTGATAGGAGGAGTGAAATCGACCGCGATAGTACCACCGTCGGGCACTCGAATATGTTCTCTCGTGTAGAAGATTTGGTCGTACGTGAATTTTGAAACCGTACAGAATATTGTTGCGAGATGACCTCTACGCACGTTCCGGCGGGAATTCGCTCAAGGGAGTCAATGAAACATTACGAGGACATAGCAGTGAATACGAGTGCGAAAAGAAAGAAAGAAGAGCTCACGAAGAAAGCCAGAAGGTTGGAGTATACCACGCGTCTCTCCCCTTCAAACTAGGACATTGCTCAAGCACTTCATCCAACCTCGTTACTACTTTCGATCCGGTCTTTGGGTCGAGAGAGACAATCTCTGCGGGCTTGGCGTGTTGAACGGTTCGAATCGGGGCAGAGAGTCCGAGGTAGAACAAGAGTCGACGCATGATGAATGTGAGCCACCACATCTATCCGGGCAGTCGCTGTCGTGAGGGAATCGAAAGGGTGAGGAGACGGAAGAAAGGATGTAGTAAACTTGGCGTTGAAACGTGAAGCGCTGCGGGCGGCCTTGTTCCCGAGAGAGAGAGAGAGAGAGGCGGTGCTGAAATGACATTCGCTCTCGTGGGAAGCGCGTGAGTTCGGACGGAAACGAGTCGCAAAGTAACAGGCGAGCTCGAGAGAGACCGCGAAACAGAAAGCTTCGACCACCTCTCGCAGTCTCGCTCCATGGCAGAGTGTAGTCATATTCCGGTTGCAACAGCAGCTAATCGATGAAGTAAAACTTGAAAAATGAAAGTCAAACCCGAATCTCAACGTTCAGAGAAGAGAGCTTGTTAAACGAGAGGTTGTGCAAAGTAAGCGATTTTACCACTCGCTGATCCTCCATAGTATTTCCCAGGTAGAGTAGGGTGACAAGCCGTGACGGCGGGTACGGCAGTGATCGCTTCGTCCGAGAAGGATTTGACCATGGTTCCGTCGGGGAGGTAGAGGTCGAGTGCTCGTCGCATGTCACCGACGTGGATGTGAGGAGGGGCGATCGAGGGTGCGAGAGGGGACCAGAATGCTCGGAGAACCGTTACGAATCGACCGACTGTGAGGGAGAGAACTGTTAGCTCTCTTGAAGGAACAGAGAGAGGGAGAGCTTTGTGCGTGCGAACCTTGACAGTTGTGAGGAATGATTTCGGCAGGTTCGAAAGTTGGGTCCACTTCGAGTTGTTTCTCGAGTTGGAAAGGATCGATGTTCCAAACTGTGTGAAGGTGAGGGGGAAGGTCAACGCTAGTTCACCACAGGTTGATTCGTTCCCTCACTCACCTCGAAGCAAATCATCGTATCCAGTCGAAAGTAACCTCGTCCCACTCGGATCAAAGTAAGAAGAAGAGCAAGCCTTCTCGTACGGGTACGCGACGACCATCGCTTGTTCGACGACTTGAGTATGGTCCAACTCCGTATCGAGTCCTCGAAGTTTCGAGAGGTCCCAAATCCTCATTTCTCGTTTCAAGTGAGCGGTAGCGGCGAGGGTAGGTCGGGCAGGATTGATCGAGATGCAACCGACTAGAGCGAGGAAGAGATTGATTAGCTTCGTCGAGACGCAGGCAGATCGGAGTCTCTTTGCTCACCCTTCGCTTTGTCGATGTTCCAGAATTTCGATTCCGCTATCGGCGTTCGAAGATCCCTCCAGTGAAGTCTTCCTGCACCATCCGTAGCTACAGCATTGCGATGTCGCATGTCAGCCGAGCATTCGATGAACGAGCGGTAGGGAAAGTCGAGAACTTACCCCAGATCTCGTTTCCACTCGGGTCGAAATCGAACGAGTGCAAGAGCCCGTCGTACTCTTCGTCATCTGCGTCAATCACATCTTCCGACGTTCCAGTTTCGAAATCGTGAGAGCGAAGAGACTTGTCGTAGCAAGACGAGTAAATCTAAATGATCGAGTCTGAGGTCAGTAAACGAGCGAGCACCAGCGAGGAGATAAAAGTTGAGCTCACCTTTTTCGTTTCGTGAGGTCTGAACTTCAAGCAAGAAACCGAACTCTTTGAATGAGCTTTCCATAACCAGAATTTCCCATTCGAAGGTTCTTCCCCTCCTCCTTCTCCTTGTTCCTCTGTAGCTTCCTCGTTAACTCCCGCACCTTCTTCTCCATCATCTTCATCTTTGACTTCTTTCTTGACGCCGTCGCGAATCGAGGTAGGTTCAGTAGTAGAGGGTTGAGAAGATTGTCCGGCATTCGTGGCGTCCCAAAGTGCAATGTTTCCGTATTTGTCACCGGCAAAGACCTGCACGCAGAACAATTAGTGTTTTTGAGACACGAGAGCGAGGTAGAGAGACTCACGAGATCTTTCGTAGTGTCGGGATGAACGGCAAGAGAGTAAATTCGCTCCGGAACGACTTTGATGATTCTGTCGTCGCATTCAAGGAATTAGCGTCGATGTTCAATTCCATGACGAGAAGAGAGAAAGGACGCACGATCTCAACTCGAGGCTCTCCGTGATCTTTTCCAATTTCGCTTGATCGTAATCGGGTCTTTCTCCCAATTTCCATCCTTCCTCTTCCTGTTCTTCCTTCTCCTTCTTCGTCAATTCAAACTCTGCCAATCCTCTAATCATCTCCTTGAACGATTCTTGATCTGACGCTCCGTTCAATCCGGTCGAAACGATCATTTCTCTCGGTAAATGTTTCTCTTCTCGTTCCTGTCTTCTCCTTTCTTCATCTTCCTTTTCATTTTGCTACACGCGCTCAAGACTCTTATCAGCTCCGTCAACCTGCTCGGAGAGAAGGGGGAGAGAGAGAGAGTACTGACCTCGTGAATGAGGGCTTTCTCTTCCAAAGTCGTCGCGGCGGCCGCTCTCGTTCTCGTACTTTTTCGGGGTACGAAGTCTTCCTGCAGCTTCCTCTTCTGCGCCCCACCTGATCCCGTGCCGGACCCTTTCGGTCGACCGATCTTCTTCCCACTTGGAGTCTTTCGAGGAGTCGAAGCGTTACTCCCTTTCGAGATCGATGAAGTCGCCTGAGTCAATCCAGTAGTATTGGCGAGTTCTATGCACCATTCGCGAATGCAGTAACGCGTCAATTATGGGCGAGATCGAAGATTGTAGATGAGAGGTTTCTTACCAGCGTTCGAAGCGATGTTGCCAGCGCGAAAGTTGGCGAAATCGCTAGAGATAGAGTACAAGGTTAGCTAGAAAAGCGCGTAGATGCACCGTGCGAGCTTACAAGGCCATCTTTGTTTTTCGGCGGTGAACAGTCGAAGAGAGAGAGTGAAGTCGTCGCGCTCGCGTCGACGTCTCTTTCCCTAATCCCTATCGCCAAGGCAGCTCATATCTTCAGCCCTACGTCCGACCGTATCGAACCGAGCCTGCGAGTTCCCGTATTCTTCAAGTTTCCTCGCTCCCCGCCAATTTCGGGCCGCACAGAAGCCGTTCTCTCCCTCGCTACATCATCTACAACGGCTCCTTCGAACCTCTGAGGTCACCGCCGAGCTACCGCGACCCCGGGGCGAAGCGATGAGCTCCCCTCCAGGCCTTCCGACGCTTCCTTCGGTTCAGAAAGTATGTTCTACTCCTTTCCTCCCTGCCTTTCGTCAATTGTCATGATGGTGACTACGGAGCTGACTCACAAGGTGGATACGATAACAGATCTCGAACTATGTCACCCGTAGTTTAGGTCAAGTGAGTCTTCGATTTCTGCTTTTTCCCATCGAGCTCGTTCACTCTCGAGCACTATCTCTCGCTGGAAACATTCCGACGCGGCACTGACAGGATAGCTGGTCTGTGCTGACAGAACCCTGGGAAATTCACGCTACAAGGGACTAACACCTACTTGATCCACGTTAGTTTTCATTTCAGTTCATCTCGCCTTTGCCAACTCAATCCCCTCATAATCACTGACTCTCGCTTCCCAATAGCATCCCTCCTCTCCCTCCCTAATCCTCCTCGACACAGCCCAATCCATCCCGTCCTATCTCCCGCTCCTCCGCTCCGCTCTCCTCTCTCACTCAATCCAACCCTGTCATCTAACCGACATAATCCTCTCCCACTACCATCACGACCACACCGACGGTTTACGCTCCGTTCTCGAAGAACTCGGGAGGCTTGGAGCGGTAGGGAAGGGGGGAGTGAGGATTTGGAAGATGAGATGTGAGGGCGGAGAAGAGGAGACGAAGGATCGAGAGATTGAGGAAAAATTGAGAGGGATCGAGGAAGGGTTGGTTGATGTCGAGGGACTCGGAGTTCAGGAGCGACTGGTAATGAAAGGATTTGAAGGAGGAAAGATCCGTGCGTTGCGAAATGGCCAGAAATTCGTGATATCGGATGGTAAAGGAGACGATAAAGAGGCGGAGAAAGTCGAATTGGAGGTCATTCATACTCCAGGACATACGAGCGACTCGATCTCGATCCTACTACGAACCGATTCTGCATCGAAAACGTCCTCCGAGTCGAATGCGCCCGAGGCTCTGTTCTCGTTCGATACGGTATTAGGACATGGAACCGCCGTGTTCTCTTCGCTAGCAACTTATCTCGATTCCCTCATTGCTCTCATCTCGAGACTTGCCCCATCCTCCGACTCCGATTCGAATGGAGGGCCAGAATCTGGAGCGCTAATACCGATCTATCCCGGTCACGGAGTCGTCATCGAAGATGGAGTCTCAAAACTCAAGGAGTACAGACAACATCGATTGGATCGCGAACGTCAAGTGGTCGAAGCGTTGAAGAATCAAAAGTCTGCGAAATTGTCGGCAAGCTCGTAAGTTCTACTCTCTGTTCTTCTTTCTTGCTTCGAGGATCCGAAATTGACGAAGAACGTGAGGTAATAGATTGACCGATTCCATCTATGGTTCCTCGATCCCTGAATCGCTCAAACCTGCCGCGACTCGCGGATTACTCCTCCATCTCGACAAACTCCTCCTAGATTGTCTCGTTACCCGACATGATCCCGTAGAGGGAGAGCTCGGCAACAAGGTAGATTGGGAGAAGCTAGGAGTGAGCGCGAAGGATATTCCGCAGGGATGGGACGATCGATGGAGTTGGAAAGGACCGGATTGACTAGCCGTTACTAAATCGAAATTGTGAATCGATTCAATTGTTGCAGAGGGTATCAAAGTTGCTCAGAAGCAGGTATCAGAAACAGAGAGAATGAGGGGTATATAGCGGGGAGAGTGAATCGATCTCTACGAGATGTCAAGACTTTCGTTCCGTTGCTTTTCGAGTTTCGTCACTGTCGTTTCGGCTTCTGTGATCAAATCGTTCCATGATACGAAGAGTTCCGATAGGTTTGTTATCTGTGGCGGAGGCGACCTATCAGCTTTTCGGACGAGGAACGACTGATCCGACAAAAATCCGCTCACGTAGTCATTGTATTGTTGGAGGAGAATCATAGTTCGATCTTCGAGAGATGCATACGCCGTGGCGACAGGTCTCGTCTCCGTCATGAGCTGCTTGAGCGGTGTTTTGAGTGCTTCGTGCTCTGTGAACGAATTTTCGGCTCAAATCAGTTTGGAAGTCCTTCGATTGCGCGTCAACCCAACTTACCTGGCAGCTTTCCCGCCTCGACGACTCCCCTTTGATGTAGTGTCTCTATCTCGCGCAAGTCTCGTTCGAGAGTACGGATCTCGTTCTCTGCCTCGAGGACGAGGGAAACTTTTGCGGGAGTTGAGAGGGAGTCTTGATCCGGAGGTTGAATCGGTACTGGCGCGACTGATAGTAGAGGAGCATTTGAGTCGTCTACAGTGTTCAACAAGGGGAATAGAGTTGATTGTGAGCATCGTCCGCGCGAAGTGTTGAACGAGAATCGGAGTGAAGAACTGACAATTCTGAACGAACCGTCTGACTGCATCTGTACTCGCTCCAGAGTCGAGTGCCTGTTTCAACTGTGCTTCGATGTGAGAGACTCTCCTAGCGAGTGAGATGGGCGAGGTACGAGAGTCGGGAGAGATGAGCGATTCGAGGAATCTCAATCGGAGATCGAGGGCGAGTTGAGGCGTGATCGGAACAGGCTTGGCTTGAGCTTGAGCGGTATCTTCGTTCATATTGGCGACCTCTGACGATTGGCTCGAGTGAGAGAGGAGTCGAGCTCCGTCGCTTTCGCTTCTCTCGCTTCTTCCACTCACTTCTCAATGCACTATTTCGCCTACGATGATCTTATCCGACTCTCACAGCCACAATGACTCGATCGCGCGCGCGCTCGAGACTATCGGCGCGTTTCAAGTGGTCACTCGCCCTCCGACTCGCCATCTCGCTTCGTTCGAATATTCAGCCCTCTCTCGAGAATAGAAAGTAGGAATTGGACGATACGGGGTTGTAATCCTTGATGACATTGTAGTGTGCTCCAAGCCATTCCTCGTGCCAGCCAGCTCAGGATTCAAGAACTTCTCTCTTCTTCCTTCATTTCACTCAACTCGCACAAATAAAAGAGACGCTAGACGCTCATCCGACTATCGGAATCCCAAAAGGCAGTGCCATACCAACATACTAGAGCGTAGATCGCCTTTCGACTTTCACTCCTTCCACCGCTAGCCGGTTTACTCTTCAGTCCCTTTCGCTAGTCGAATTCCTTTTCAGCCTCCCCCTCTCGCTCTCTGCCCACTCGATTCACAACTCGACCATGGTCGCCTCTCTCCATCTCTTATCGTCACTCGTGACCATTGTCGCCCTATCGGAAACTATCGCAGCGCGACCTACCGTCTTTGTCCCAAACTCGAAATTGGCAAACAAAATCGCCTCGGCGAATTCCTCCTCGACCGTCTTCCCCGTCGACTCCTCCCCCGCAAACTTCTGGGTCTCTACCTCGTCCAACCTCTACGTCCCTGGATCTTCCTCTGCCTCCTCCTCGCAAAATGCGGCAAAAGCAGAGCCAGTCTCTACCCCTCTCTCAACAGTCACTATCGTTCGATCCACCCCTTCCGTCGCTCTCCTTCCTCCGACTAACCTCCCTTCTCCCGTGTCCGTATCGATTACTCCCACTCCGATCCCAATCCCCGCGGGCGAATCGTGGTCCTCGAGACTTTTGAAACGTTTCTTCAATATCAATGTCGCCGCTCTTCAAGCCGAATTGTTATCCTACAGAGTCGAGAACGACATTACCCCGACTCCGTTCCTTCCCGGTCAGATTGCGAGGGCTCAAGCATACGCAGCGGCTCAAAGCAAGAGTTCGAGTAAATCGGCGGCGGCGGCGAAAACGAAGACGACTCAACGGGCGACGACTACCTCGAAGGCGTCAGTCAAATCGACGACAACCTCGCGAAAGACGACGACGACGAAGAAAGTCACCCCGACAAGTAGTAAGAAAATTTCAACGACAACTTCGAAAGCTCAATCGAAAACGACGACTACACAGAAGGTTACGACAACCTCGGTTAAACGACCTCAAGCTACGACCGCGAGTTCTGCAGGCGGATTAACCGATGGAGTTTCGTTTTGGAAAGAAAAGAGTTCGTTCTTTTCCGTCGATTCCTTCACGACCGACGTCGTCGACAACAAGCATTATTCATGGGGAGGAAACAACATTGCCGTCTACCAAGGAGTTCCGGCGAAAGAATGGACGTCGGGCAAACAAGGGGACAAGTTGAGCGCTTTGCAAGTCGCTTATCCGAAGGGAAGTAGGAACCCTGGTAATTCTCCTCAGGGTGGAGTAGGTTTCTATACTTCGAAGAGTAAGTTTTCTTTCGTACTCTATCGCTAGAGCTAAGGAGCAGCGCTGACGAGCTGTTCGCGACGATCTAGTTGACGTTACGGCCGCGACGAACGTTTCCCTCTCTTACTCGATCTTCTTCCCGAAAGGATTCAACTTTGTCAAGGGCGGTAAGCTACCTGGCTTATACGGAGGTGCGAAAGCTTGTTCGGGAGGTGCGGCTGCACAAAACTGTTTCTCGACTCGAATGATGTTCCGTCAAAAAGGAATGGGAGAGGTTAGTTTTCCTTTCTCTCTACTTGCAACTTCAACCGCTGATGAAGGATCTTCGTTCGACAGTTGTACCTCTATGCCCCGCGAGAGAAACAAGTCGAAGCGCTCTGCACCCTCGGACCTCTCTCATACTGCAACTCGGTTTACGGAATGTCGATCGGACGTGGAAGCTGGACTTTCAAGACGGGAGAATGGACCGACCTCAAGCAAGATATCTGGTTGAACACTCCGGGAAAAGCCGATGGAGGGTTCAACATCTGGTAAGTCATGTTCTCCCTTCTTGCTTTCTTGCGTGCCAGAGTCTGACCCTTTCTCTGTAATGTCGTTAGGGTCAACGGCGAGCTCGTACTTCACTCGGATTCGGTTTACTACCGCAACTCGGCCGCAGGAATGAATTCTAACGGTACCTCGACGGGAGATATCATCGACTTGATCGACTACGAATCCCTTCCCGACGACCTCATCATCCCCAACGGTGGATTCAAGACGAACCCACTCGCCAACACGACGACCCAATCTACTTCTCAAGGATCGAAACGTTCTGTCATTAAACTCGGAGGAAGTGACGAGAAGATTTTCGGACAAAACGGGAGGAAGTTCGTGAGCAAGGTTCCGATGCACAAACGTGCGAATGCTGCGATCGCTCCTGGATTCCTTGGAGCGATGGCTCAGACTTTCTTTGGAGGCTCGAGTGACGATTACGTGAGTTCAACCTTTTCTTCACTGCGGAGTCTCGCTTTTGACTGACAGTTGCCGTGTTTCCCCTTCGATACAGAACTCGCCTACACTTCAACATACCTACTTCCGTCGTTTCGAACTTGCTATCAACTAAAAGGACTGCCGTTAGAGCGCGAGAGGATATCATTTTTGTGTCATATTTCGTATATGTTTCGTTTTGTCGCATCTGTTTCGTACCACGCCCGCATCGATATAGTTTCTGTCTGTTTGTCCATTGCAGCTTTCGTTCCCAGTACTCAGAATCCGCCTCCGAGAGTCCTCAATTTGTGCGAAACTTCGGTGAGAGTTGCGAGAATTCCGAAATGTCGCTTTGACTCTCATCAACCAACAACTTCTTCCCTGCAGAGCAACCATGCCGAAGGTGAGTAGTTTCTGCTTGCACCTAGATCTCAGTGCTATCAAGCAGCACGCTAGAATTGGCCTCGGGATGATTTCTCACACCGAAAGAGATGAAGAGCTACTGCTCGACCACAACAACGCGGGACAGGATGTAACTTGGACCAACCGAAACTGACACTCCGCTTCTGTGTTCACAGCTCGCCCTCTCCCACTCACTCGAAGAAGTTCGATCGCTCCTTCTTCCCTCTTCTTCCTCCTCCACTTCTTCTACTGCTCCGACCGGCAACTGTCTACCGATCTGGGCTACCCTACCCGCCGATGTCCTCACTCCAGTCATCGCTTACTTGAGGTTGACGGATGGTGCTCGAGCTGGTGAAAGTTTCTTGCTCGAAAGTGCAGTCAAAGGTGAAACCGCTGGAAGGTGGTCATTCGTGGGAGCCAGTACGTGCATCTTTTCTCTCTAGATATCAAGGAAGACTCGGAGCTGACTGATGAAGCGCGTTTTGTTGATAGACCCTCAAAAAGTCTACCGAAGTGGACCCAACGACGAGATCAAAGGAGATCCTCTCGTACCCCTCGAGAAAGTCCTAGACGAGTACAAGTTCATCAAACCTCATGGTGTTCCTCCATTCACTGGTACGTGTGCTCTTCTTCTGTCTTCTCGAGAAGTATATTTTGACTCTTTCTCGCTTTTCTGCTTCTCAAGGTGGAGCTATCGGCTACGTTGGCTACGACTGCGTGCATTACTTCGAACCCAAAACCGCAAGGGAGCTTTCCGACCCGATTGGTATCCCCGAATCCGTCTTCCTCATTCACGACACGATCGTCGCATTCGATCATCTCTTCTCTACCGTCAAACTACTCTCCCACGTCTACCTCCCTCCCACGTCTACTTCGACCTCGAGTCCCGAACAACAGATCGAAGAATCCTATCGAGCTGCCGAACAAAAGATTGCTGAACTAGCATCGAAACTGAACGAGGCGGGACCTTTACCAGTCGTCGAACAACCAAAGATTGTTCTCCCGGCTCCGAAAGCGGTCAGTAATGTTGGAAAGGAGGGTTATGAGAGGTTCGTCACTAGTTTGAAGGGAAGTATCGTTCAGGGAGAAATCATTCAAGCAGTACCGAGTCAGAGGCTGAGAAGGGAAACTCAACTACATCCTTTCAACGTCTATCGGTAAACTCAGTCGCCTTGACAGACCTCTTCGATGTATCTTCACTGACTTTCGGTCGTTCGTAGACACCTTCGACAACTCAATCCTTCGCCGTACATGTTCTACATCGATTGCGGCAAAGGACTTCGGCTAGTCGGAGCTAGTCCCGAATGTCTCTGCAAGGTCGAGGGAGGAAAGGTCGAGAACCATGCTATTGCGGGGACTGTACGAAGAGGGCGAAACGCAGAGGGTGAGTCATTTTCCCTTGCTCGTTCGAACTCGAACAAGACTGATCGAGGATTGTCTTCGGTCGAGTAGAGGATGCCTCGCTCGCTGCTGAACTATCAGGATCGATTAAAGATCGAGCAGAACATGTCATGCTCGTCGATCTCGCTCGTAACGATGTCAACCGAATCTGTCAACCCTCGACCGTCAAAGTCGACTCTTTGATGCAAGTTGAGAAATTCTCGCATGTTATGCACTTGACGAGTCAAGTTAGCGGCATGCTTCGAAAGGGCATGACTCGGTCAGTCTCCACCCTGTCTCTCTCGTGTAGCCTCATACTGACACCGAGCGGCTTCGTAGATTCGACGCTTTCCGATCAATCTTCCCCGCTGGAACTGTTTCGGGAGCACCGAAGATCCGCGCTATCGAGCTCGTCGGTGACCTTGAAAAGGAGCGAAGAGGAGTCTATGCTGGAGCCGTCGGTCATTTCGATTTCGCGAACGATAGCATGGACACCTGTATCGCGATTAGGACTATGACGTTCAAGGACGGAGTCGCGTACTTGCAAGCAGGAGGAGGAATCGTCTTCGACAGTGTCGAGGAGGACGAATTCGTTGAAACTATCAACAAGCTGGGTGCGAATGTGAGATGTTTGGAAGCTGCCGAAGGTCAGTCTCGTCGTTGTTCTCTAGCTGCGCTCTACGCGGTGACTGACAGTTTCATAACCTGAGATAGCCTACTACGCCGAGGAACAGGCATGAATCCGAGTAGAAGCTTAGAAAACGACGTAGATTGCAGAAACTGCGAAATCTCAAAGGTTTACGCTGTTCAATCTCCAGCGTCTGTGCGGAAAATCAGAGAAGAATGGTTGCAAAATAAGAGCGAGAATGATACAGCGACAAAAGAAAGATAAGGATAAAGTCTATGTGATGCGAAAGTGCGAATTGCGAATAAATAAACCAAACGACAGACCTCTTACTCTTACTTCTCCGGCTCGGGTTCGTCTGTCTTCTTCTCTTGGTCTTTCACCTCAAAAGTATCCATCGCCTCCTCGTTGTTCATCTCGGCGTCGAAAGCGTCCTCGATCGCTTTCGATTTTTCCTTTGCCTCCCTCTCGTACTCCTTCTTGATTCTCTCGACCTCCTGACGTCTCATCTTCTCGTATTTGTCTAGGTTCGTCTCCTCCTGTTTCTCGCGTCTTTCATTTCCCAGCCTGAATCTCTGAATGACCTCCAAGTCTTTCCTTTCGTTCGATCGTCTTCGTCCCGGTCGATCTCGACCCGTCAACTCGGCTCGAAGGATCACGTTGTTCTTCGAAGGGAAAGTCGCTTCAAGGTCTCGTTCGGCTTGAGCGTTTTCAGAATGTCGGAATTTAGGATGCGTCGCTCGTTTCGCCATATGATACATCTGAGGGAGTCCGACTGAAGCCGCTAGCTCGTGAGCGGACCAATTGACGGGACTAGATAAAGCCGGAGTGTCAGTGAGACGTCCTGTTCGTAGCAAGTTGAGGAAGAAAAGACCTACGACCCGGGACCGTTGAAAATTAGCAGGTCGTATGCCAGACAACCACCTATCGAACCAACGAGAGGACCCAAGAGCGGCTAACGACAAGAGGAGGTCAGTAAGCGTGCGCAAGAGAGAGCGTCGAAAGACTTACCCCGAAGATCCACCAGCAGTCATCGTGCGTCCAAACTTTTGTTCCGTAACCGATGGCCCATAGCGCGAAACGAGGTCCAATATCTCGAGCCGGATTGATCGCATATCCACTGACCCAACCCTGAGCATCATTGAAAAAGGAGAACCTGTCAGCTTCATCCGGAAAACGAAAAGCTTGGTCAATGGAGGGAGTGAACGCACGTTTGACATTCCGATCGCTACGACAACGAACCCGAGGACGATAGCTCCGAGTCCAGCACCGGGAGGAGCGTTGTTCTGTCAGATAATTTTGAGGTAAGTACGGCTCGAGCGGAGTTGAGCGAAGATAAGCGAGGGAAGCTTACCTCGTCTCCGAGGGCCAGGACTGCAATCATCAGAATCCCTCCAGCCAAGATTTCCCTGCAAACAGAATCATTTGTCAGTACGCTACATTCTCGCAACACTTACGAGCGAGATGACCTAAGACTCACTGAGCGAAACCGAGAGGAGTCGTTCCAACTTGCGCAGCGGGAGCCGTGAAAAACAAAGTGGCCGAAGCGTTCAAGGGTGGATCAGCCGAAGCATGAATGAGCATGTTCGGATCGTAAGAGTGGATCGCTCGTTTGTAATTGCCGTAGATCATCAACGCGCCGACGAAAGCTCCGAGGACTGAAGAGGTGAGATGAGAACGAGTTAGCGGAACGATTCGGGTTCAGGCGCGAGGAAGAAAGGAGTCTTACCTTGTGCTAGGATATAACGAGGAACCATCTGAGAGAGTAGAAAAACGAGCACGTCAGCTTTTCCTGCCTGCGAACGACGTCTCTGTCATGGCTACAAGAGAGAGAGGCTGCGAGCTTACTTTCCAAGGGAAACCTCTGAAAATGGCGAGCGAAATAGTGACTGCAGGGTTCGTATGTCCTCCTCTGATGACAACGCGAATCGAGATCAGCTACATTGTCCGATAATCTCTAACCAGGATATTGTTGCTTACGAGATACCACCGGCGATGTAGACCGAGATCATGACGGCGAAACCCCAAACGAAATAAGTGTTCGTGCTCTGCAATGAGAGAACAGCATTTGTTAGTCGACGAGAATCGGGCCGTCCCGAGAGAGAAGCGGCTTACGGATTCAGCTGAGATCTTAGTTTGACAATCGGCTGCAAGAGAGAGGGAAATTCAGTTCAAGAACGAACTCTTGTTTCGAGAGGGAAAATCGAGTCACCTCCGATCCCAAGTACGACGAGAGTCATGGTTCCGAGGAACTCTGCCATGGGCTCCCTGAGAGCGTACCTCACCGTTCCCCAATAATTGCGAATCGGAGGACCGCCGTCTTCGTTCATGTCCTCCTGCCAATCTTCGGTCCTCTGATTCAACTGGCCTCCTACTTGAGCTGAATTGCTACTTGTCGAACCGCTCCTCTGGGATTGCCCTTCATCGTCGTCGCCAGCGTCGAGATATCCTGGATCGAAATCACTTTCTTGCGATCTTCGACTGTCTTGTTCTACTTCTCTTCTGCCCTTCGAGAGCCGTTCATCGTATTCTCGATCGTGCTGTCGGCCGCGTTCGGCTTCCTCCTCCTCCTGTTCTGCGAGGGTCGAAGAACCTGGAGAAACTCGTCGATCGAGATTCTCGTTTCCGTCTCGCTTTTGTTCCTCCTCCTCCTCTCCTTCGCGATTCTCGTTCTTCCCGTGATGATCCTGTCGCCTCACCGGACGATCCCTTACACTTCCGCCTCTCGACATGTCTGTGTACTCGTTCCCGCTCGCATCGGCTTCTTCCCCATTCTCGTATCGATCGAACGGATCGTCCTGTTCGACAATCGTGTCACTCGGTAATCCACCATCCCCTCTTTCGGCTTCCTGTCCCCTGACTGTACTCGAGTGTTCCGTAATAGCAGACGACTGTATCCTTTCAGCTTGCGGTTTCATCCTCCGATTCTTTTCTCTTTCTTTCTGTAACTCTTTCCTTTCCTTCTCTCGACTCTTTGCCCAATCTTTCGCTACGCTTGATCGTCTCCTACCCTTCTTCTGCGGGAATACTCCTCCCATCGCCCACAACGGAGGTTTCTCATCGTGCCCTGTCGTACTTTGACTTCGACCTGAAACCGTGCTCCCTCCTCCTCCTCCTCCTCCCCCGGTTCCAGTTCCGCCTCCTACGATGAAGGAACTCTGTTCGTATCGGTCCGAAACGTTGCGAGGGAGTGGGTTCGAAGAAGACGAGGGTCCAGCAATGTTCGGAGGAGGTTTTCGTCGAGCTGAACTCGATTCGCGAGTAATGTTTTTCGGTCTCGACGAAGGCGATTTCGTATGCGATGCGTGGCTGTGAGTACTACTGTGGCGAGACCTATGCGAAGATGAAGCTGCGGAAGGAGTCCTTTCGGAAGGAGGAGGACGAGATGAAGAAGTAGAAGAGGAACGATGGGGTAGTTTCGCGGAAGACGATAATAAACGAGAGACGGGTCCTGGTCGAGGTGGTGGTCGAGCGGAATCGTCTGTTTCAATGGCTTGAGGCGATGAAGGTCGCGACGAAGATGCTGGTTGCATTCGATTTGAACGGTTTGATGTTGATGATTTGAGTGATGGTGAAGGATCAGGAGCAAAGTCGTACGCTTTCATGTTTGCTGGCATTCCTTTTGAGCGACACCCAGCGAGCCGGCTCCTGTTGTTCGCGTAGCGAGAGGCGCTGGTGAAAAAAGGAAAAAAGCAAGGAACAGCGAGACGCGCGAGCGAGGAGCGATGGAAACGTCATGAGAAACCGGCAGACAGGAGGTCGCTCGGACCGTGGAGAAGTTTGGAGCTCAACTGGAGAAGCTGGAGAATTCACGGCCGGCGAAAGTCCGAAAAAGAACAAAGTTCGCTTTTTTCAACGTCCTCAACCGCCGGAATGCACGAGACTGTACGAAGCGTTGAGAGGATATCGTCACCGACTTCAGTCCCCCGAGCTATCGAGAAGTGACGGAGAGGTGCGACCACAAGGCGGGTTAACTGTTCTATTCTCTTTCTCTCTCACAACGACGACATCGATCAGAGCAAGTCGCAAGATGCCTCACGCCGACTCGCTGGCACTTCCCGAGGGCCTAAGCAAACGAGATTTCTACTGTCACGTCAACTCGACTCTTTCAGCTCTTCTCACGCCCTCTTCCCCTTCGGACCCGACAAACTTCATCACTTGCTTTTCAAATGCCGCGTCGTTGCTCTTTGGAAGTTATGAGAACTACACAGAAGGTGGCTTCGGTAAAGAAGATGGCAAACGGGTGAATTGGGCAGGCAAGTTCATCAATTCTCATTCACTCTCTTCGGGCGGCCTCTCGACCGGGATTCTGCGTTGTAGTGACTCATGGGGATAATTCGATACAGGCTTCTACCTCATCCCTTCCCTTTTAACTCGTTCTCCCTCTTCCGATTCTTCCGCTGCTTCCTCTCCAACCCAACTCTTCCTCGGTCCTTTCCACGGTCGACCTGCTTGCCTCTCCGTGTCCCTCACCGCACCCTCTCGATCCCGTCCCGTCGGAGTTTGCGCCGCGAGTTTCCTCGAAAACGAAACGGTGGTCGTTCCCGACGTTGAGAAGAGACCAGGACATATTGCATGCGATGGAGTAACGAAGAGTGAGATCGTCGTACCGATATCGATTAGAGTCAAGAGGGAGGGAAAGGAAGAAGAGGAGGAAGTGAAAATCGGGGTACTCGATATCGATTGCGAACGGTTAGAGGCTTTCGATGAGGTGGACAAGGAAGGATTGGAGGAGTTTGTAGAGGTGCTGAAGAAGGTAATCAACTGGGAACTATAGAACGGAACCGCACCCAATCAGCGTAGAACTCGGTACTTAAATCTTAGAAATTGTAAAACTCACGAACTACGGGATTAACTCATCTCGACGTCTAGCCCTCCCCCAGATCCCCAGCTCCCTAGTACATCTACCAAATCACTCAGTTCCGCTTCCTGTCCTTTGTCGACCTCTTTCATCGTGGACCATTCGGCGACGAAATCGTCCGGAGTCATTTCTTCGCTCGTAAAGTCCGCCAATACTTCCCTGTTCGAAGTTTCGAAGCGTCGTCAGCTTCTATCCGAGCCTCTGAGGATAAGGAAAGGCAGGGACTGACCTCAACCTGATCATCTCAGACGAATAGTCGTGGTAAAGACTCGAAACATGTTGTAGTGCTTCTTTCGGGTTCAAACCATGCTGCAATGCCAAACTTGGTGTACTCAGGAAGAGATCCGCCTCAAACAAGAGTTGTTTGATCAATTCTACGTCCTGTTCCATCTTTGCGAGTCCATCCCGAACGGCTTGGAGCGATTCCTCGATCGTTTCTTGTACTTTTGCCATTCCGCGTTCCCGGATACCTCCTTCTGGTCTCGATCGAGTCACTGGCGTTTGTGGTAGTGACAAGAGGTTTTGGAGTTGAGAGCAGGCGGAGGAGATTGTTTGGACAGAGTTGAACGAAGAGGCATGGTGAGAGTTGAACGCTCGCACTAGCTCATCTGCCCGATGTAATAGTTGAGCTAACGGTGCAGATGCTGAGGTCATCGTGACTTGTAGAGGACGGTGAAAGGTTGAGTGAAGCGTGAGAGGTAAACGAGCTGGAGTTTCGAATTTTCGATGAATTTCGGGCCTTTCTTGTGCGGCTACAAGGGTATGCGAGAGCCTATGACAAGCTCCTACAAGTCCATGTAATTCCCAGGACAGCGAGCTGATTTTTCGAGTTCACTCTGCCATCGAACTCTAAAAACGACGGTCTCGCCCACCTGTCTCCTCTGCGCGATTGACATCTCACTCAACTACATCATCGATCGACTAAACTATCGCAGGATACAATCCGATTAATCCCTCGCCCTCAGAGGAGCTTCAATCGTTCCCAGCTCTAACAATCTCTCCTTGATCTCCCACTCTCCTTCTCTCATCGAAACCGATCAACGACTCTCGACTGAGCCCAGTACGATACTTGCTCGCTAATCTTCGCCCCTCGCCTATTCCTCCGTCCGTTCACGCCGAAAGAGGATTCCACAAGTCGCGCAGGAAAGGAAGGGAAGTTAAAGCTGCAAGAATGCAAGGTTATCCACACCCAGGAACCCTACAAGACCCTTACGGACAAGCCCAACAACAGCAGCACGTCTATCCTCCGCCTCCGAATCGAGATCCTTACGGTTATCCGACCGCGGGACCTTCGAATCATTCCCTCCCTCCTAACGCTGCTCAACCTCTCCCTCCTCACCAAGGAGTAGGGGGTAGCAACAAGAGGACAGCAGCTCAATCAATCTTGAACGACGAGGATGAAGACGAGAAACCGATTTCGGATACGGCGAGTCAATCGGGAGCGATGGGAGGTGGGAGTGGAACGGGGAAAGCGAAAGGTGGTGCGAGCGAGTTTGTAAAGAAACTGTATAGGTGAGTCGATCGAATCCCTATTACTGTAGGCGCGAAGGCTGATCGGACCTTGCTGATTGCGACTCGTACGGATTCGCCGTTTAGAATGCTCGAAGATGGACAATTCAACGATACGGTCAGCTGGGGCTATCACGGAGACACGTTCGTAGTCAAGGTGAGTCGACTATACTGAATCATCCGCAAAGCCATCTTGACTGATACAATCTACGTTTGCAGGATATGAACCAATTCACGACTCACATTCTCCCGCTTCATTTCAAACATTCAAACTTCGCTTCCTTCGTCCGTCAGTTGAATAAGTATGATTTCCACAAGGTGAAACAAGCCGAAGAAGGAGGACCTACGTACGGAGAGAATGTGAGATTTTTCCTTTCGCATCTCCTTTCTTTCGCGATGATCTCGCCGACTGACAAGTTTTGTGTATCGTAGACTTGGGAGTTCAAACACCCGAACTTCCGTATGGACATGAAAGACAATCTCGAAAACATCAAAGTGAGTCGCTGCCCGTCTTCGCTACTTTCGATGTCCGCAGCTAATCTTCAACAACACGACCTATCTCCTCAGCGCAAAACACCTGCAGCCAAGAAACAAGCGACTGGAGCGGGTCGAGGACGCGGAGGAGGAGGAGGAGCATCAGCAGCGCCAGCGTCAGGGAACGGATCGATGGATCCATCTCATTCTTCGAACGGTTTCGACACGAATGGATTCCAAGCTCAACTCGACAACATGAACAGAGTACAACAAGCGATGCAACAACACATGACCAATTTGAGCGCGGATTATCAGGCAGTGATTGGCGAAATGATGAACTTTCAGAGAAACATGGTCGCTCAAGATCAACTTATGCAGAACATCATTCAGTACCTCGTCAATCTCGAAGCTGGTATGTCACACGCTCTCCGATACTCCCTGCTGATGATGATACTGACTCAGATCTCCTGTCGCTCGTCTCAGATCAAAAGGCTGCGAAATCTAGTCAAGATCCCGCCTCTCCTTTCGTTCCTTCTTCTCAAGCTCAAAAACTCATCAGCTCTTACACCGAAGTCGCTCGCGCGTCTTACGACCAGATGGCCGATCTCTCTCGTCGCGCATCTCTCTCCGGCGGTTCCTTCCCACCCATTTCTCTCCCTCCCGCTCCTCACGATTTCGGACATTTCAATTTCGGACAAACCGACCGAAGGAATGACACCAACAACTTGCCTCCTCCTGCCCCAGCCCCGCCTTCGTCTCAACAACAACAGCCACAACAACCCTCGTCGAATTCGAATTCGAACCCAGTTCATTCGCCGAATCAATTTCAACACAACGCTCCGCCAGTGTACGATCATCCGCCGACATCTACCGTTCCTTCCGAAACGAACAACAACTCGTCGAATACTGGAGCGGGAGGAGGAGGAGGAAACGGACCATCTAGACCTGGCTTTTCGAATCAAAGACGAGAATCGAACGTTCCAGGTTGGGCCGTACCTCCTCGAGTGCTACTGGTTGAGGATGATTCGGTCTGTAGGAAACTGAGCAGCAAGTTCTTGGAAGTGTTTGGATGTGATATCGACGTCGCGATCGATGGAGTCAGTGCTGTCAACAAGATGAAGATGCAGAAATACGATCTCGTTTTGATGGTAAGTTTCTCCCTTCTATTCTTCCTACGCTCGTTCGATGCTGACAAATGTTTGCGTTATAGGATATCGTCATGCCGAACCTTGATGGTAATTCAGCCAGAATCTCTGCCTCTTTTCCGTGAACAAACAGACTCATCCGTTTCTCTGCAGGTGTTTCCGCTACTTCAATGATTCGTCAATTCGACGCGACTACTCCGATCGTCTCCATGACGAGTAACTCGGGACCTAACGATGTCATGACTTACTTCTCTCATGGTCAGTTTTCTCTTTCTCAGACTCGGTGGTCACGCTACTCGTGCTGACGTACGTTCCCTCGTCTTCTCAGGTATGACCGATGTCTTGCCGAAACCTTTCACGAAACAAAACCTCCGTGGAATGCTCGATGTAATTCTCCATCTCTTCTTCTTCTCCTCGTTCCGTTGCTCTTTTCTGACATCACGATTGATCGATGATTACAGCGTCATCTCCCACATCTCAAACTCATTCAACAACTCGCCGAAGTCCCTCGAGCGCTCGGATTCAGTACCGACGAAGTTCGCGATGCGGTCGCTCAATCGGTATTCACCGCAACTTCGAGTGAAGACCAATCTCAACCGAACCCGTTCCAATCGATGGGGATTTCGGATTCCGACTACTTGGATATCTTGACTAATATCGCTACGAGCAATGAGGGGGCAATGAGGTTAGAAGTTGAAACGGATGGAGGGAAAAACATGTTTAGAACTTTAGGAGGTGAGCTCCTCTCTCATATACGTCGTTGAATCGCCTCAGCCAAGACTGACTGTTGCTCTCCGACTTCGATACGTGACGACAGACGGAGGATACAACGCCTGATAGAACTCAGAACGAACGTTTCTAGATCTCGGTTCAGCTTACTTTCTTCTTCGACTACCTCTTCGCTTCCGCTTCCGTCTTCCCTGTATGTGTCGTTTAGTTTTGCTGTTGGTCGGATGTGTGTGTGGTGTGTGCGAGCTTTTATTTTTCGTTGTTTTATACTTTTTTATCTTGTTTTCCTTGTTCTTCGCCTGTTCAATGTTTACACTGTCTCAACTCCAACTTGGAGCTCGTCGAGAGTTACGACGTCGCGATTGATCAATGTCTAAGATTTGTTCGAGTGAATTTCCTTTTTTTCGCTTTTCGTTCAACACCCTTCAACACATCCAACCACCATGCACGAACGGGAAGAAGCTCTGCGCCGTGAGTGTAGCATTCGTATCTGTTTAAACTAGTCGCTCGAAGCTAACAAGCCATGAGAATCGTTCGACAGAAACTCATCTCTTTGTTCTCGCCTTCCTCCGAGCCCACAACCTCTCTAAATCGACCTCTGCTCTCGTCAAGGAGCTCAACAAACAGCCTTGGAAGTCTACTGTCGCGCCTGAATTGACCCTGAACGGAGAGGAAGCGGAGAAGGAATCTCAATCTCTTAGCGGTCTCGAGTTGATCAGTTTGGTCCGGGCCAAGTTGGAGTTGGGCAAAGAACAGTGCGTTACAATCTAGCTACCCATACCCCTGGATTCTTGCGCGCTTCGAGGCCGCTGACTCTCGAAAGCAACTCTCCAACTTTCCCTGCCTCTCTTCCGCTTGCCGTTACACAGATCTGCGAAGAAACCGACTGCTGCAGAAGTTTCATCAGACTCGGATTCGGATTCATCGGACGACGAGGACGACAGCGCTTCAGAGAAAGAAGTCGAAAAGGAAGTTTTGCCCGCCGACAAGCTCGAGGCCGTTCAGGCTGAGCGCAAGGAAAAGGAGAAGGAGGATGAGAGCAGCAGCAGCAGCAGTGACGATAGTTCGAGTGAAGATGAGGAGGAAAAGAAGAAGACGGCGGAAAGTTCGGATTCTTCGTCGAGTGATGACAGCAGTGACGATGAAGAGGAAGCAGCTCCCGCCGCTGTGGCTGCCACCGAGACGGCGAAGAACGGTAAGTCGACACATATCTTGGTCTATTTCGAGCGGACACAATGTTCTGATCCCTCATATCGTCTTAGATTCTTCCTCGTCAGACAGTGATTCGTCTTCATCCTCGGACTCTGACTCCGATTCCGATGACGAGTCCGACAAAGTTGTCAAAGCGAAGAAAGCCAGTCCCGCTCCCGTTGTCCCGGCCTCGGTCAACGGCAAGAAACGAAAAGCCTCTTCCAGCTCATCCTCCTCGTCCTCCTCCTCTGATTCCTCCTCTTCTTCCGACTCTTCTTCCTCCAGCGACTCCGACTCCGGCTCTGATGCTGAAAAAAAGAAGAAGGAGAAGAAAGACGTTGCACCTCCCGCGAAGAAAGCGAAAACTTCTCCCGTCGCTCCTCCCACGCCTTCTTCGGTCCCCGTCGCCTCCACTTCTACTTCTACCTCCGAATCTACTCCGAAACCTTCCGGTTCTGGCCTTCGATGGCACGGAGTCGACTCTGAATCCAACTCTCCCGCTCCTTCGAACGGTAGCGCCTCGAAAGGTAAAGGCAAAGGTGGAAGGCAACCGGCAGAACGTTTCCGTCGAGTCAAGGCCGAGGAAGTCACGTTCACGGACGTGAGATTGATGGACAATTCGTTCGCGGCGAGACCGGCTGGAATGTCGGATTACGGTGCGAAAGCGAGTGCGGATCTGATCGTGACGCGAGGTAAAGGGTTCACAAAGGAGAAAAATAAGAAGAAGAGGTGAGCTTTTCACTTTCTGGCTTGAGCTAACAGAAGGGATGAACTAACGGATCGCGTTCAAACAGGGGATCTTACCGAGGAGGAGAAATCACGATGGCTTCTCACTCGATCAAGTTCAACTACGACGATTAAGTCTGTCAGACACTCTTCCGGGTTCCCCCTTCACTCGTTCCTCTCTTTCGCATACTCTCGTTTCTCGTTTCACAGGATTTCTTTTTTCGGTTGTATCCTTATCCTCATTCTTTGCAACAAAACGGTTTGATCGTGTTCAGCTTATTCAGCTCAAGCTCGTCGGATCCCGCTCGTGTGGGAGAAAGAGGAGACAAAGCACAAAGCGGATGGATTGCTCGAAATAAAGCCAAACGATAAGTACGACGACGGAAGTAAATTTCCCTGTTCCTCCTCTCCTTTCACATCACATCGTCAACAGTCCAATACAGCTTGCAACTCATCCCGCATTGTTTCTAGTATTTCGACGACTTCTCCGTTTCCAACCTCTTGCTTGACCTTGTCAAATGTGGATTCGCTTGTCGAAAGGATGAGGACGAGGGTTTCGGTCGTGGTGATGCCGATGCGGGAGAGAGAGGTGATAGTTTCGAGAAGGGTGGAAGGAGATGGGTCGAACGAGCGGAGGAATGATACGAGTTCAGGAGAATGATCGGAGGTGCTGAGAGGGCTGACTTCGAGGGGAATGGGTAAATCGTTGGAGGTCTGCTTGCGAGAAGAAGGAATAGCAGGTGGAGAAGTCGACGCGTGAACCGGCGGGGCGAGTGCGTGGGAAACTGTCGATGAGGCAGCAATCGAGTGATTGTGATTTCCGACCCTTGCGAGAACTCGCCATTTCCCATCCTGATCGCCTTTTCGCGCCCTGATCTCGAAGTCGCATTGACCGCCGGCAGTGTGTTTGTAGCGTGCGGCACGTCGCGTGCAGACCATTGTGAGCTTGGATACCGAATGACGTTCCGAGTGTCGATAGATTGAGAAATTTCTTGTCTGGGCGTAGGCGTGAAGGAGTGCGAGCATTTCACGCGCAGTGTCGAATGCTTGATCCGTGGAAGGGAGAGAGACGGGACCGGCCTATAGAATTGACAGTGGCGTTAAGCGAGGACCGACAGAACAAGAAAACGATAAGCCGTTACTCGCAAGGAAGCTGTGATAGAGGGGTAGGTAGCTTACGTTCTTGATCTCGATGATGCGGGAAGACAAGTCCTTGGCCGGGGGAAACAACAACTTCGTATCGACCTCGGAATCGCTTTCGTTCCCATCTGCAAAGTCTGATTCTTGTTCCTTTTCTTCGTCCTCATCTTCGGTTTCTTCATCCTCACTGACAGTCTCTTTGTATTGCTTCCTGCGCGAGTCCGGTCTCGTCGAAGGGTCTTCTTTAACCTGCTTGCTCAACTTTCCAATCTTCTTCTCAAGTAGCCATCTCGCTTGTTCCTCGTTGGCTTTCCTGACCTCGACGTCGCAGGTATGTACTTCGTCAACACGTGCCACCTTCACGATATCGTTCCGGCTTCTTGCGATGATTCGGAAGTCGCAATACTTTGTCTTTGAGTTGTCGTCGGAATTGGCAGCCTTCAACTGACAGTGAATATCTTGGTCGACTCCAGGACGACCAGTTGTGACCACGAGATTGAGTGAATGTTTGACTATTGAAGATCAGGAATCGTCAGCCGGCTGAAGAGATGAGAGAGAGAGGCAGAAACGGGCACTGACGACCTCGCTTAAGAATGTCGAGCTTGAAGTGGAGCAGAGAGGGATAGACCGTTCCCACTGCTGGGAAGAAGCTCATAGGCTAGAGGTCGCTGTGTCAGCGAGTTGGCGAGTATAACGAGTGAAGCGGTAGAAGGAAAGAGGCAAAGGCGATTCATCATGCATTCATCCGGCTCCCGAGTTCGCGCCTTGCTGCACAGTTCTCTCGACCAGCGCGAAGATCGCTTGGACGAGGCCCACGGGACGGAACCCGAGAGCGCTTGAGGCAGTCAGATCTCACAACGAGAGGAAAACGATTCCACGACGGAACAAAAACCTGCTTACTCGCTGACAACAACGGACAGAACATAGGAAAGTAGACAAACGAAAGAAAGACTGAGAACTACTATTGTATCGATAATTCACTGCGAAGTTCGCTCGCCATTATCCGCAACTTTAACCCAACTTTCGCCTCAAAGTGTCCCGCGAATCGTTCGAGAGACTCCTGAGACATCGACAGAAGGAGGACGAGGTCATCGAGACGAGTGACTCCAGCTTCGTCGAGGGCGGTCAGAGTGTCGTTGAGGGCCGAAGGAGAAGATTCGAAGGAACGAAGGAATGAGACGAGATCCGAAGGGAAGCGAGAGAGAGTCGAAGAGGAGCGCGAGAGAGTCGAAGAGGAGCGCGAGAGAGTCGAAGAGGGGCGGGGTTTGACGGTAGCGTTCGAACGAGGAGGAAGACTCGAGGGGGTAGAGGACTGCGAGGAGGGTCGCAAAGCGGAAGACGACGAAGCCGCATCTTGGCGAGAATGAGAATCGGCGGAGAGAACCGCGGTAGTTCGGTGATTGTGAGATCCCTCAGTTTTGAGGAAACGCCACTTCCCATCTCGACTACTTGTCTTGCAATGAATCTTGAAGAGACACCGAGCTTCGCCAGCGGACGGATTTCGACAGTAGTATTGGTTGCAGATCATTGTGAGATGGTCGAGTTGGGTGTATGGCGAATAACGGTACAACGCGAAACCCCTCTCTTGAGCGTAGGCATAGAGTACGACGAGGAGATCTCGTGCCGTGTCGAAGCGTTGGTTCGAAGAAGGGAGAGACGTCGGTCCTCGCTAGCAGTCAGGGGAAGAAGATCGAAATGAGCATTTGAGCGTTCATCGAGCGTTAGATGATCCATGAATAGGGCTTACTACGTTCAAGCGTGCGGCTTCTAGACGAAGGTCTCGTGCCGTCGGAAAGAGAACTCTCGCACGTACTTTCAGATCCAACACAAGGGTCGTATCCCTCTGGCGAGTTTCTTCCTCGTCGACGCGTTCGTCTTCTCGTTCCTCTGATCCTTCTGATCCGTCTGCTTCATCTCGGTCGTCCCGTTCGGAGTGCTCGGACTGTTCTTCAGGTTCGACGTACTCCTCGGAATCTTCTTCTTCCGAACTCTCGGATTCACTGTGCGCTGAACTGCCAAAGACGTCTTCTCCTTCTTCCTCCTCCTCCTTTCTACCTTCGTCGGGTCGAACAAAACCCTGCTCTTCTTCCGCAAGTTGTGCTTTCAGCTTGTCGATTTTGACTGCCATTACGAGGCTTGCATTTTCCTTATTCTCCTTTCGAGCCTTCTCCGTACACGTGTGCTCTTGATTGACTTCCGTAACTCTGACAGTACCGTCGATCTTCTTCGCCACGACTCGACAGCTGCAATAGTTGTACCTGGTTTTGGCGGGTCCTGGTCTTATCCCGCAGACCGTCTCTTGACGGATACCTGGCACAGAGGTCGCCGTCGTGACGTTCAGCGAGTGTCGTACTAAAAGTAGGTGAGCCTGTTGTCAGTTCAGCGAGCGCGACTAGAGGAAAGAAAGGCGAAAGAACGCACGGGCTCGCTCGTGACTGTCGAGTTTGAAGGCGAGTACAGAGGGGTACACAGTCCCGATCGCAGGGAACATGAAGCTGGATCGGAACAGGAGGTTTCTGAGGTCGAAAAGTGAAGGGAGAGATCAAGAAGAGTTGGAAGCTCTCTCTCCTCCTCTACCTCGCCAAACAAGATGTCGCAAATACGACCGACACCGGAAGTGCTGTCACTGATAGCCCCGGCATCGTTCACCTGGCTAAGGGTGTTCCTCTCGCTCGTAGTTCTCCTCATCTTTCTGTTGATCGCCCTCTTCTCTCCCAAATCTACGAAGCCCATCTCGATCAAGACGGCGAGGAGTGGAAGCAGATCGGTACTGTTAGCTGGTCCTTTGGCAAGTGGAAAGACGGCTTTGTTCTCCCGTGTGAGCTTTCTCCTCTTCTCTCTCCCCACTTGCTTCAGTCGCCGTCTCTTCCTACTCCAGCTGACAGGTCTGTGTTCACAGCTCGTCTACGGGCATGTAGCGCAGTCTTTCACAAGTATGCAGGAGAACGAGGGAGTTGTGCGAGCGAAATGGGGGGAAGGTTCAGAAGTAGAGGAAAAGGAGAAAATCGAGGTAAGCTTGCATCCATAACTTGTCTCATGCCGCGGGCGACTGAACAACCGAAAACTGTGTGTAGACATCGGCAGCAGAGCTCGCCCGTCTTCTGCATCTCGTCGACATTCCCGGACATCCTCGATTACGAACCCGCTCTCTCGCTCAACATCTTCCCGCAGCAGACGGTGTCGTCTTTACGATCGATGCCGTGACAGGACTTACCGGCAAGAACGTTCGCGATGCAGGCGAGTGAGTAATGTTTCGTCTCTTAGCTTCGACGTACCGAATCAGCTAACGCACTCTGTTCCGAATAGACATCTTCACGTCCTCCTTTCTTTACTGTCTCTACTTGCTGAGCAGCGACCCTCCGCCGCAATGCCCCCCATCTTGATTCTTCTCACAAAATCCGATCTCCTCTCCTCGTCTGCGACGAAACCCAAATCTCCCTCTCTCACGCTCGACCGCGCGAAACAATCGCTTTCCCGAGAACTCGAAAGACGAAGAGCAGCTTCTTCAGCTGGTACGACCTCGGCTGGCGCCAAGTTAGAAGGTCTCGAAGCGATTCCGACTGGAGCTTCAAATTCTTCCTCGTTCTTCAAAGCACTCCTTTCGAATCTCGGACTCGGCGCATCTACAACGACGACGGGAACTTCAGAGAGCAGTTCTCGAGGTTTACCGACCGACGAGGCGGAATTGTTGGCGAACGAAGACGTCTTCTCGTTCCAGGGAGCGTTTGAGTGGGAAAAGATCGAGAAAGCTTTGGGCATTGAGATCAAGTGGGCCGTAGCAAGTTCAACACAGAAGGATCAGGAAGGTCTCGCGAAACTATGGGACTGGGTCGAGGAGGATCTGTAAAGAGACAGGTTGATTTCCCAAAATGTTTTAACAAGAGTTGCAAAGATGCTACAATATATTCATATCCGATTCCATGTCCAGTATTGCCCATTCGTCACGCTCAGTGTATGCTATACAGTATATCCAACATAATATGAAAAGACCGATACATAAAAAATCACAATTCGGTTCTCGTACCAGCCACTTCTAGTTCTCTTCTCTCGCGAGTGACTACCTTTTTCATCCTTTCAACCAATCGATCTGCCATCCCCAAGCTCATTGCCGTGTCTAAAGACCCGAAACTTTTCCGCCTCTTCAGCGAATGCGAAATTCCTTTCCTCTCGAGCGAGATCCCGATCTCTAGTTGACGCTCCTTGAATGTCTTGCGAGCAGCCCTCGTTGGTTTAGAGGGCGAAGAGGTTCCGATCGTGGTGATGGGTAGAAGGGAAAGTCGAGAAGCAAAGGGAAGTCGCGGAGAGCGAGTTGAGGTGGATTGAGGTTTCGTCGTCGTCGTCGTTCGATCTCGCAGGGCAGGTCGATGTGAGTGGATAGTAGAAGATGTCGTCGCCGTAGCGAAACGAGAAGAAGCTAGTTGAGGAGTGGTAGTTGGTACACGAGTCCAAACAATCTGCGAGCTCGAAGTAGTTTGCGACGAAGGAGATATCGTGTTGGAGCGTACTACGGAAGAGAGTGTACTCGAGGTTTCAGCAGTAGTCTTGGTCGAGATTGTTGATGTGCTGGGTGAAGGCGAAGGAGAAGGAGCGAGGAAGATATCATCTTGCGGACCATTGAAGAAGCTTTAGATTCGGTCGAAAAGCGTCAGCTTCGCGTTCATCGATTCAGAAGAGAGGATAATCATACCCAAATGTGCCGTGATACCCAGGACGGTCTGCGTACGAAGTGAAAGGTACGTTCACTGGGTAATTGTACGTCGAAATCATCTTCTTCGCTCCTTTCGTGCAGTCGTCTCGCGAGTCCGGGCAGAAGACTGGATCTTGAGGAGAAGCGATCGGCCTTGCATCGGCGGGCGAGTCGCTAATCTTGCATCGGAACTAGCGATGACCGAAGATTTCGAAGCGTCAGTGTCGAACAAAGCTCAAGAGAGTCAAGTATTCACACGTACAGGAGTATGATAGGCGTTTGCATCGCCCGTCTGGGGTAGCCAGACCCATCCACAGATGCACCATTCTCCCGTACAAGAGGGCATTCGAGCGGGGATTGAGAACGTCGTGTCGCGATCTGAGATGCACTCCGATTGTACAGAGATGATTGTAAAATCGTCCATCGTCGCATCGTTCGGATCCATCACGTCAGATACTGTTCGTCATTGGCGAAGGTGTCAGCCTGTGTTGAGCTCAAAAGGAGCCGAGACTCGAGAACTCACTTCCAATCGCGCAACCTGAAAATAAAGCCGGGTCTACCTTCAAGGCAGCTGGATCGGCATGATACGGACCAGGTTCATCGCAAGCTACGTTTCCGGTTCCTTCGTTTCCGTCGTATGTCGTGTACTCCGGCGCACAAGCGATTTCGAGGGTGTAGTCTCCTCCAGCTGGAAGGATCGCGACGGCTCCTGACTTTGGCGGCGCATTCCGGACGTCAGGACCTCGGAACCACTACAAGGCATGGAGAATCTGCTCAGCCAGTAGCTAGAAGAGTAACAGGCGACGGATTGAACTGACCCAATCGTCGAATTCAAGTTCAGGACCTAGAGGCATGACTGGGTTCTGTAATCCAGGATAATCTTTCGGACCTCCATACATCGCGTCTAGGAACGGGCTACACAGTCGAGAAGCGAATTGTTAGCGAACTTCACGCGTGCGATTCGTTTGACTTGAGGAGAAGAGCGAGGAGACGTACCTCATGTGAGCTCGAGCAGTAACGAAGAGAGCGATGAGACCTATCGCTGTCCGCATGACGATCGTGCCGACGTTGGTGAGTGGAGATGAGATGAGCGGGAAAGTCAAAAGCAAAAGAGAATTTTCAACCGCGGCGCAACGTGAGCTCGAATGGACGCGACAACGACTGGGTCAAAATTCTTCGCTTTTCGCAAGCTTACCTGTGAGTGCGATGGGTCTCAGCTGTCCAAGCGGGTGAGCCCGAGACGTAACGATGAAGCAAATCGAGAGAAAAGACGGGTATATAATTTCGAGTCGACATGCTAGCAAATGGGCTATCGTTCAGTGGGTATAAAGCAGGGCATGACCATTCGTGAGACCGATTAAACATATAACGAAGACGAGATGGAAACTATACAACCTTTGCGACGACACATTTTAACGATTTGTCCCTTCTTCCTACTTTCATCTTGCTCCGTCGCCTTAAACGTCACTTGATTACGACCTGACCGTCCTCAACAGAATCCTCCTAATCCGAGCAACAACTCGGCGCATTCTCGTTCGTCGTCTCCAGCTCCAAGCGCAATGTTCTCCTTTCCTTCGACTTGTTCCACCGCGTTTCGAAGGGCGAAGTAACCGCTCGAAATTGAACTCGTCGTAGGAGAGTCGACAGTCGCGAGAGAGTCGACGGTCGAGGCGGTCGAAGTCGAAGAGAAAGACAAGTCCCCCATCGATTCGTCCGCTTCGTTCTGAGTCGAGATCGAAGAGAGTGCCGAAGATCGACGACGTTTCGTCGCTCGTTCCTTGACGGGATCTTGTGACCTTCTTCGAGAAGCCGACGAGGAGGAGGAGGAGGGAAGAGCGGGAAGAGAGAGGGGGAGGCCTTCGCTGATTATTCTTTCGCGTTTCCTCCCGAGAGCGGTAAAGGCGCAAGCATTGTCGGTTCCAGCTCTTGCGGCATCGACGGTCTGCGTGAGTGAAGGGGACCTCCGGGGAATCGTTCGAGATGAGAGGGGAGCCGAAAGGGATGAAAAGGGATTCGATCGAGCATGCGAGTTGGCGAGAGAGGGCGAGATTGTGAGAGGGGTAGCTTTCGAGGACGAGAGAGAGGACAACGAGGAAGAGGAAGTTCCACCGAACGAGTTTGAACGGAGGAGAGCGACACGAGCTGGAGCTTTCGAAGGGTCTCCTCCTTTTCGATCCAAGCCCCGTGATTGCGGTACGCCGAGAGATTGAGAGTGCTGGAGAGGCGGTCGACGAGGTGCAAACGCGGAAGGTACGAAGGATCCGGAACCAGTTTTGTCTTCTTCTCCATCGGAATCTTCGTCCGTACCGGCACCCGCGCGATCCTTGGGCCTGAAGACCTTCGTGCGTACGATCGCAACCGGCGATGATGTCGAGGGAGGATCGCTCTGCATGTGCTGGAGTAGGTCGTCCGCGGCTACTTTCCTCGCTTCGTTTCATCCTTCCGTCGATTCGGCGTCTTCCACCGATCTTTCCTCCGTCAACCGACCGACCGCCAAGTCAAACATTCCGCCGTGCAAACTCGAAGCTCTTCGACCGAGATCAGGCCTTCGAGTTGCTAAATCGCCAAAGTTGATCTGGGCGGCGGTCATCGAAGGCACCGACGAAGCTCGAACAGGCGCATTCGACGACCTTTGAGGTTTTGGCGGTGAAGGAGGAAAGGCGAAAGCGTGCGAAAGAGAAGGAGTTCGAGCGATCGGGGCGTGAGATCCGAGAGGTCGTTTCCGGACGTGCTTTTTCGCGGCGATGATACTCGAGTCGGAAGAGCGGTGAAGGAAGACGGGTTGTTGAGGGACCGAGGAACTTGCCGAAGTCGAGGCAGAAGTGGAAGCGAATCGGTAACCGTTTGCGATAACTTCTTGCGACGACGGATACGAATAGACGTATGGTTTCGGAGCTTGTTCGACATGAGCTTTCGGCTCCGTTAGTGGTGTCACTGAAGCATTCTCCTTGTTCGCGGCAGAAGGGATCGAGGACGTGTTCGAGTAGAGATCCGAAGAAGAGGGGAGACTTTTGAGGGACGAAGTCGAAGTTGCGACGAAGGGGAGACGAATCTGAGGAGGCGGAGGAGGAAGAGCAGAGGTGTATAGAGGAAAGGGTTGCGCTGGTGCAGGGGAGGAAGAGAAGGATAGGGTAACTCCATCGAGGTCTTTTGGTGAGGACAAATCGCCACTCGCGACTGAAGAACCTCTCGAACTTCCGGCGTTCGACGACGTGGCATCCTTCTTGTCCTTTTGCCTATCGACAACGACGAGGAGAAGGTTAGCGACGACGGAAACACGAGAGAGAAGAGAACGCGAAGAGGAAAAGTCGCGGGGAGGGAAGGAATCAAGTCGCGACACGAAGAAGTTTCGGTTGAACGAAGGAAGGAGGAAGGAAAAAACATAACAAGATGGACTTGCCTACGATTCTGGTACCACACTTGTATAGCTCTGTTCGTCATTCCCAACCTCTGAGCAATCTTTGCGCGTTCAGGTTGATCCGGTCGTTGATTCTTCTGATATTCTTCTTCGAGAATCGCAAGTTCGACGGGAGAAGTGCGACGACGTCGTTTTGGAATGAGCGGGTTCTCAGGAGTCCCTGTCGAGTCGAGTTCTGTCATTCCCGAGGAAGATGGAGCAGTGAGAGGTCGAGGAGGAGAGGGAAGGTCGCGAGAATTCGAGGTCGAAGTCGAAGTCGAAGGAATCGCTTCGAGAGGCGGCAATGTTCGAGGGACTTCTACAGACTGATGGGTGTGTTTGACTGGGGTGGAGCTGACCGAGAGTACTGGCAAAGTCGCGGCGAACTGCATTCGAGTTGTGTGTTTGTTTTCGGATTCGGCTTCGAGCGACGAGGAGGAGGAAGAGGTGTGTAGTAGCCGTGTGGGCGTGTAGGGGTGGGCGATGACCTTGAGAGGAAGTATAGGCTCTTTCAGAAGGGATTCGAGATCGTGAAAGTGGAACGAAGGAGCGAAGGAAAACAAAATTGACGAGAGGACGCGCGAGAAACGAGACCGCGGTCTCACTTTCCAGTTCGATCAGTCGCGCTTTGAACTGCATCTACTCACTCCGACCAACCTTGTCTTCCTTTCGAATGGCGACCACGCGAGCACTTTACGGAGGCGCCCTCTCTTGTTCAATCCCGTCTTCTTTCCTTGATGCAAGGTCAGTCCTCTCTCATCCGCGTCGCCGAAGGCGGTCATTCAATTGAACTGATGCTCGTACGTTCCTCTGGTCAGTGACCTGCGGCAGATCCCAGATACTCAAGAAGTCTTCCTCTCGCCCGACTCTGATTTGAGTCTCATCTTTGAAGTCCTCGAGTTGGTGAAGGAGGAAGGTGCCGCGGATAGTCTCGAGGCTGCTGTCAAGTGAGTACACTCTCGTCGAGTCTGCCTACTCCAGCTAACTTATTGCTCTGCCTTGTCAGGTTTCACTTCTCTTCCCTCGCTCACGACAACTCTGCCCTCTCTTCCGACATCTTTTCTATCGATCTCCCTACTCCGACCACGACGACGACAACTTCAACAAGCGAGTCTCGACCAGAAGTGCAGGGTCCGACAATCCTCAAGGGAACTCAAACCGTCTCGAAATTCAATCGACCAGCCGAAGAAGCCGATACCGTCCTCATTCAGTTCGCGCTGTGGCGAATCCCGACCAAGAACGCAGACGTGACGATGTGTGTCAACTATCCGATCAAAATGGGAGAGTCTGGCGAGGAGAGGGATCCGGAAGAAGCGAAAAAGGTTTTCGAAAATGCACTGAGATCGTTCGAAATCCAGGACTTTGGGTTGTTCGCTGGTTGAAACACCCATGACGGGAATGAAGAAATGTATATGATAAACCCTACAGGTGGCTACGATGATTCCCACTGCCCATGAGGTCCGAGAGAACGAATGTAGGAAAAGACAGCTTCCAGCTCAAATTGCGATGACTTGTGAATTCCCGTTTTTTCGTCGTTGCGGGCCCTACGATGTGAAGTAGCAGAAAAGACTCTCTGGCCGGACGGTGCAGCATTCCTACCATAGCGCATTGTGCGATTAGCGATTATCGATTATCTCATAAAGTTTGCGGAAAACGGACCTTTGCTTTTCACTCTCATCTCGACCTCTCTGTTTGAACCTGGCAAGGCTCCTTAGCGATCGACTAGAAGAGTCCGAACTTATCACTTGTCCGCCTGCAGCTCATCCGGTCGAAACTACTCTTCCCACTTTCGGAACCTCAAACTCGAAAGTATGGCGGACAGGGAGCAGAAGCGCCGCAAGCTCAACCCGGACACGAGTGTAGGAGTTCCGTCAGGGTCGAATCCGAGCGGTCATCATCTTCACCATCCTCCTCGAACCCGGCCACCTCTCCTCGGCTCTTCCTCTTTCCCTTCCGACGGTCACCTCTACCAGCGCGAGGCGACTCGGTCTCCGAAAGCAATCCACAAACCTCAACCACCGATATTCTCCCCGTCTGATCGATCCTCACATGCTACTTCATCTTCGACCTTCGAAGATTCGAAATCGCAAGGCGCAGACTACAGATCGAATGTGCCGTTGCGACCACGATTACCTTCACACGGGAGTCAGGAGTCAGTGCCGAGCATTGTAGAACCGGGAGACGAAATCAAGGTCGACGGATATCGAGACGGTAAGCCTCTCTGTTTCTTTTTCCCTTTTCGTACTGAGGAGGGCTATAACTGACCCCCCGATCATGGCAGTGAGAGTCATCAGTATCCACTATGACGACGTCGTCGCATGTAGAGCGCATAGTATAGCCAGAGGAGATCAACGAGTCGCCCTCAAGTTTTCCCTCTCTGCGAAACCTCAAGCCGCTCAACAATTCAAGGCGGAAACGCTTCTCCTGAACAAACTCAGGGAAGCAGGAGTACAGAACATTACCAAGGTGATAGCTAGGGAGAGTGGGCGGTACGGAATGATGTTGGTCGCCGCTTTCGACGAAGTGAAAACTTGGACGGAACTCTTCAAACTTCGGGAACGGGGGCCGCCGCCGTTCTGGACAAACACTCAAGAACTCGTTCGAGCGATCGATTGGGCAATCAGACTCGTCAACCTTGTCGCCTCGATTCACAAGCAAAACTACGTTCACAACTCCATTCGACCCTCGAGCGTTTCAGTCTCCATGTTCTCCGAAGTTTACCTTCACGATTTCAGTTGCGCGTTCTCGACCGGAGGTGCTGAAGGTTCGGCGCCTATCAGGGAAAGAGGAATGAAGGAAGAATCACTTCCCTACATGTACGTTTGCGGGTTTTCTTCCCCTTGCAGCACCGATCGTCTCGAACTAAGTCGTTCTTGGGCTTCTCACTACAGGGCGCCAGAATGTAGCGGTCGTGTAGGCAAGACTCCCGATTATCGCAGCGATTACTATTCGATCGGAGCGACCCTGTTCGAAGTCTTCACCGGTCACACTCCCTTTCCACACTCTGACGACCCTCTCGAGATCATTCATTCCCACATCACGAAGCGGCCTCCTCTCATCGACTCTCTCGATCGATCCCTTCCTCACGGCCTCGCGTTGATCGTGGCAAAGTTACTCGAGAAATCGCCCGAAGCTCGATATCAGACCCCGCAAGGACTCGAATTCGATCTACAGCAAACGAAGGAAGCGATTTCGACCGTCAGCCCCGGCTCTCCTCTCGCCTGGCCCTTCTCACCGGCAAGCTCGAATTCCTCGACTCTGCCCCCTCCGAGTACCGGTTATTTCCCGTTCAACGCGACTCCCTCGGGATCCGACTTCGCGATTGGCGCCATCGACGAATCAGCCAACTTCAAGCTCCCGCCAGCTTCGAGACTGTTTGGAAGGGAGGACAGCGTGAGAAAGCTGCGGGAAAGTTACGATCGCGTCAAGAAGAACAACAAGCCTTCGGTCGTCGTCGTCAAGGGACACTCCGGGATCGGCAAGACTTCACTAGTCGAAACTCTCCGAGCGCCAACACTCCAGAGTCGTGGTCATTTCACGAGCGTCAAGTTCGATCAAATCAAATCACCAGTTCCCTTCTTCGCCATCACTCAATCCCTCAACGGCCTCTTCCGCCAACTACTCTCGGAACCCGAAGCTCGACTCGCAGTGTGGAGACGGAGGTTACAACGCGCAGTGGGGAAAGAAGGACGCGTTCTCGCCGACGTTCTCCCCTCGCTCGAAAACGTCTTTGAGCCAGGATGGCTCGAGAGTCAACCTACCGTCGCCACGATCGGAGCTCAGGAAAGCGAGGAAAGGTTTCAAAATCTAGTTCAAAAGGTTCTCCGTATCTTCGCTCGCGCCGACAAACCCCTCGTCGTTCTCTTCGATGATCTCCAGTGGTCAAGTCCGTCCGATCTCGCCTTCATTCGCTCGCTCGCCCTCCTCGGAGTCGAAACGGATCAAGACCCGCTCACCTGCAAGATGGCGAACCCGATGCTCCTGATTTGCGCCTGGCGAGACAACGAAGTCGACTCGACTCACATCGTCGAAACCGAGTTGTGCTCGAAACTCCCTTCAGTCTACCTCACTCTCACTCTCGAACCTCTCACGCTACAAGCCGTCTCTTCCTTCGTCAGTGAATCTCTACGGAATCCGGCTTCGACGTTGGATCTCGCTACGCCGAAAGCACCCGATGAGGTCAAGATCAGTCAGAATGTCTCGAGATTGAGTCAACTCATCCTCGACAAAACTCGGGGCAGTCCACTCTTCGTCTCTCAAGTGCGTCCCCTTTCTGGCTTGCACTTTTCTTCGATTGTCAACTGATGTGCGACTTGATTGGCAACTCGTAGCTCCTCAAATCGTTCAACGCCGAGGGACTCTTCACTTTCAACTTCGACACACGACAATGGGAATTCGACTTGAACCTCATCGCGTCAAAAACGGTTTCCTCGGATGTCGTCGATCTTCTCCTCGTTCAACTTCGCAAGTTTCCGCCTCGACCTCTGCAAGTTCTTGCTTGTCTCGGCAGTGAAGAAATCTCGTCGATCTACCTTGCTCAAGCGGCCGGACTCACCCTGACAGAACTCGCTCGAGATCTTTCGGAGGCGGTCTCCGAGGGCTTGCTCGAGGCGCGAGGCGCGATTCAGCCGGAGACGACACTGCCTTTGCCTATCGTGATGGAGGAGGTTGTACAGGAGCGAGACGGCTCGCGGTCGCCGGTACGAACGAAACGAACACTGTCGACGAGCGGTCCTCGCCCTTCGATCGTAGAACCCCCTACGGTCCCTCAATTTTACCGCTTCTTCCACGATCGATGTCAACAAGCTGCTTACGCCCTCATCCCTTCGGAATCTCGAAGCATCCTCCACTATTCAATAGGTAGACGACTCGTCGCGGCCTGTCCCGAATCCGCTGTCAACGATCGAATTTTCGACCTCGTGACTCAGCTCAACCACGGTATCCGAATTATCGAGACGGCAGAGGAGCGGGATCGTCTCGCTGGATTCAACTTTATCGCCGGAACGAAAGCTCAACAATCAACAGCGTTTGAAGCCTCGAGAAACTACCTGCAGACAGCGTGGGATCTACTCGGAGCGGCAGGTTGGAATCAACAGCCGGAGTTGATGGCGAAGGTTACGGAAGCCCTCGTTGATGTCGAGTACAGTCTCACGTGAGTCCTTGATCTTCCATCTTTATTCGCATTCGCAAGAACCTAAATCATTTCCCGTCTCGTCATGAAGGGATTACGCCGCGGCTCAAGAGTACATTCGTCTCTATCTCGCTCACGTTCCAGACGTCGTCGCGAAACTACGAGTCTACGCTCGATCGATTCGCTGCGCTTCAGCTGTCGGCGACTCCCGGCGTGCGATTGAACTCGGGCGAGAAGGATTGGCGATGGCCGGAGTCGATCTACCGGACGACGAGGAGAAGGCGACGCAAGTCGAGGGAATTGTCAGAAGTCAACTATCTTTGGGAGTTCGAGACATCCAGGTTAGTCGTCACATTTTCGAATTTACCGTTGCCCTACTTGAGCTGACTCGCGCTTATTCACCTGCTTCTAGAATCTGGCAAAGTCAGCTGTCAACCAGGACCCGGTCGCTCGAGGATGTCAGTCAATTCTAGCCGCGTTGGTTCCCCCGATTTACTTCGTCCGGATCGACCTGCTCGGTGTACTCTCCTCGCTCTCCCTCAGTCTCTCGGTCACATACGGACTCGACGACAACGGTGCATTCATGCTCACGTTGCATGCTATTCTCGTTCGGAACAAGTATCGACAACACGCTGAAAGTCTCGCTTATGGTCAAACGGCAATCAAGTTCTTCGATCTGCACGGAGGTACACCTCTCGCGTGCGCTACCTACAAGGTCAGTCGTTTTGATCTGCAGTCTCATCTCGCCCTCTGACGTCCAACGAGGTTTGCATGCCATAGGTTTACTCGAGTCACGTCGCAGTTTGGGCAATGCCGATTGTCGACACTCTTCCGACGTTTCGACATGCCCTCGCTTATGGCCTTGAGTACAGAGACGCCGAGTACGCAGGCTTCGGCTGCGGAGAATATTGCCGTGAGTCTCGGTAGCATCTTCCTTCCGAGCTAATCACTGACTCTTTCTCGGACCCCCCTTCAGTTTACAGCATCTTCGCCGGCATCCCTCTCTCGGATATCGATAATGAAGTAGAACGTTACGGTCTTTACGTTCGAAAGTTTCGTCACGAAATCAGCACTACTTGTTCGCTTCCTTCCCTCTGTCCCGCCGCGTTGGGCTCTTGACACTCACGTCGGTTCCTTCAAATCGCGCAGATATCGGAGTCGTTCAGCAGTTCATCGCTTGTATGTCGGGAAAAGCTAGTGATCCGATCGAGATTGAAGGACCGGCTTTCACTTCGACCGATTATCAGCTCTGTCGAGACAAAGGCTGTGAGTACTTCCTGTTTTGACCTCAAACGCAGAGTTGACATCGACAATTGTATGGCCGTCAGACGCTCTCTCGCTCCACATGATCCACATGTTGCGATTAGCCGCTTGCGTCTTCTTCGGAGATTTCGAGAAAGCTCAACATTCGATCGAGATCGGTCGTCAGTATATCGAAGGAGTGAGTCGCTTATCTCCAGTCTCAAAGCTCGTCCTTGATCCTCTGACTCATTCTTCCTCGCCAGGCTTCCGGACTGCTCTACCCTAGTCTATTCCGCGTCTTCGAAGCAGTTGTGCTGTACCAACGTTTCGGATCTCTACGCCCTGAAGAACTCGACATCCTCGAAGAAACGAAAAACGAGATCTCGGAACTCGCCGAAGCTCAAGAAACGACTTTTCGACCTTTGCAACTCTGGCTCAAAGCCGAAGCTGCTCGATGTATTCCCGACTCCTCAAACGAGGCGCTCTCACTCTTCGACGAGGCAATTCAACTAGCGACCGCGACTTCACAGAACCACCTTTCCGCTATTCTAAACGAGAGAGCAGCCGCTACTCTCGCAAATCCGAAACTCGCTGTCGGGTTAGTCGAATCCATTCAAGCGTAGCCTCTCAAGGTCAGAGTAAACTGATTCTAGATTGATTCGACAGCTACATCGTCGAGGCGCATTCGTTTTGGGCGAAATGGGGTTGTACGCCAAAAGTTCATCACCTCGAAGTCACTTTCCCTTCGATTTCATTCCCAAATCTCACTTCGAACGGAGCCGTATCTCGAACGATGTCGTCTGGCGCATCCTCAAGCGACCTATTCCACGATCTCGATGGGGACACAGCGCTTCGATCGATGGGACCCGGCATGGATCGTCAACAAGGGTCGTCAAACGGCGGTCACACGGAGGAAACTATATCTCTTCGCTCATCCCTCGTGGAATCCGGTCCAGCGTCTCTTCCCTCGTTGAATCGACGTCGATCAGACTCTCGTTCTCTCGGATCGCAAGGTTCGCTCGACGACTATGACCACCCCGAAGGAGGCTCGGGTCGCAGTATCGACCGCTCTGAACACTTCAGTCGTTCTCATCTCGCAACCGAATTGGATCTAAGAACTGTCATCACGGTTCAGAATTTGATCAGTGGAGAGGGATCGGTAGATGGAGTCGTTTCGAAACTCCTCAACCTAGCTCTTCGAACAGTCGGAGCTGAGATGTGTCTACTCGTTCTCGACAAATCGGGCACTCTCTGTGCGGAAGCGATTGCTCGATCCGAGGTCAGCTCTGTGCAACATCTTCGAAGAACCGACTCGATCGACTCTCAACCGGAACGATTCCCAACGAGCGTCATCAACTTGGTCGCGAGGACGAAAGAAATGGTGGTCAATTCACTCGATTCCGAGCTCACTCCGGACCCTTACCTCGCTCGACACAGACCCAAATCAATCCTCTGCCACGCTCTCGTTGCGAGTCATGGTCGCGTTATCGGTATCCTCTACCTCGAGAACACTCAGACTCAAAACGCTTTCGTGAGTTCTTTCTCCAGCAGATTTCGCTCTCCAAATCACGAATCTGATTCTTCCTTTTGTACGTGTAGACTCCTGACCGACTCGAGATTCTCTCTCTCGTATCTGGCCAAGCCGCGAGTATGCTGGAGAAAGCAAGACTCGTTTCTGATCTCAGCAAGACGAACGAAAACCTCAAACGATCTCAAGCTGCACTCGAATCATCAAATCGGACTCTCGAAACACGTATCGCCGAACGTACCGCTTCACTACAAGCCGAAGTTAAAGAGAAAGAACGAGCTCAAGCAGAGATGCTGAAGTCGAAAGAAGTCGCAGAGTCTGCAACAGCGCAAAAATCTCAGTTCCTCGCAAACATGTCTCACGAGGTAAGTCTTCTAGCAAGTCTTCTCGATGTACCAAGCTTATCATGCTCGTGTCGCTTGGTAGATTCGAACGCCGTTCAACGCCGTGGTCGCTCTCTCGGGACTTCTCCTGGAAACTCCTCTTACTCCAGTTCAAACGGATTACATCGAGACGATCAAGAACTCTTCGCAAGAACTTCTCGTAGTGATCAACGATGTCAGTCTAGCTCTCTCTCGTGCGCGATTCTTTGCGTATCGCTCATGCCGATTCCTCTTTCCTCGTCCAGATTCTCGATTACTCAAAAATCGAATTGGATCATCTCGAGTTGTCTCGCGAACCCGTTCAAGTCCGTTCAGTTCTCGAGTCCTCGATGGATATGGTTGCCGAACGTGCGGCTTCGAAACACGTCGAGTTGGCTCTTCTCATCGAAGAAGGAGACGTTCACGTGAGTCTCTCGTTCTTTCTCGCGTGTTGACGTTGTACTGAACAACAGACACACACTTCAGGTCTACGGCGACGTAACGCGTCTCCGGCAAATCGTCGTCAATCTGCTCTCGAACGCCGTCAAGTTCACTCAAAACGGCGAGATCAAAGTTACGGCATCTTCGAGTCCAGCACCGCCGAATTCGAGTGGGAACCCACAAGCTGTCTGTCGCATCAGCGTTCAAGATTCAGGAATCGGAATCGCAAGGGAGAACTTTTCGAAACTCTTCCAGTGCGCCCTTCTTCCCCTTCACAGCTCGAGATTGAACTGCACTCACACTTCGCTTTCATTGACCGCAGAGTCTATTCGCAAGCCGAAGGAGCCCAGACCTCTGCCAACTTCGGAGGTGAGTTGTGGACGTTCAGCGCTTTTTGCTCTCGTGCGATTCTGACGAAACCATCTCTGGCGGTAGGTACCGGTCTCGGCTTGGCGATCTCTCGCAAGCTGTCGCAGCTCATGGACGGAGATATCTCGGTCGAGTCGGAAATCGGAAAGGGTTCCACCTTCACCCTTCAATGGATCGCTCGAACAGTCACGACACCTACTCCCGACCCTTACTCTCCCTCAAACTGCCGCGATCTCGTCGGCCGTCGATGTCTTGTCGTTGACTCCCACGCCACCTCACGCACGGTACTCGAACAGCTCCTTGGTTCGTTTGGAATCGAGGTAACGGCTCCAGAAGACCCGAGTCACGCTTACGAGCTCGCGATGAAAGCTGTCGAGGAGCAAAAACCATACGAGTTCTTCATCGTCGACGCTTTCTTGCCTTCCGTGAGTCCACAATTCGAGCTTTGTACCAGATCCAAACAACGCTGACTTTCGAATTCCGCTCTATTAGTTCGGCGCTCACACTCTGATTCGACGACTTCGAGGCAGAGGTCTTTCGGCTCCCACAATCGCGCTCACCCGAATGGGTAGCCCGATCTACGAAGAGATCCGTCAACTCGATTGCTCGTTCCTCATTAAACCGATCAAACGAAATCGACTTCATCACGCCCTGCGGACTATCTTCCCCGCCGCCGAAACCCCTCGCGTGTCTTCTCCCCGTCCTTCGAGTCCCGCTTTCCCAACGAATCTCTCTTCCCGCAACCCTCTCTCGATCCTCTGCGCCGAAGACAATCCGGTCAACGTCAAAGTCCTCACTCATCTCTTGAAACGGATGGGTTATAGTGCAGATGTAGCGGAGGATGGTCAGATCGCTTTCGAGAAGGTGCAGAAGAAGCGTTACGACCTGGTTCTGTGAGCTTTCGACGTCTTCGAACAGACTTCTCTTCCTTCGAGACTAACCTTGATCCACGCGCTTCTCTAGGATGGACGTCAATATGCCGAACATGGACGGTATCACGAGTACGAAGAAGATCATCGAGTTACTCCCGGATCGGAATTCGCGACCTTCGATCGTCTGTCTCACCGCGAACGCCATGTCGGAGGACAAAGCTCGCTGCCTCGCCTCCGGAGCCGACTCGTACGTTTCAAAGCCAGTCATGGTCCCCGAGCTCCTCAAAGTTCTCGAAGAAGCCGGCGTACGGAGAAAAGCTTCGATGGCGAGTCGAACAACTCCTCTCTCGATCCCTTCACCCTCTACTTCTTCAACGACTCCGCCGTTTGAACTCGAACTACCTACCTCGAGGTTGGGAAGAGCAGAGAGGAAAGGAAGTACGGGATCGACAAAGAGTTTGGGAACAGCGGGATCGAGTTTCTCGGAAAAATCGAGTCCTTCGGGTTCTCCTCTCGCTTTGACGACGAATTATATTAGTGAAGATGTCTCGACGAAGTCAGCCTCGACTTCGAATGGAGGCTCCGAGGAGGCTAAACAGTAGTCTTTTCGTTGTCTTTTGCATATAATTCTTTTGTCTATCGCTTTGTCTCATAATGTTGTCAATCTTACGCTTCGCATCTCTCTCTTCGTAATGGCGAACCGTCAATCTGCCTCGACCAATCGAGCCGTCTGCCCCCCTCCTAAGAGCCAACCCTTCCGAGATCCGCTCCAAGCGTTTCGTGAACTCTACTCTGTGTTCTACGCCATCCGCGCTTAATGCGGACGATCCTCGCCAGCGCCATTGCGAGAATTTTTTGCTGTAGAACGTGTCGTTGTCGAGCGCAAGAGAGAAAGACAAGAGAGAACGACTTTAAAAACGACTTGACAAACTCCATCGCGCGAGCTTGGTTCCGGTCATTGTTCGTGGTTACTCTGGGCACCCGCTGTTGCACCAGCAATGGACCACGAGGCGCCAATAGGTGCAGCTTTGTCATCGTCCGGGCAGAGCGGTCTCTGCCGCGTTTTCGCGATCGGTATTTCGAGTGAGATTCGCTCCATTTTTTCAAGTTCTCCTTCCAAGCACCCAACGGCTGCGGGTCGACTCTCACAGCCACCTCTTTCGTCGAGCGATGAGCCGCGATTCGATGAAGACGGATAGAGCGAATGGAATCTGATAGTGATAACAGGTGTGTTTGTCCAACTTTCTTTCTTCTTCAAACTTCCCGACTTCTCCTCGTCCGCATCCGAGTGAGTATTCAAACGAGAAAAGAGCCGGGTAGGTTAGAGATAGATAGATGGAGGATAGATCAGTGATGACAGGTGAGAGTATAGAGAGAGAGAGAGAACGATCAACGAGAGGCCAGTTAAGAGGAGACGCGAGAGTGAGCAATAGAGAGCGGGAGTAGGAATACGTGTTTCTTTCGATAGAATTGTTGTTGAAGTTGCTTTGCTGAGAAGGGAGTTTGATGAGTTGAGTGGGGGTTGGGTGAAGGAGTGTCGAAAGGTATCGAGAGAGGGTGATTATGCAACCCAGAACGCGAGACCGACAATGAGGTAGAGCGCGACTGCAGAGCCAGTACTTCGTGTCAGGCAGTCGAGCTAGATAGACTGACGAGAGACCGGGACTCACCGAGCATGACACCTTCCAACCAATGACTCGTTCCATCCGAAACGAGAATATCGACGAGTAATACCGAAACGAATAGAATGATCGTTTCAAAGTCTAATCACCCATCAAACAGGCGTCAGTGCGAGTCCTGGAAAGGCTTATCTCGAAAAGGTGGAGGTGGCTTACTCTCGAAGAATAGAGTCAAAGGTTGTTGAATGATCCAAGCGACGATGACGAGAGCAGGGATAACTCCAACGGCGATTTGAATCGAGGAACCGATCGCGACTCCGATCGTGATTTCCATCTTGCCTGCAAATCGAAAATGCAATCAGCAATTCTGCGAAATCACGAAGAGAAGAGGGAGGAGAGAGAACGGCTCACCTTTTGCGGCCATCCAAACTGAAGTGACGTGCTCGGCAGCGTTACCGACGATAGGGAGCAAGATTAGACCGATGAAAGCTGTGCGATTACGAACGAGCGTTAGTAGTTTAGGCGAGCAAGAGCAGATAGAGAGAACAATTACCTTTTGGAATATTGTAATCTTGCGCAAACTCGTCGATCGCACCAACAACTGAGTACACGGTTCCCTTCATCAACTAAGTACCACTGAGCTGAACTGGGACGAACTCACGGTAATCAGCGCAAAAAGAGGTAACGACAGTGACAACGACGAGCGAGATGACGGCCGAAGTAACGTTCATCTTTGCTTGTTCTTCTTCTTGCTCTTGTTCGGCTTCGAAGAGATAGGCGTGACTGCTGAGTTGGAAGTAGAGGTCTGGCGGGAAGTCGAGAGAGAAGATCAGTTTCCGAATCTTGAGAGGTGAGATGGAGGAATAGACGTACAGCAAGCGTAGCAACCGATGAGGATCTAACAAGAGGAAAGCCCTTCAGTCTATCAGGCTCAACCTATTCAATCGAGTGAAGAGACTCACGATAGCAGTTCCCCTCGAAAGGGTCAAAAGTTGCGCCAAATCTTTACTCTTCTTCGCGAATTCGTCCAACACGGTGAATCCACTCGAACTTCCATCCCTACTCAAACTTCCATCCAATTGACTCGCATGAAACGCGGCGGGGATGATCAAAGTCGAACAACCGAGTACCATCAACGACGAAGAAGCTTGAGCGGCAGTCATTTGAAACTTCTGTTCTTTGAATTTGAGTCCACCGGCGAGGAACGAACAACCGAGTACGAGGAGGAGGTTGGAGAGGATCGAACCGAGGAGAGAGGTTTGAACGATTCGAAGTTCTCCGCGAATCAGGGCGAGAATTCCGACGATTAATTCAACCTGATCAGAATGAATCGAGTCAGCTCTGGATCCTCTACGTATCGTGGAGTAGCAAAGACACTGACAGCGTTACCAAAGGTGGCATTGAGTAATCCTCCGACCGTCTGTCCCAATTTGAGCGAACATTGTTCGGTAGCCTCTCCCAGAAGAGAAGCGAGAGGCACGATAGCGATGAATGAGCTAGCCGATGACGATCACTATCAGTCAAGGTTTTCTCGAGTAGCGAGAAGGAGACATGCTCACATGATGAAATCTGCGGTTGAACCTGTGCGAGCGAAACAAAGAAGAACAACATCAGTTTTTCGTCCATGAAACAGATGAAGCCAGACTTCGTACGCACCCCACTTTGCGAAATGACTAATGAACGATAGCGGTACGGCGACCAACGCAAGATTGATCCAACCTCCCAACAACAAATTCTTGAAACTTTCCAAATATCCCGGTTTATAATTTCCGTTTCCATTTGAACCTTCGATATCATTCTGCGTATTTGAAAGCGAGAGCGAGGAAGAAGAAGAACGAGTAGAGACGGCATTCGAAGGAAGGTTTGAAAGTGAAGGACGATCGTGGTCGTTCGAACGAGTGAGGAAAGAGAATGTATCGACGAGTTTGGCGAGTGGTGAAGGCGAGGCAGGTGGTCGGGGATGATTATTAGGGATCTAGCAAAGTACGTCAGCTCTTACATACTTTCTACCACACTCTGGAATGGGGCAGTACTACAGTAGAGGAGCGAGGCGGGGCAGGAAAGCCTCCTCTCCCCTCTCTCAACAGAGACAAGGAGGGAGACTTACGTGGTATGAATGAGATTCAGATCGATCCCTGTCTCCACCTAGTAAACTCGTTCGTTCGTTCGAACCGTTCCCGTTGTTGTTCGAAGCTGTTCAATTTCAATTCAGAGATTCAATGACGAAAATGGATCAGTCCCTTCAACGCCTCGAGTAGCGAGGGAGATGTGTGAGGTGGAGTACGTACGCATAACTAGGTAGCCCGAAGGTGTGGTAAATCCAAGGAGAGATGAGAAGAAGGTGGAAGAGAGGAACTCCTTGACTAGCCGAACGTTGCTCGCCAGTCCTCTAATATCAAATCATGGTTGTTCTGACCTGACGACGATGGCGATGTAAAGTGATAGCTACAGAACAGAGCTACAGCGATATATATAGGAGAAAAGATACAAGAGATAAATTATCCGTCCTCCTCCTTTCGCAGTCAACCCCAAGCTTAAGAGTCTCTTCGCAGCACTATCTCCCTCGACTTCTCATCCCTCGAACCAAACTCTCAACCTTTCCCACGCTTTCGTCGCTTCGGGACTGACCCATGTAGGCACGAGAGGGAACGCATGAACTTCTCCTTTCCCAATCATCGTTTCCACCTGAACGGCTTTTTGGTCGAGGGATTCGAGGTTCTGGGCGAGGGAGAGGAGGGAGGAATAGAATAGCTCGGAAGTACCGAGGGTGAGGAAGATTCGAAGAGGTTCGCGGCCAGGAGTTTGCGAAGAGGTAGAGGGCGAGGGGGAGGTAGACGAGCGAGAGGGAGTATAGGGTGTTGTAATCGTACGTAGTGAAGGTAGAGATGATGGTAGAGATGGAGATAACCAAGGATGCGTGGCAAGATCTTGTTGATTCGTCTTCGAGCGATTTTGGTTTTTCTCGTCGTTTCTTGAATCATCTTCCCCTAGATAAGCCCTCACCGAATTTTCGCAAATCGAAGGCAAGATAATATCCGTTCTATTCTGTTCGTCCGGGAACGAGTCGAGGGTCAAATCGCACCAAGGCGAGAAGAGCACCAAACCCGAAGGAAGGACGAAGTGATTTTGCTCTCTAGTCGTAAGAGTCGGGTAAAGAGTTCCCGTGAGGTATTGGAGGACGTTTAGAGCTAGACCTCCACCAGCAGAATCTCCAGCGAGGATTACGTCTTTGTAGCCGAGTTCGAGCGTGAGGTGGAAATAACAGGTCAGGACGTCTTGTAGAGCGGCTGGGAATGCTCGATCTGGCGAAGTCGCTCGTCGATAGTTGACACCTGAGAAGACCCGAACCCGTTCAGCCACGAAAGAACGACCTGGAAGCGAGAAGTGGGAGGAGCCCAACGTACCGACCACCCTCAACCCAGTTTCTCTCGCCATTTTGAAACACCTCGATCCTTCCCCTGGTGATCCACACACAAACCCACCACCAAACAGATACATTACGCATCTCTCTCCCTCGTCCTTTGCTCTGAATCCATCCTTTCTGGAACGTTTCTTCCGTTTGAGCTCGAACCAAAACAGATTAACCGGTTCCAACTGAATTCCTCTCCTCGTCTTGTCAACGACTAGACTATCCTGCCTAATCCAACCCTTTTCCCAAACCTCCTTGGGCATTTCGACTCCCCGTTCTTTAGTAACCTCGACTCTTTCCCTCCTCCCGATCCTCACGGTGAACTCTTCCAGTGCCCAAGCCCACCACGGCGTATACCCTTCCTCAGTCGATCTCGTCAGGACGTTCGGATCCCCTACGTCCGCCAAAGCCCAGATGATCCGTCTCAAGAAGGGGTAGACGAGTTTTTGAGTCGGAGTCCAGTGGGAATCGAATATTGAAGAGAAGTCGAGGGAGAATGGAGGGAAGCTGAGGAAGATACAGAGCAGATGGAGAGGAGTGGTTAGAAGGAGGTAGGAGAGTCGGAAGGTGCGGTAGATCGTGAGGAGTAGAGTCGAGCCTGAGAAGATCGAGGAGAAAGAAGGGTGGGATTCGAGTAGAGGAATCGAAGGTGTCCACCAGTTGAACCGTGTACGTTTCTTCGGAATCATGGGGAGGAGTAGAGAAGAGGAAAGGAGAGAAATGAGATCATTCAACTTGAATCTCGGAGATCGGAAGGGTCAAGTCCGAGGATTTCGAGAAGATTGCTTCGGCTGAAAAAGGGCCGCGCACCTACCTCTCTCTCTCTCTCTCTCTCTCCCTCCTTCACCTCACTCAACTCGATTACGACAAGATGTCCCTCCTCCCTCTCATCCCCGCCGATTACTCTCTCGTCGTAGCCACCGCTACTCTCGGGACCTACTCTCTCCTCACTTTCCAATCGATCACCGTTACGAAGGCCCGTAAAGCCGCGGCGGTCGATTACCCGGCTCCTTACGCCGATAACGCGGATGCTGCCAAGGATGTAAAGGCGAAGAAGTTCAGTGAGTAGTGACACAGTTTCGGAGAACGTGGTGAACTGTTGTTGACTGATAGGGAAATCGTAATGTGCGTGTGTGTGTAGACTGCGCTCAACGTGCTCACGCCAACACTCTCGAGGTGAGGCGGGTGTCATTTCGAACGGAACTTCGAGTAGAAGCTGACTTGCTGTTCTTTTGTTCGGCGGCTCAATCGTTTCACAGAACCTCCCCATCTACCTTCTCTCGTACGTCTGCCTGTCCTCTCTTGCCTTACCAAAGTCCGCCTCCTCCGGGAAATTCGCTCGTTCGTGTGCTGACTTTTTTCGTTTCTCGCCGGTTTTCACTTTTCCCCTTGTTTCCACCTCGTCTCTCTCGAATAGCCTCTTCCATTCGGGACTCTACCACCCCCGTCTCGCCGCTCTCGGAGGTTTGATTTGGCTCGCCGGTCGAGTCGCCTACACGGTCGGATACAGTTCCGGTGAACCTTCGAAACGTCAAATTGGGTAAACCCTCCCTTTCCGCTTCCTTCCCTCCCTCCCCTTCTATCTTCGGGGATTGTTCTTATGAGCTGACCGAGGTGTGATTTACAGTGCTTTCGGTTACATTGGATACTTGCCAATGTTCTTGTTCTCTTCGTACAAGGCTGTTACTTCCCTTCCTTTCTTCAACTAGACCCATCGAGTTTAGCGGAAGACGTGGAGGAGACAGGCTGGCTTGAAGGAAAGGACAACGCGGAGGTTGAGGCAAAAGAAGAAGATCATGGGAAGGAAAAAAAAACCAAAAATCAGGTTTGAAAAGAAGTAGTTTCAGTGGTTGCATCTGTAAGACTCTTTTGTGGTTTGATTGGTATTCACGATCGTCGTTCCCAGAGTCGAGGTATTTTCGACCGTATCAGGGAGGCAGACTACCTCACCAGACGAGCAACTCTATCGCTAGAATGCAACCCCTTTCCAACGCCACGCTTCAGCACAGACGGTCTCCCTCTCCTCTACTGTTGGAACCACGGCGGATGCTGCAAGGCTGAGTGGGAAGAATAGAATGCGTAATGTTACAGAGATCAAACGACGATAGCTTTTACCAACTTGCTCTGGAGACTCCCGGAATATCTCCCTTTTCAGCTGCCAGCTTGAATCGATGCTATCGTACGGACGTCGAAAGTTTCCTCCAGTCAGGTTCGTGTCAGGAATGGAGACAGAGAGACACAAAGACGAACCCTGCATAGACCGAATTCCGATAAAACTCCTCCACCTCTTCCAGTCTCCGTACATCTGTTCTTGATCGCACTTGGTCTTGTCTACAATTCGTGAATTCCAGACTACCTCCGATAAGCTCATCGCGAAAACGGGAGAGCCTAAGGAGAGATGCGGACTCACCTCTCGAGGAAAAGCGTTCAATTTCAACATTGCTGCTGAACGGATTTTCGGGTCGATCGTCTCGTTACGGACGATGTAGAGGTATGCTCTTCGTAGTAATTCGTTCGCTGTCAAAGGGGATGGAGAGAAGGGTTAGTTTGATGAAAGGAAAGGAAAGAGGAACGAGAGGGGATACGAACCTGCGACGGCTTTACGCGCGTTAAAGTCCTTCAAGGCCATGTGTCCTGGTAGTGCTCGTGGCATGATCGTAGCTACAAAGAGGCAGAAGGGAGGTAGAGATCAAGATGAGGGAATAATTGATGAGAACGGGAGAGCAGCGGGAGGGCGTGAGCATCCAAGGAAGATCATGGCCGCTGTACAGTACTGGCTTGCTTACAATAGAGTTCGAAGGGTCGGCAGAAATGGATTGAAAGCGAGAGAGATTCGCTGATCTTCTCTTGACTTTCTACCGCTCACTGCCGTACTTCAGCCCGACTCTCTGGCCCACACAATCTCATTCTGGCCGCTCTTTACCGTCTCCGACCTCTCCTCCAACCTCTCCACCGCTCGTTCCCTCTCATTCGCCTCCACTCCCTCTCAACAATGTCAACGATCACTCTCTCCGAATGCATCACCCCTTCCCGCTCCTCGATCATCTCGAACCCATTCGGACAGACAAAGAAAGGAGGGAAATCGAAAGTGACGAGTAAGAGTGAGAGGGACGAGGAAGGGTTGATCGTTTTACCCGATTACGTTTCGCCGCCTCCGAAGGACTCGAGAGAGAAGAGGGAATGGGATAGGATGTCGACGAGGATGCAAGGGTTTCATTCGTACTGTACGTCGCAGAGACTCCATCTGATGTGTGAGGGGAGGAGGAAACAAAGCTCATGGATCCCTTCTTCGCACGTACAGTTAGAATGGCGTTCAAACAGATCTTTGAGTTGTCGGATGGTTCGTTCCAAGCTAGAGGATTATCAGTACCAGATTTCATGGAAGTCGTCGAAGACTTCTTGCAGCATTTGACGTTCCACCATGGAATTGAAGAACAGTCAGTTTTATTCCTGTCCTCACTTCTCCCTCGGGTCAATACTGACGCAAATATTCTTTGCTAGGCACATCTTCCCGATCCTGAAACAAAGAATGCCGCATTTCCAACTAGAACATCAAGAAGAACATGATGCGATTCACAAAGGAATGCATGATCTCGAGGTACCTACCCTCCCTCTCCTCCGTCTTCAGTCACAATTAACACGCTTTGTGACGCCGTAGGAATTGACGAAGAAGTACAAGAAGAACCCAACGAGTTATTCGCCCGAAGAATTGAAAACGAACTTGAAATCATGGGGACCTTTACTGTTTTGGCATCTGGACGCGGAAGTTGAGTCGCTAAAGGCTGATGTACTTAGGAGATGTAAGTGCACTCTGAACTCTTCACGGAGGGGCAAATAACTGATATGAGGTAGATGAACAGATTACACTTTGGAAGAAGTCAAACGATTACCCATGTAACCTCGAGAGCGGATTTCTACTTCACTAGACCTGTATATATCATATCATAGACTTATGACTGTTCAGCCTTTTTTCTGTGCCCTGCATCCCATTGTCCATTGCATTCTACAGTTTTCATCGCTGCGTTTCTCTTTCGCATGACCCTCTGTTGAACAGCATTGTTGCATCTTCAATCTATCTCCTTTCGTCTTTGTCATTGTAGTGGTGTGGTGAGAGGCGAAGAGGCGTCCGTGATACAAGCACATGCGCCGAGAAACGCGTTGGCTCGAGTTGACGTTCTTTGCGAAATCGCACAACGAGCCATGGCCTCATGGAAAGAAGCGCACTCTTAACACCGCCTTGCCGCTCTTAGGTAAAAGGACAAAAAACGATATATGTCTTTTCAGAGAGCAAGTGGAAAGAAGCAGAGATGGGAGGTAACGACAACGTAGAAAAACACAAAACCGAAAGAAAGCGAGGGAAGAGAACTAATCAAGTTAGGATAGAACAGGGCAGGAGGGAAACCGCTTCGTGATAGGAAGTCTACTTGGGAGGAGCGTTTCCGTACTTCGCTTGATAGTCCTTCTCCCTTCTGAACAATAACTGCAAGTATCAACGGACGACTTTATCAGCTCGGATTTCCAGGCGAGATGGTGAACGGTCCCTCGAACTTACGATATGAGGTTCGGGGGCGTGCGACGAGCAATAATTGACCCAGCCGAGCGATTGAGTCTATCAGGAGGAGAGAGTCAACGGAGAGTCAGCGTAAGAACACGGTCGAAGCAGAAACGACACAGAAATGTCGTTTCTGCAAGCGCTGATTCGAGGCAGCGCTTTCGAAAACGTGGTACACCACGACCAGGAGAAGGCAAGGTGAGAAAGCGAAGAGGTTTGAGGCTTACGATTCCGATTCCTCTCCATTCATCTTCTGTCAATAACCTCATTACGCTCGAATCGGGTTCGAAATACTACACAAGCAACAAAATCAGTCAGAAGCCCGACTATCTCGTCTAGCGAGGACAGAGAGAGGGCTCACGCTTTTGGGAACTGATCAAGAACACGTTGCGAAAGAAGAAGCAAAACTCTTGTCAACAATCTCTTCTATCTACCCCGCTCCGCACCATTCCACCCAACCCTGGAGAGATGATCTGGTACTCACTAAGTTTCATCATTTGTCTAGGTAACTGAACGTGTCTATTTGCCGATCGCGACCAGAACGAAGAGGTTAGTTTTGCGGTTCCTTTTTTTCGAAACCGTTTCATCGCCCTCTGCACATTTGGCTCGACTGACCGGTATTCATAGTCGTCGTCTGAGTAACGTTCGCTATCTGCTCACGAGTAAATCGACCGGTTCAGCGTCTGGTTGAATAGGAGGGCTCGTTCGCGCGCGAAAAGAGAGAAAGAAATGGTAGGAGGAAAAAAGGTTACAGTGGATTCGATCGACTAGTTCCTGATCTATACATATCGTAGCAATCACGTCAAAAGAGATGGGGAAGATGAAAGAGAGAGAGGTGATTCAACGCGCAGCGAGAAGAGAGTCAGTTCGAGAGGAGCGAATGCCCAGGGGAGAGTGGACTTACACGCTTGTTCATCGACTGGCATCTTAGCTTTCCACGACTGGGTAGAGAGCTTGTTGTCGAGATGATTGGAGATTGGAGAGATTGGAGGGACGCGTTTAGTGGGATTGAGGCGGACAGCGATGTGGGTTCCAAGGCTCGATAGGACCGATGATTACCTTGACGAGTTTGTATAGAGCGAGAGCGAGGTAGTTGGAGGGAGAGAGAGCAGTCGAGTTGCGGAAGTTTCCCTGCAGCAAATCGGCACGCGCGAGAGAACACGATTGAGACGTGTCGCTTTGCAGGCTGCCAAGGCATCGTTATCATCTAGATAGTCTTTCCCAGACGCTCTCCGTAGCGCCAGGGCTTTGGGAACGAAATTCGAAAATGAGAATTTTTACACACCAAGTCTGAGCGACAAGCAGAGGCAGGAAGAGAACATTAATCGAGACAATACACAATCTAGAGCGCGAGAGAGCGAGCGAGGGGGAATAGGATAGACACATGGAACAGAAGAGAGAGGTGGATTTTTACTTTTCACTCTTTCTTCGTTCCTTCTTTGCCTTTTTCCTCGCTTTCCTCTCCTCCTCCGTCTCTTCCTTCGCATCTCCTCCAGCGACATCAGCACCATCGTCCTCGGCCTTTCGTTTCTTCGCTTCCTTCTTCGCGGCTTTTCGTGCCTTCTTCTCTTCTTCAGTCTCTCCATCCTTGACTACTTCTTCAACTAGTTTCTCTTCCGAAGATCCAGCAGGAACGGGGACGGGTTGAGGAGCAACAGCACCATTTGAAGTGGAGGCGACGGGTTGAGTAGGAATTTGTTGGGAGGGAAGTCCTTGACCTTGAACAGAGTAATCGACGTATTCAGTCTTCCACGAGGAAGGAGTTTGTTCGTTCGCTCGACCATGTTTATCGAGTTTACCGTCCTGTCAATCATGAACTACCAGTAAGACCCTGAAGGAGAGTTTCTGACCGAACGAAAGGACTGACCTTGACCATCTTCTTCTTGTTTTGAGCCGTGGGACCCAATCCCCATTTCCTAGGGTAAGTATCACGATCCATGATACACCTCTTGATCTTCGCAACGACTCCATGATCGCAAGTCGACAATTCGACGGTGGTCATTTGAGCGATTCCGATCGCGATCGCTTCTCCTTTCGTCGTCATTAAGACAACTTCTTCGTTCAATTCGATATCGGATTCTACAAAGGACCAAAGAGCGTCAGAGACAGAGGAAATGAGGAGAAAGGAGAGAGAAAGACGTACCGTAGCGAAGAAGACCGGGAATCATGAGTTTGGCACCGTAACAGATCGCATTGACGGCGGAATCTTTAACTACGATACGTTTGTAACCGGTCAAGAGAGATTCGAGAGGTCGAACAACTCGTCGAAGGTAAGATTCTAAACATTCAAGTTCTGAATCAGCACAACAAGCTCGAGAGTCGAGAGTAGAGAGGAAGGAGAAGAGACTGACCGTCTCGAGTGTTGTCGTACAACCATTGAGCATCAAGCACATCATGCATCGTAACAATCTCATCGTTCTCGCTCATCGCTCCGGATCTAACCCTTCGAAGTTCTTGCATATGTCCTCCAACTCCCAACAACAATCCCAAGTGCACGCACAACGTACGAATGTAAGTTCCAGCTTCGCAACTGACCCAGAAGACGGCCAAGTGACGGTCGTTGTCGAATTCGATCAGTTTGCAATCGTAGATCGTTCGGATACGGAGTTGACGCTTGACGGCGGAGATCAAAGGAGGTCGTTGGAACAGAGCACCAGTGAGAGTTTCGATAGCGCGGGCGAGAGTCTTTTCGGAGGGAATTCCGGCGTGAAGTCGGAGAACGCAAACGTACTCCTTACCTACAATCGATCGACATCTCAATCAGTGACTGACTCGAGAGGCAGGGAGTGGAGAGAAGAGAGGGAGAGAGCTTACCGGCACCTTGTTGAGATTTTACCAATCTCGTCGCACGGTCGATACAGACGGTCAAACATCCAGTTACTTTCGGATCGAGAGTTCCCGAGTGTCCAGTCTTCTCACACCTCAAGATTCGTCGAATCCACGCGACGACTTCGTGAGAGGAAGGGTTTGAAGGTTTGTCGAGGTTGATCACTCCGGTTTTGATGTACGATTTCAAGTCACGTTTGAGAGGGGAGGAACCGGCGGGGATGGGGGTGAAGTGTGCGCCTAGAAGAGTACGGTTGAGTCAGGTAATGGGATGCAGGAGAGACGCAGAGAGAGGAGACGAACTGCGAACGAGAAGTTTGTCATAGTTTTTGAGAAGAAGAGGCCATTCCGAGGTATTGAGTACAGGAGTAGTAGATTCAGGCTTGATTGCGAAACTACCCAGAGGCAAGTCCAGGATGTCATAGATGAGTGAATGCAGAGAGAAAGGAGAAGAGAGAGAAGATGGAATGGAACTCACTCTCCGTTAGTTTGTTCAGCCGACATGATGTGCTGCTTTGGTTACTGTGATAGCTGCTAGAAACAAGGGAATAATCTCCGCTCTAGGGTTGAGAGCGTTTTTGGTAGGGGGAAGAGAGAGGAGGAGGAGAGAGAAGAGCGAAGTTCGAAAACTGGGCTCGAGGTGTTGTGGGGGAAGGGGTAGAAGGAAGAAGGTTGGCCTTAGAGAACCCTGATGCGGCCTGTATCGAACGGAGAAGAGGAGGTCAAGGTGGGAGCGGGTTCGAAGTGAATTTTCACCAAAGTTTTTCAAGGAACCTCTCTTCTTTCTTCCGTGTGCTGCTATCCTCACCCCGTTGCTCATCAATCTAACCGTTTAAGGTGAGTCATTACTCTATTCTGGTTCAGCCGACTGCCCGCTGACCTCGTTCGTTCGCTTAGCAATGGCTCCCTCTGTCGTTTCCGTTAGTCTTTACCTGCTTTGCTGAAGGATCTCTTCGGAGTATCGTCTCAGTAGGCTTGGTATCAAGACTCCTTTGAAAGCTAACACCCCATCACCCTCCGTCTACTTTATAGTTGAAGAAGAAGTCGGTCACCAAATCGGCCGCTCCCCAAAAATTCTACATTGATTACTCGGGACCTGCGAACGACAAGATTTTCGATGCTGCCGCTTACGAGAAGTTCCTCGTAGACCACATCAAGGTCGAGGGAAAGACTGGTCAACTCGGTCAAGACGTCAAACTCTCCCGTGAAGGTAAATCTCTCCCCTCTTCTCTCACTTCTCACTCCGAGTGAGCTAACAGGAGGTGAGTGTACGATAATGTAGGAGCCGGTAAACTTTCGGTCACCTCCTCGGTCCCCTTCTCGAAGCGTTACCTCAAGTACCTCACCAAGAAGTTCTTGAAGAAGAACCAAATGCGTGAATGGCTCCGTGTCGTCGCTACCTCCAAGGACACTTACACCCTCAAGGTAAATTCCCCACAACTTTCTAAGTCTCTCCTCAGTCGAAGCGGTGACTGACTTGGAGATTCGTGGTGGATTTACAGTTCTTCAACCTTCAATTCGATGGTGCTAACGACGAGGATGCCGAGTAAACTTTTTCAGTCTCTTGTAACTGATTAGTCCTTGCTCCACACATGGGGAAGTTCGAGTCTGTCTTGCTGCTAGTCGTGCTCGATTTGCAGTAGGAAGGATTTCCGCTTTCACCGAAATAAAACAAAAATCATCTCAAAAAAACCAATGATAACCCATACTTCCCTTCCTGCCAGAGGGACCAACAGACAGAGAGTTACGCGCGAGATACGCCGGGCGCCAAACCCGTGCGTCGCGAGCGTTTGCGCAAGATATCGATGCATCTCGAGACAAAGCAAAGCGTTTGACCACCTGCATTGCTCGTAACCGCAGGAAAGCTCCTCGACAAGTGTCCTCACTTGCTGATTTGGGCGTCCTCAGCGGAGAAGCACGAAAAAAAGTTACAACATTTGACCAATTGACAGGTTTCGTCTCTTTGGCAATACAACGCAGGTCTCTCCCTCGTGGTCTCCCGCTTTTCACCACCCTCGGCAACTGTGCTCGCCTCTTTCTGATTCCTCTGTCGTGCCTGGCTCAGGCTGACGCAGGCGTCGTCAAGGCGGTTCCGAATCGAGCTTGAGGTTTCAACGAATCCGTCTTCAATTCGAGTTTGTCTCCCATCCAGGTCGCCTTCGTCGTCTATCTCGAAGTAAGTTCCAGTTCGTTCAGGCGATAACATCGAGAGGGAGAGGCGGGAGAGGCGGGAGGGGAAGAAGTGGCAATCGAAAGGGGAACAAAACGGTGAGCTCTCGAGATCAACCCTCCTCGCGAATGTGAGTTCACAAGAGAGAGGAAAGTGAGACTCACGTGATCCGCCAACTCATCATCCGTATTCGGGTGCACCAAAACACTCAAATCCCCTCTATAAGCCGTCAGGAATCCAAAGAAAGCACCGAACTGAATCGGCGTGAACGTATTCACTTCAAACATTGGACTTGGATGCGGTCTATCCTCACGGCAGACGTTCGCAGAGATCAGCTCATGTGAGAGCGGGAAGGGAAAGAGATAGAGAGAGGGACTAACCCGATGGGTTCTTCCCAGAATTTGTAAACTCGTAACTCGGGGAACTCGTACCGAATCCTTTGATGCAGTTTTCGAGCGTGAGCTAGCTGAGACAGAGTTGAGTAGTAGATGTGGAAACTAGAATCACCGGCTCCCCAGTCAGTCGGACGAAGCAAATCGCGAGATTGAAAGAGAATGAAGAAGTTTTACTCGAATGCGTTATTCGAACTATCGATCTCCTCCGGGTAACCCTCATACCACTCAGAGAGTTCCTCTTTGACCTTCGTCGTCGTCTGGAAGGTAGAGCACGATGGGAGGAGAGATGAACGAGGAGGATTCACGAGCGATTTCCCATCTTCGTTGCGTTGGTCCGTTAGCTCGGGAAGCGAGTCGAGCGGTAGGGTAGAAGGTAGAGGGTCGCGGTACTGGAAAGAGTCGGTGGACATGGTGAGGAGTGAAGCTGAGTAGGTGGGCAACAGGGAGAAGAGAGAAGAGAGAAGAGAGAAGAGAGAAGAGAGGTCGAGAGAAAGGGAATGAAGTACAAAGCGTTGAGGCAGTCGTACGGCGGTTGTGTTCGTTATTCGCGAGCAGCAGCTGACAGAGCGGAGGAGCAAGTAATCCGATCAGCTGAGTTACGTAAGAAGTTGGTCGAAGAATTAGGCAATATCAATCGAGGTTCGGCAATAGCACCCAACGGAAAGCAGCCGTAACGCAGTCGTTGGTAGCGTATGAGTATCGAGTCGGTCGGAGACTAGTCGAAGTCAGAGAGCAAGAGCCGAACTTTACAAATCTTTGCTTAGGTTTTTCAAACGCTTTCTTCTCTCACTCTTTCACACCACCACGCTCTCACCTACACACAGCATGGATATGGACGCACATTCAATCGGAACCTCGGCAACTCACCCTTACACCTGCCTATCCTGTTCCCTAGCATTCGTCGACGCTTCTTCTCAACGAGAACATTACGCCACTGAACTACATCGTTACAACGCGAGGAGGCGAGTAGCGGGATTACAACCCGTTACGAAGGAAACTTTTGAATCGAAAGTACAGAGTTCGACGAGTTTGGCAGCAGGAGGAGGAGGAGGAGCGGGAGAAAAAGGAAAAGCCGTTCAAGGAGGAGAGGGAACGAAGAAATTGGCCTGCAAAGCTTGCAAGTGAGTCAAGACTACCTCTTGTTCGAGTTCGTACGGGGCAGACGAGGTAGTAGAGCAGACAAAAACTGAACGAGAATCGGTTCTCTTCTTTTGCAGTAAAACCTTCGCCTCTTCTGCTACCCATGAAGCCCACATCAAGACGAAGAAACATCAAGACAATGTATTTAAGCAAGCGTCAAAAGTGAAAGTCTCGGATCTCTCGAAACCCGAACAATCAGAAGAAGATGTTCCCATGGAAGCCTCAACCTCCGCTTCCCCTGTTCCCTCGACTTCGACTGCTCCCCCTCCCTCTGCTCCTACCGCTACCGATAGCGAGTCGATCCCGTTCGAGTCCTCGGGAGATGCGACCCTCGACCGACTCGTCGCGAAACGACTTCTCTACGCACCTCCTCTCCCTCCTACTTCCTGTCTCTTCTGTCCCCACCCGTCCTTCTCCACCGCACAAGAAACCGTTCAACACATGCGACTCGCGCATTCGTTCGTGATTCCCGAAGAACAATACCTCGTTGATTTGGAAGGGTTGTTGAAGAGGTTAGGGGAAGAAGTTGGAACGTGGAACGTTTGCGTTTGTTGTGGCAAGGGATATGGGGGTAATATCGAATTGGGGAAAGAGGAGGATAAGAGTGAGGAGGAATTGAGGAAGAAGGCTAGTAAGGGAGTTGAGGCGGTTAGGGCTCATATGCAGTCGAAAGTAAGTCTTGACTCTCACTCTCCCCTCACTCATTGAGAGAGTTGGTGAGCTGATGAGCTCGTTGAGTTTAGTCTCATTGCCGACTCAAATACGATACGGAAGAAGAACAATTAAATATTGCCGATTTCTACGATTTCCGTTCCTCCTACCCCGATTATCAAGCTCGACTCGAACGACGAGCAGCACGACGTGCCGAGAAAGCCGCGAAACAAGCCGCCGAAGGATGGGAAGATGAAGAAATGGCCGAAGGTGAACCGGTCGACGAAGACGCTGAAATCGTTTATGAATCCAACTCCGACTCGGACGACTCGAGTGACGATGACTCGGATGACGGTTCTTTACCGGATGGAGGATCGGGAATCACTTATGGTGATACGGAATACGAATTGGTCTTGCCTTCGGGAGCAAGGATCGGTCATCGTAAACATCAAAACATTCACAAACAAAACCTCTTACCTTACCTCGATGGAACTCCATTCGGTACTCCTCCACCTCATGCCTCTCAAGCCGCGAAGAAACCCTCGGCTCATTCTCAAGCACTTCTTTCGTTGGTACCGATGATGAAGAAGGATAAAACTCACGCGAAACCGATCTATGAGGCGGGTCTCATTCCGGCAAAGGGAAGTGGGTTCGGTGGAAAGAATGGAGAGGTTATTAAAGCGAGGAATAAGGGAGAAGCGAAGGAAGCGGGTAAGGCGACGAGACAGTTCAAGGAAATGAGGAGGTTCACCGATCAGGCTTTGATCAAAGGGATCAGGGGGAACAACCAGAAACATGTAAGCTTCCACGTTTATTTCGAATGACACAGAACTGACTCGGTTTCCGATTGTGACAGTTCCGAGATCCTTTCCTTCAATAGATTTCTGTTTCTCTTTCTGCTCTCTCCCTCGCTTCTACCCTGCCTTTTATTCACACTGATACCGATGCTACGATATCTCTTCTCCTTTCGCAATGTCTCTTCTCCGCTGCAACAACTAGTAACATTGCACTGTACCGATCCTCAATTCTGTTTCGCGAATTGCGAGAAAGAGAACTGTCGTGCTTTCGGCTTTTCGTCACTGACGCCGTTGTCGTTATAGAGAACGACGTACGTTGCTTGTTCGCGAAGATGAGTCGATTGCGAAGCGTTGTTCGCGTGCGAGTCAAAACAGTTCTGCGCTTTCGCCCTCTTCCTCTCACTTCGACTCTACACCTCTTTCGCTAACCATCAAATCGAATGATTACTCGGATAGCGTGAACGTACACCCAACCGCTACAAACCTCTCTCGATCTCGCACGCCTCAGCCACAGTCTAGCTTCAGTTTCATCATCAACTTGTCTCGTCCTCTCGCTAGACTGGTATGTCCTCCGCTCAATCAATGCTGTGCAACGTTTTGATTCATCTTGTCCGGTCATGCAGATCCGCAATCACCTTATCGAGAACGATCTACCATCCTATTTACCCCGCTGCATACTCTCACTCCTCCATCGTTGAAGCTTTCGACTGATTGACCTCAAGCCAGTGGTATGTTCGGAGAGAACGAATCCGAATCACCTCGGACTCCTTCCGTAAGTTGCTTCACGTTTGTGACCTGTCGAGCCTCGCAAGCTGACACTCCTCCCTCTCTCTCTCTCCTCGAACCGCTACATCCATGGCACGACTGACAGCCCTGGATCTCGCGATGTCTCGCCACGTCGACCCCCTCAGGCCTCTTGACTCCTCCTGCGACTCCTCCAATAATCGTCCTTCCTTCAGCTGAATCTCCTCCTTCCTCTTCTTCCGCTTCTTCTCCTCTCGAAACTTCCTCTCCCACCACCACCACCACATGCACTATACTAGGGTCAAGTCGGAACAGTAGTCGCAATCAAGAATGTCGCCTGCTAACCGAAGAATTCTCCTCCATTTCCCTCTCGCATTCCTCCTCCTCCTCCTCTCTTCTTCTTTCCCGACCCGCACTCTCGGTCGAAACCGTCCCGATCCATCCATCCCTCTCTCCCCACTCCCTCCTCCCCGAAGTAGACGAAGTCGGTAACCTCGAATACAAGCTCAAGTTATCCCGTCCGACTTCTCTCCATCGTCTCGAACGCTTGAGAACTCAATGTAAATGGCGCCTAGTCCAAGGGGGTGGGAGAGCAATCTATGAATTAGGGGTATTGGATCATGGTGGATTGGTTGGATTGGGCGAAGGGGAAATGAGGGAGAGTCTGGAGACGTTGGGGAGAATGTTGAGGGGTCTGGGAGGAGGTAGAGTGAGGGTAACGAGAGTGATTAGATTAGTTAGGGATGAGGATTGGAGGGAAGTGAGAGAGGGAGAAGTGAGCTCGCCGTTTGAGGAGGAGAGGATCGTTGACGAGGAGGAAGAGGACGATTTTCCCGAGCTTCTTTGCACAGTCGAACCGCCGATCTCCCTCACGACGACGACGACGACGACGACGACGACGACGACGACGACGACGAAGAAAGGTCCCACACCATTCCCTTCGAACCGTACTCCCTCTGAACAATCCTCTTTGAAACGTTCGAAACGTGATGCTCGTCGATTCAAACGAGAACAAGAATTCCTCCTCCTATCCCAACAACCATCCCAACCCTCTTCTTCCTTCTCCTCCTCGGCTTCCGGATCTTCTTCCCCCTCGTCTTCGAGCGCGAGTGATGCGCATTCGAATCGACCTCGAACTCCCTTCAATTCCCATCCACCTCCGATCACTCCGAGACAGAAACCTCCTCGACCTCCTAAACCACCACGACGGAGAAGGGCCGCCGTGAGGGAAGAAGAACGACGGTTGAAACGGGAAGAAGAGTCGAAGCTTCGAGGCGACGAGTCGGGCGAGGAGAAAGTGCAAGGAAAAGATTCGAATGGACAGGGAGGAGGGGGGAAACCTAGGTTGAGGTTGAAACCGGGGGAAGTTAGATGGGTTGTTGAAGCGGTTGTGGAGAAACGAACGGGATTGTCAAGGAGGGATAGCTCGATAGGCGGAAAGAAGGAGAACCCAACGAGTGAAGATCCTTTGGCTACGCGAGACGACGAGACGGAAACGGAGAGCAGTGAGAATGGATCGAGATTAGGATTGGGAACGGAGAGTGATGAAGAGGAAGAAGGAGAAGGAGGACAAGTCGAGGAAGAAGAAGGTTGGAATTTCCTCACTTTTGACCTCAAAGATCTAAGTACGAGCGTCAAAGCTGCTGCTGCCGCTGCTGCTGCTCAAGCTTCAATCCCAGCCTAGGTTCACTATCTCTCGTGTTTTCTATAAGCTATTTTGTCGTTGTTTCTTCGTTTTTCATCGTTCGAGTTTTGTTTTTACTTTTTGACATTGTGTTGGTACAAGAGAATCCGTTACCTTGTTTGCGACATTGAGATAAGTGGGTACGACAGGAGAGAAGATGATGGAACAACACTAGAACGGATACAATAAGTGATTACTTGTCGATTCGCACTGCAGCCCAATCGCGACTTTGTTCAGAACCGAACGCTCTCCACTTCTTCTTAATTTGAGCGACTTGCTCGGCGTAGACCATATCGCTCTCTTCATCCGTCTGTCACCGAGCATCACTCTAGTCAGCTTTGCCTCAAAATGAAACGGAACGAGGAGAGAAAAAGCACTGACCTTGATGATCATATTCCCATATCTTCCTCTCGCAATCCCCACCCATCTCTGCCCATGTCTATCTCCACCCGATCTCTCCGCCTCATCGTCCGCAACCGATCTCAATCCAATCCCTCCCATGGCATTCCCGAACCTAACTCTATACAATTTCTTCTCACTCTCGACGATACTCGAAGATCTCGTCAACGAAGATCCTCCATCGTACGCCGAAGTCGCTCGAAGGGAAGATCGTCTTCTACGGAAAGGAGCACCTCCTGGGTCGTCGGAACGAGTTGAGGAGGAGGTAGTGATACTCGAAGGAGTTTGTTCTCGCGTTCTTCGGTTGAGCGAAGGGCTTGAGGTAGGAGGAACGACGGTGCCGGATCCAGGAGTCAAGAGGTACGAGTCTCGTGAAGCGTAGAGTCCGGTCGAGATTGATGAAGCACTCGAGTTGCGTCGTTGAGGTTTCGTCGTCGTCGAGCCGTAAGAAATATAAGTCGTATCTTTGATTTGACTCTCGATTGTCGGTACCGGTGGAACGTCCTTCCCTCCTCCAAAGTTAAAGATTGACGATCGTCGACCGGCAGTTTTGTGGGAGGAGGATTTCGAATGTTGAGAACTTGCGTCGTTGTTCGCAGTAGTCGTTTTCGAAGATTCTTGTGAAAACATCGATTGAGGTCGTTCTCGAGTACCGCTGAGACCAGGCAGAGAAGGGGAAGGAGGAACTCGAGAAGCGGGCTTTTTCGAGAGATCTTTGGTAGATTTGCTTCGACCGAATCCGAGAATTCCTTTTGAAGTTTTCGATAGTTTCGCCGGTTTACGAGGGGAAGCCGGCGGTGCTGCGCTAGGGTTGGGGGAAGCTGGAGTCGAACTCATCGAAGACGTCGACATGAGGGAGATGGGACGTGATCCGGCGACCGAAGTTGGACGAGAACCCGTGAGACCTGGAGGAGGTGCGAACCCGTGACGAGAAGGGAATTCAACCGCGATGCGAGAGAGTCGAGTTGGTGAGTCCCATACGGGTGTCATTAGATCCTCGAGTTCTCGTTCGTCTTCGTCGGCGCTATCTTCCTCGATCGTTTGCGGTTGTTGACGACGAAGAGAAGAAGCTTCTCTCGGACGAGCCAAACGAGGGCTCGAGAAGGATTGAGGGGAGGAGGCGAGGGAAAGGTTGTCCGAAGGAGAAGGGGAAGAGACGGCATCGACATGTTGACGAGAAGCGGCTTCGTAGGCGGCGAGTTGAGCGTCGATTTGAGCTTGTTCGTTCGCGGCGAGATCTTCTTCTCCGATTTCCGCCATAGCTCGTTTGAACTCTTCCAAGAACCCTACAGATTGAACAAGAGACGTCAGCTCCGGGGGACGATAACAAAGCGAGAGAGAGACTCACCCTCGGGAGCTTCGAATTCCGCTTCACCCCATTCCGTCGAAATGACAGATGATTCTGCTTTCCTACTGCTCTCACTATCCTCGGCCCGCTCTTTCGCCGCAACATAGTTCTTGAACTCTTTCTCTTCTTCTTCCGACTTGATTTCGACGACTTTCGTCTCGGGAATGACGGATTGATTACTCGCTCCTCGCCAGGCGGACCATCCGACGGCGAGACCTCTCAATGCGGTTTGACCAACGGCGAGACCACCCATGACGAGAGCCCCTGCGACGGCAGTTCCGATGTCGACGGCGACTCCGACTGTCGAGGTTTGATTGAGATCTTCTTCTGTCTGCTCCTCCTCCTTCGGCTCTGTCCCTTCATTAGGCTTTGTTGGTGCGGGTGATGCCTCGATGTCGACGGGTAGAGAAGGGGCCTCTTGTGACGGCTCAATTGAGGGAGTTGAATTTTGGACTTCGAACGGCGAGGTCGATCGAAGCTGGGATGGAATGGGGACAACGTCGGGGATTGCAGAGACGACGAGTTCGGTTGCTCGGGAACTGGCCGGTGCTTGATAGGCAGTGCTGATTTCGGGAGACGGAGCGACGGAGGAAGGGGCGTAAGCTGAAGGCGAGGAAAGATTCGAAGACTCGTCGCGATACCCAGAGACAGGCTCGAAGGGTTGCTTTGGATCCTTCTCCTCCTCGTGTTCGGATGTGGACCATCTCGGTGGTTGAATCCAGGGAAAGAGTACCGGCTTCGGGACGGACTCGTCGACAGGTCGCTCTCGCTCTTCAACTTTCCGTATCGGGTCATCGCGAGCGGATGTGCTGAGAGAGGTAGATCGTGCGGAAGTTGCAGCAGGCGGGGACGAAACGTCGGGTTGCGAATCAGGCTCGTCGTCGGAAGATGATTTTGGCGCGATCGAAGAGGGCATGCGAAGTCCTAGACCTTGATAAGAGAATCGAGACCGACGAGGACGATCGAAATAGGGAGAAGTGGTAAAGGAAGAAGCGGGAGGGGAAGCAAGGATCGAGCTCGACGGAGAACTTGGCGATCGTTCCTCTGAAGGTTGCGGATCTTCGAGAGCAGCGGCCGACTCCGTGTTGGCTATAGACGCGACTGCTTCGGGTTCGACAGGCTCAGGACCGCCTAAAGTAGGTGTTTGCGTAGATGTTTCGATAAATTCGGTTTCGTCCGGTTGAGTCTTGGTTCCTGGTTCAGCGGAGTAGACTGACAAGTTTTCGACGACTGTGGTAACGTTGTCATCCCGTAAAGAAGGGGGACCTTGAACCGAAGTCGCCGGGGAAGAGGGAGGAGAGGGATATTCAGACGCGGGATCGTTGCTGAGGTAGCGACGACCCTGAGTGTAGTGAGGTGAGAGAAGGTCATCGGGGAGACTCGAGGTTTGGGAGTAGGTGGGAGAGGTCGCAGAAGGTGAAAATTGGGTTGTCGGGATTTTCAGCGACATTCCGTTCGTTTCGTCCGCTGTTTGACGCTCTTCCTTCTCTGATTCAAGCATGAAGTTGTGTATCGACGGCTCACGGCTCGGGTAGACTGATGTGGCGACAGATCCGGCGGGAGAACGATTCGGGAACTCGGAAGACGTGCTTTTTCCGGATCGTAAAAGCAAGGAGTCACCCACTGACGGAAGCGCTGGAGTCGGTTGTGAAGGAGGTTCGTTGAAAGAGGTCGATTGCGATGGTAGCGAGCCAACCAAAGCTTCGATAGGTTCATTCTCGTCTTCCTCCGGCACGAGCTGAGTGGGACCATCGAATGCGAATGCGATCTCTTCCTCGTCAAGGCGCCGCTCGGTATCGATATCGTTGAGTACAAGGTTGGGTATCGGTTCTTCCTCCTCCTCTCCATCCGCGGGAACAGTTTCAGGAGTCGCAAAGAACGACTCTCCTGTTGAGTTGATCGATCCCCGGTCGCTATCCGTGCCTTCTTTCTTAGTGACTCCGTTCCCTGATGACTGCTCATCCTCCCGCGTCCCCAGTGTCGATTTGAACCGATCAAACATGGAGCCAGTCCCTTCTTCTTCAACCTCTGGCGAAGGAAACGCTTCCGGCGAGGCCGCTCCTTTCGTCTCAGACCCTTCCGGATCAAGTCCTCCGCTTGCCGATTCATTCTCGAGAGGTTCCTCCGATGGAGCTCGATCTTCTTCGACGCTCGACCTTTTCAGCACGTCCTCCACTTTCGGTCGATCAAGAGCGAAAGCACCTTCACGCGCTACAGGTTTGTCCATCTCTGGCGAAAGAAACGGTCGCTGAGGCAAGTTTCCTCCTCCTCCGTTCGAATCGAGTTTCGCTGAATTGGGAGTTTGAGGTCGAGCGTCACCGGGAGAGCCTGATCGAGATGAGGCTGAGCTACGAGATGCTGCGGGGACCGCGGGAGGGAGAGAAGGCGACGAAACAGGCTGTCTGCGAGCGGGAAGAGGAGGCGGAGGAGGAGCAGAAGGTGTCGATTCGACGATTCCTCCCAGGCCTAATCCACCTAGCCGTGGAGCGCCCTGTCTCATCTTTCCGACTACTGGCGCTGGTCTGCCATGTAAGAAGACGGTCGAAGGGGCTGAGGAAGCAGGAGGAGGGGAAGTAGGTCGCGAAGGAGGACTCGAGGGGACGTAAGAGTCGGCAGGTCGAGAGAAGGTGCGGCTCTGATGTGGTAGACGAAGGAAGGTCCCCTGTAGACCGACAAGACGGCGTCAACAACGGAAAAGAGGGAGCTTGTAGACTTGGGAAATTAGAAACGAACGAATTCGACTTCGGGAGATATTCTCCCTCCTTCTGATGTCATTCTGTCTACCTCCCGCCTGACTATAGCTGTATGTTATCGAGGTGTCGTCTTCTCTGCCTAGAAAGCTGCTTCAGGGAAAGACCAGAGAGGTCAGTGAATCTGGCTCAAAATCGTCCGACCTCCCTCTCACTCTGCTGATGCTCGGCGTGACCCTGTCCGCCTACGACCACTCCTGCTCCATCGTCATGCTACTCTAGCCCCCTGTGAAGCTTCCCTGGAATCTTTTGACCCCCACTTGAAAGTCCCCGGCGTTTCCTTTATTTGCTCTCTATCCTGTCCCTGTAGAGAGCTATCACTGGCGCAGTAGCTTACGAGTGACTGTCTGGAGCTGGAGGCGGAACGAGATTGAAAGTCGAAAGAGTGAGATGAAAGAGGCAGGTCATCGAAATCGGAACGGCGTAATTGAAATTTCTCAGTGACTTCGCAAAAAGAGGATGACCAGAGTGAAGGGTATCATTTAACAGAAAGTACACCAAGAGGAACGATATAGCAAGAGAATCAGAGCGTACAGAAAATTATCGAGAATAAGCGGAGAAGAAACGAAAATGACAGCGACCGGACTAAGACAACAAAACCTCTCCTCCGCCTCCAAGCATAGACTCCTAACGAGAGGCTACAACTCCTCCTTACTCGTTTTGTTGGATCGTGAGAGTTGTTCGGTTTTCGTCGACGTACCAAACTCCAATTTCTTCGTATTCGGCGATACAATCCTGTTCGAGACGACGACACGAATGATGAGCACGACATCCACAGACACACGTAACGAGAGGTACTCACATCTAGATCGTCCTGAGTGAAACCTTGAGCGAAAGCTCGTTCCCGAATTTCCGCCATACTCTGAACCGGGTTGAAAGTGTTTCCATCCATTTCCTCGTCCTCCTCTTCTTCGTCGACGTCCATCCTTCCAGCTCCCGACTCTGCCATGTTTTTGATCAAGTTGAAGATTCGAGTGGGAGTCGTTCGGTCTTCTGCCGGATCTCGATGTTCGTGCTCGAACAGACTCGCCTTACTCATCTTCATCAACCTCAATGCCTCGTCCACGTCGTCGAGACAAACTTCATCCGAGAATCGTAACCTCGCCGCGGCTTGTGCCAAACGGAGAATTCCGAGTAACGTACGAGCCGAAGTGTAGGTGAAGAATTGTTTTCGGTCGTCGTCTTGCTTCTGTTGATTTCGAAGCGAGACGTACTCTCGAACGACCTTGTCGGCGACGGATTTTGGTACGACGGGTCGAATCGAACGAGCTTTCGCAATGTAGTGTCGGAGAATCGTAGGAGAGACGGGTTCATCGGCGAGAGGAGGAGCTTCTTGATTCATGTGAACGTAGGTGACGTGTTGAGCTAATCGTTCGTCGTCGTCTCGAGTGGGAGTGTCGAGAATGAGGAAGAGGAGATCGAAACGGGAGAGGAGAGCGGCGGGAAGGTTGATATTGTCGACCGGAGAGATTTTCGGGTTGTATCGACCGTAGAGGGGATTCGCGGCGGCGAGGATCGAGGTACGAGCGTTGAGCGTCGTTGTGATACCGGCTTTCGAGATTGAAATCGTTTGTTGTTCCATGACTTCGTGAATCGCTGTTCGATCCGATTCGTCCATCTTGTCAAACTCATCGATACATGCGATACCGTTATCGGCGAGAACGAGAGCTCCTCCCTCTGATCGATCGGAAGCGTTGTCAGTGCACGAGCAAGATGCAAGAGAGGGATGCAAACTCACCGAGAACGAATTCGTCGGTGACGGGATCACGAAGTACTGCGGCCGTGAGACCGACTCCGGAAGAACCTCGACCAGTCGTGTAGATTCCTCGAGGAGCGACTTTGGCGATATATTTGAGTAGCTGAGATTTGGCCACACCAGGATCTCCCATCAAGCAGACGTTGATATCTCCACGAATCTTCATTCCGTCTCCGACCGATTTCGTAACTCCTCCAACGAGTAACAGCAAGAGAGCCTTTTTCACGTCGAGGTGACCGAAGATCTCAGGTGCAATCGAAGTCGCTAGGTGATCGTACACGTTCGGAGTTCGACAGACGGCTTCGATCTGTTCGTCGATTTCCTTCGAACCTTGCATCGCTTCGTATTGTTTCTTCAGTTGTTGAACGTGATGAGCTTCGAGGAAAGAATCGGTCAAGAGTCCCATTCTCATCGCTTTGAAACCTTCGTACGGAATCGGTAGGAAGATTCCTCCGACGTGAATAACGTCTCCGGGTGAAACGGCTCGAGTTTGGTTCCCGTAGAGGTGAATGACCATCGTTCGAGGAATGTGACCGACCGGTACTTGGTCCGCCTGTTCTCCTTGTATGGTCAATTGAGCCCACTCGAGGAAAGAGAGAAAGAGAGTAGCTCACCATTTCTTGAATCCTACATTCTTGGAAAGGAGTGAATTTCGAAGCTCGAGTTTGCATGTAGAGTTGACCTCGACTTCCATTCTGTTCACAAACTTCACTGATACACGTATCGAGCGGTGTGACCTTCCTTCCTTCGACGTCTTGGAAGATTTCGGCACCGCACGAGTCGCAAGTGTAGGCGTTGACGAGGAGGAGAGGTTTCACTTCGGAAACTCGAGTGACGATTCCTCGAACCGTAATGAGTTTACCGAGATGAGCTCCTCGAACTTGACGGACTGCGAGAGTGGATTCAGATCGGAGAGGTCGGAAGTAGAGGTTGCTGTTAAGGGAAGAGGAAGAATGAGCCAGGGATTCACTTCCTCCTCAGATTTCAGAAGACGTACTATCGACGGAGTAATTGAGGAGGGAAGACGGCTTGTCCAGCTTCTTCGTTCTGAGCGTTCTTGTTGTTTCGGTGGTACTGCATAATGTCGAGAATGTCGCTCTTGTTGGTGATGTCGACGCTATTTGCTGGTAAACTTTCATCGATCGCTCGCGCGAAAAGCTTCACGTATCGTTGAGTGTTTCGTTGAATCTGAGCAACTAGTGCTTTCCCTTCCGCTCCATCCTGAAAGAGGGGAACGAGTCAGCCAAAGGGCCGCGAAAGAGAATAATCGAGAGACTCGCCTGTAGCAAATCCTCCAAATCGATGACTATCCGTTCTTGTTCCCGGTTTGCTACTCGTTGCTATCAACGTCGAACATCAAGAGTCAGTTCGAAACGCGTCCCTTCGAAGTTCGAGGGTAAGAAAACAAAACTCACGAGAATATCGAGGTACTTGTGTCTCGGTTGTTCGTCCTGAGCATCCAGATCTAGCTCATCGTCCATGTCTACATTCTGATCACCCAGCTCGTGTCTTTCTTTCCCTGGTTGAGTCTTGAAACGACTGAGGAAACCTTTAATTTGTTCTAAATCTTCATCGCTGTCGGAGACGGGGAACGCGTGAGCAGGTTGCACTTATTTGTGAGCGGAGAGTGAATACTGACTAGTCTAGTCCTACGTCGATCGTAGGTAGTGCTGCCATCTGAGGTTTCGACGCGACTAGAGATCACGTTTTTTGAGGTTCTCTTGCTGGGGGTTCGGGTTCAGGCGGAATAACAAGTTGATGGCAGGAGTATAGGAGTCCCTAGAGAGCGTATGGGCGGTTTCGGTTGATTGCGAATGAATGGGAACTCGCAAAACAATTTCGCGTCGAGATTCAGATTTGTTCTCGAGCTCTCTTGAGCCTGATCTCTCAGTCTCTTCGTAGATGGAATAGCGTTCGTGGCTGGTCTGTCTGGCGGTAACACACGCGCGCGCAGCGCATCTGGCTGACTATCTGAAAATCTCATCACGCCCGTCAGTCGTTCCGACACACGCTGAGTCTGAGGGCCGGGCGATCACCAACGAGAGCATTCATTGCGATCAGTTTGCGCTTTCCCGTGAGTCCCTCTCGAGAAGCGGTGAATCGAGCAGAGTTGAGAGATTTCTCCCTCTCTTCTCCATTTCAATCCACCCTCATGCAACCTATCGCATCGACTTCCGCAGGTGGAGGAGGTACAATCGCAGCTACTCGACCAAGACGACAACGACGAGTGAACCGATTGATCAACAATTCAGACGACGAATTCGAAGGCTCATCTCGAAGGGGGAGAGGAGGAGACGACGAAATAGGAGGAGGGAGGAGGTTACGATTGAAAGTAGGACCAGGTGGGAGCGGAGGAGGACATCATATTGGACCTGCAGATACGGTCGGATGGGATCGAGAACTCGATTCGGATCCTGAAGAACCTCTCGCCGTTGAAGAACACTTCGTCCTTCGAGTACCACCAGAGATCGCACCGAGACTGAAAGATCTAGCCGACAAGAGGGATCTACCTCCAGATGTCTGGTTCAAGTTCAAGGATTCGAGAAGGGCAGTCTTTCATATGGGAAACAAACTTTATGGAGCGAAACTGGTCGATTTACCGGCATTGTTGGAGAGTCAGAGGTTGACGGGAGTCGGAGGACAGACTGTGAAAGTCGCGGATGTCAGTCAGATGTTACTCGTCGAGGAGGAGATTCAGGAAGAGTCGCAAGTGACGGCAGGGAGAACTTTCAACATTGAGGATTTCGTTTACCCGCACGGGATCACTCCTCCCCTGAAACACGTCCGAAAGAGGAGATTCAGGAGACGGATCAATCGACGAGTGAGCTCGTTTTCACTCTCAGCAGCATCAAAATTGTCGCTGAAATTGGTTTCCGCACCTCACAGACTATCGAACAAGTTGAGACTGCCGTCGAGAAACTACTAGAAGCGGATGCGAAAGCTGAGAAAGTACAATTCGGTGAGTAGTCTCGTCTTTAGATGATCCCGTACTGCAAGCTGATTACGATTCTCTCCCTCAGAAATGCTCGATTACGATGTTCCCTCGGACGATGAAGAATATGAACCCGCTCGTGATTCTGCCGGCTTTGGAGGTTCAGTTGGAGCTCCGACACCTCGACCAGATGGAGCAGCTTCCTCTCCAGCAGTGTTCGGAGAGAACGACGAGGGATCGGCTCGAGGAGACAACGACGAGGGAGATCGAGAGGAAGATGATGATGATGACGAGGAAGGAGGTAGCGGCTACGATTCAGATCTTGCGAACGAGATCAATAAAGGATTGGAAGCGATGGGTAAATCGGATGAGGAAGATTCAGAAGATGGAGATGGATTGTTCGGAGGAAGTTCAGATGATGACGAGGAAGAGGAGGAAGATCAAGTACAGGAACAAGCGATTGATCCGCAAGAAGCAGAAGCGAGGAAGAGGATCAAATTGCTCGCGGAGGAAATGGGAGATTTGGACAAGGCGATCGCTTCGAAAGAGACTGAGTTGGCGAAAGCTGCGAACCCCATCTTCAAAGTGAGTCACCTTCACCAGTGTACTCTCATTCGCTTAGCTGATCTTGTTTGGTCTTCATGCAGAAACGATTCGAGGAAATGATCAAGAAATTGACGGTAGATCGAGATTCGAAACGAGCTCAACACACCGCGGCAGTTCGAGAACTCGACAAGAAACGAGAGGTGAGCACTCCCTTTTGCCTCTTCTCCGCTTTGACTGTGTACTTACTCGACGTCTATCTTTGCAGGACGCCGCCCACGCTGCAACCGAGGCAGCCGCCAATGTACCTTCGGCAGAATCAGTCGTTCTTCCCGTCGCTGGATCCTCGAATGGTGCCGCCGGTACCGGAAACGCGATGGATACCTCCTGAAGTCAGTCACTCCTGTTTAAGTCAAGGTCGGTAGGAGAATTGTCCAAAAAGTTGTTGTAACGAAAAGAAGTCATCATCTCGCATTCTTCTTTCTCACTCGGTTTCCTCCTGTGTGCACCGAGAGAGACAGTGCATCGAAACTCGCTCACCTGAAAACGTCGTTGACCTTTGAATGACTTTTTGACTCAACACACGACCTGAAATCGGAAAGAACAGTTTATCCGCAACCTTCTTCTCGCCGCCACTTCTCTTAGTTCCTGCGACTCGCCCAGGACAGAGAACGGATATCAAGGATGACTACAACCCCGGAGCTACGCCAGCCAATGGCCCAGAAAGTGACGGACCGAATCTCATCTTTATCTCCAGAGACTCCCTATTATACGTTCGAAGTGAGCTCCTGCTTCCTCTGTAGTACTTCCAGAGCATTCAGCGTACTGATCTGGCTTCATGGCAGGTCTTTCCCCCGAAGACTGCTCCCGGATTGACCAACTTGATTGACCGGATCGATCGAATGAGTTCACTCAACCCTACTTGGATGCACGTTACTTGGGGAGCTGGTGGATCGACACAAGAACGGAGCTTGGAGCTAGCAGGAGCTAGTCAAGGGATGGGACTCGAGACTTGTCTGCATTTAACTTGCACGAATATGCAAGAAGGAGTCCTGGATAGAACACTACAGGTACGTTCTCCCAATTGCTTCAGACGTGACAAGATCTAAACTTGGTCGAACGTATCAGAGAGCGAAAGAGTTGGGAGTTGTTAATCTGCTGGCTTTGAGGGGAGGTCAGTTTTCGTTTTGCTCTCTCATTCCCCTTTCCCGATTCAAGCTGACCTATCGATCGGCTTACAGATCCACCGAGAGGAGAAGAGTACTGGACGGCGGCTAGTGACGAGTTTCAGCACGCTACCGACCTTGTCAAGTACGTTAGAAAGCAATACGGTCAAGATTTCTGTATCGGTGTAGCCGGTACGTTACTTCCTCTTCGTGCTCTTTCACTTGCTGCTCGCCCCTGACACTTCCCTTCTCGCAGGCTATCCCGAGGGACACGCAGATTCACCAGACCGAGAAGACGATATCGACTATTTGTACGAAAAACAACAAGCTGGAGCCGATTTCGTCGTGACGCAACTCTTCTACGATGTAGACGTCTTCATCAACTGGTACAAGAAGTGTAGAGCAAGAGGTGCGTCTTGAGCTGTCTTTTCTCTCCAATCAGACGATTCTGACTCAAATTCCCACCGTTTCTCAGGGATCACGATTCCCATCTTGCCTGGTATTATGCCAATCCAGAACTATCTCTCCTTCCGACGGATGACGAATCTGTGCGGAACCTATATTCCTCCAGAGATCATGTCTGACCTCGAGCGAATCCAGGTGAGCTCTTTCACATTTTCCAAAGCTCGACTCGAGAGTCGCTGACTCTGACCTCATTGTGCCCTCTCGACAGCACGACGATTCGGCAGTAAAGGACTACGGAGTTCAACTCTCCGTTAAAATGATCAAAGCTCTCTACGAGGAAGGAGGAATTCGAGGGTTTCACCTGTGTACTCTCAATCTCGAGAAGAGTATCACTCGTGTTCTCGAGCTGTTAGGCTGGGTTGGATCGAGCGAGAAACGAACAAAGTTGAACTTACAGCAGAGGGTGAGCTCTTCTTTCCCGCCTCTATCCGTCGACAGGCAGACAGCTGACTTCTAATCCGCTCGACAGTCATTGATGGCAAATGGAGGAGGACAAACGGCGAACAAAGTGATCAACTCACTGAGAGCCTCCGGAACGAACGCTTCGAATGGTCCGAATCCGACAGTTCAAACCGTTTCGAGTCCCGATTTGGCGAGGAAAGATAGTCCGACAAGTTGGGATGAGTTCCCGAATGGAAGGTTCGGAGATGCGAGGAGTCCAGCTTACGGTGATATGGATGGCTACGGGCCTGGATTGAAATTACCGGTAAGAAACCATTTCCTCTGTTCTACCTCTTTCTGGTGACTCTGACAGACCGCTTCCCTCGAGCAGCCCGCCGAAGCTCTCAAGACATGGGGAACCCCGACAAATCTATCTGACGTCTCAAAAATCTTCTCCTCCTACCTTCGAGGAACTCTCGCGTGCAACCCTTGGTCCGAAGAACCTCTTCGACCCGAAACCGCTTCGATCTCGTCTCACTTGATCGAAATGAACGATACGAGACATTGGTGGACAGTCGGATCTCAGCCTGCGGTCGATGGAGTAAAATCGAGTGATCCGATTCACGGCTTCGGACCGAAAGGAGGTTACATCTACCAGAAAGCTTTCGTCGAGTTCTTCTTGACTGAAGAGCAACTGAACGAGTTGGAAGAGAGGAGTAAGAAGGACGAAGAGGAGCGGATCAAGAATGGAGAAGCGGATGATGGACTTGTGAAATGGTTCGCAGGGAATGGAAAGGGTGATTACAGGACGAATATGAAGAAGGGAGACGTGAACGCTGTCACCTGGGGTGTATTCGGAGGAAAGGAAATCGTTACTACGACTCTGATTGAGGAGATGAGTTTCAAGGCTTGGGCTGTGAGTTCTCGATACTTCTTCCTCTCGCTCGACTCTCGGCTCGAGCTGACGATTCTTCTCACCTCGCTCGCTGTAGGAGGAAGCATTCGCAATCTGGAAAGAGTGGTCATTCTTGTACCCAGCTCAATCGCCCTCTCGCAAGTTCATCAAGGCGATCGCTGAAACGAGGTGGTTGGTGTCAGTCGTGCATCACGATTACAAGGATACAGACGGACTGTGGAGATGGTTATTGAAGAAGTAAAGTGTGCGAAAGAACTGTTGATAGAAAATTCATATTTCGTGCGTTAGAATTGAGGAAACGGAAGCTATGAGAGGGACAACATACAGAGACTATCATGCTTCTATGCCCCCCCTGAAACGCCCGCTGTTCCGTCTCTATGTTCCCGAGGAGCTCTGCCTCGACCAATTCCTCGCCGAAATGCTACATTCCTTACATTCGTCACAGTCCGGCGCGCAATCACCCCTCTCAGCTCCCAATTCATCGGGCTTTCTTTGATCTCATAGCCGTGATTGCCGTTCCCTCGACTTCGATGCCTTGCAGTTTGATCTTGTGTACGAGCTTGATGAATTCCTCTTTAGAGAGCGTTCCTTTTGGATGACGACCCCACTTTCGTTTTGAAGTGGCCTCGACTTGATCGAAGATGACTTTTTCGAGCGACGGAAGTCGATTCGGTCCGAGGATCATCTCCTCCAGTTTCGAGCAATTGAGAATCGCCCCCTTTCCAAATCCGAGAGTTCTGAGCTTTGGGAGATGGCGAAGAGCGTCGATCAGATTTTCGGTGAAGGTCCCTTCGCTGAGGTAGAGGTACTCGAGGTTGACCAAACGAGGGAAGTGTTGGTCGCAAGGGGCGAGATGATCATTGTAGAGACCGAGGCAACGGAGAGTGAGGGAAGTGAGCGAGGTCGGGAGGAGAGCGACCAGCTCGGAGTAGGCCGTACGATGACTCCTATAAGTGTCGAGAGTGAGGGACGCGAGGCTGGGGAAGATTTGAAGGAATGAAGATGTCGCCTTATCATCGACGAAGTATCCTTCGGGCACGAGGCTCTTGATATTTGCGAGCTTTTGTCCGCCTTTTGAGCTACAGGTCAAGGGCTGGGCGCCGGAGTCGGAGAGTTCGAGACGGTGCAGGGAGGGGAACTCGCTCAGGTAACGATAGGTTTTGGAATCGAGGGGTTTATCATCCAACGGCGTTGGCGTTGTAAGTTTGAGAATTTCGAGACGGGGAAGAGTCGAACGAGCGACACGAGGAGAGAGAATGATTTCGATGAGAGAGGTTGCCTTGTAACCGAGTTCAAGTCGTTCGAGGTTCACCAAAGTCGCAAAGAAAGATTTCATTTGACGATCGTTCTTCTTATCCCTTTGCCCCCGATCGATCTTCTTCGCCCTGAGTACTTTTACCAATCCTCCCAATCCAGAGTTACCGTTGCAAGCCTGCATGAGCTGCTGAAGTTGGTGGAAGGAGGAAATTTGGATTTGGCGGAAGAGAGCTTGTCGCTGAAACGGGAGGAGCGCGCGATTGATAGGGGCACGATGGAGTTTCGAATCGATATACGCATGGTTGAAGACCTCCGTGAGTAGCTCGGGAGGGAGATGAGAGAGGGAAGTTCGCTATTTTGATCAAGAATTTGAGCCACGAACGGAGCGGTCGAGGGCCCCAGAGACTCACCTGATTGGCTTCAGACATCTCACTACACTTCCTAACGGTGTTGAGGTCAAGACGCGATCGATTGAGAGTGAGGGGAAGGAGAGAGAGCATCGGGATCCCTTGAGCGATTCCGAACCGGGTTCGTTTTTCGCAATGTGTCTCACTTCAAGTCTGTACTGCAACGATCCAACGGCGGTTACGGAGACGATACGCTCCGGAAAGGGACTACGAAACAGTCTAGTTGTCTTTCGCAGGGATCGAACTGCTCAGCTGGAAAGTCGAGCTCTTTTACATTGCGTTCGCGCTCATCTACCGCCGGAGTCCAACTCTGGTCTCATCAGGGACTCACACTGGAGATCTTGCGAATGACTGTAGTCCGGAAGGAAAGGAGATGTGACTAGCGAACGCGTAGGAGTCACGGCGAGAAACGAACGAACGAAAACTTGAAGTCGCATCCAATCGCACGAGTGCGAGCACAGGACAGTCTGCAGAAAGTCGCGCACGCCTCTACAGAGACGTAGCAAGCGACGTCTTCTCGTCTTCACGAGGTTCGTTCAAGCATCGCTCGCAACTCGCAGCACAAATTGATCAAAGTCCATGAACTCCCTTTCGCCCGCACCCTGTGCCCGTCAGTAGTCTACATTAGAGGGTGGAGTGGAACCGAGGTCAAGAGATAACGTGAGGAGTTGGCTACGACTAATGGCTTCGAAGATACTCTTGCCTGGGGACGATCGCTCAAGCTACACTCGCGTGAAAATTTCGAGATCTGTTGTTGCAGCGAGGAACTCAGGGAGAGTCCCTCTTAGCCCACAACTCAACTACTAGCCAGTGATAGAGAACTAGCCAAGCTGAATCAGAGCGAGACTAACCTCTTCCGGTCTGCAAGCTCATTTCGCGAGAGGTTGAGCTCAGTCGCTCATCGAGTTGTACTCACACTACCTCTTTCCTGCGCCCATTCGCCTTGGTACAGCAATAAGAGCAGTTCATGCACATGCAGCTAGCAAGACGAATCAACAAATGCTCGAGAAGAGTTTCGCTTGCGAAGAGGAATATTGGACCTATTTTGCGATGTTCTCATCCGAATTTCCTTCCCCCTCTACTCCGTTCGACTCACGCCCCCTGTAACTATCACCCCTCACGAAATTATCTTGGAAGAGGAAGAAATCGGACTTCGGGACGCGACAGCCTTTAGACTTTTCCGCTCCACCTCGAATCGCCCTCGGACGCACAGTTACCACTAGAGCTGAGCTCCTTTCACTAGATTACCCGCCATCCAATATGGCTCGCCCACCGATCTCCGCGCAGGCGTGGTTCCGACTCGTTTCTTCTTCATCAACTTGCCGAACCTCTACGTCTCCCATCTCTCCCTACATCAACGCTAGATTCGCTCCTCTACTGTGTAGAACAACTCGCAACTCTCTCATTAGTCTGACCCCATACGCAACTCGACCTGAGCAACTCCGCCTCTTGACCACTTCTCGACCTTTCCTTGCTCCCTCCTCGACTCCTTTTTCGAAATCATCTACCGCATCATCATCATCAACCACTGCAACGAACTCTGAATCGAAAGAATTGGCGCCGGCTGATGACAAGGAGAAGAAGGCAGTCGCGAAAAAGGGAAAGGAAGAAGCGAGTCGGTTAACTCGCATCTGGACGAGCGTGAAGAAGGAAGCTCTTCATTATTGGCATGGTACGAAACTCTTGGGCAAAGAAATCAGGATTTCAGCTCGATTGGTTAGAAGGTTGATCGTCGGCAAAAAGCTCACGCGTCGTGAACATCGTCAAGTGAGTCCATTTTCCTCTCCGTATCTCCTGTCCCGACTAGCTGACACGGCACTGTGACTGTAGCTGAAACGAACAACCACCGATCTCCTCCGACTGATCCCGTTCTCGGTCTTCCTCATCGTACCTTTCATGGAACTCCTTCTCCCGGTTGCCCTCAAGCTCTTCCCCAATATGCTTCCCTCGACCTTCACTGACAAGTTCAAAGAGGTGAGCAACCGGCTTCATGAGACCTGTCTGTGAAGAGCCGGAACTAAGGCGGCCGCTTTCTTCACAGGACGAGAAGAAGCGCAAGCTTCTCAAGGTTCGACTCGAGATGGCCAAGTTCTTGCAAGAAACTATTCGTGAATCCGGTATCAAGAGTCCCGACAAGATCAAGCAGTCTGAAGAGTTCAAAGAGTTCTTCCGAAAGGTAAGAACGATTTCGTATTTTCGCAAGACTTCCGAATCGTCACTGATTCGCAATCTCTCTCGACGTATCAGGTCCGTAGCACCGGAGAATCGCCTACGACTGAAGAAGTCGTTCGAGTTTCTCGACTCTTTGAAGATGATTTGACCCTCGAGAACTTGACCCGACCTCAACTCGTTTCGATGTGCCGGTAAGCTTCTGCTTCTCGGGAACGTGCATTGATTGTGCAGTGCTGACTCTTGCGCAATCTGTAGTTACATGAACATCAACGCTTTCGGTACTGATATCTTCCTCCGCTACACTATTCGAAACCGTCTCGCTCGCATCAAGGAAGATGACAAGGTGAGCGCTCTCTGATGGGTTGTACTGACGAAGTCGAGGCTGATCATCCGAATTGGATCAGGTCATCGACTCTGAAGGAATCGACTCGCTCTCCGCCTCTGAACTCGCTTCCGCCTGTCAATCTCGCGGTATTCGAACGATCGGCGTCTCTGAGGAGCATCTCCGTTCCGAACTCGCTCAGTGGATCGACCTTCACTTGCACAACCAACTTAGTGGCACCCTTCTCATCTTAAGCAAGGCATTCGGTTTCAACCGAGGACTCGGAATCAAACCTGAAGCTGAGGGAGACGAGATCATGAAGAGCTTGAAGGACACCCTTGCCAGTTTGCCTGACAACCTCGTAAGTACCTCGTCGCTGTGTTGATCGCCCGCTTCGCTAACAGACTCGATTCGACAGGTCAACGAGACTGAACTCGAAGTGTCTTCCGATTCCGCTTCTTACAAACAACGACTCGAAGTTCTTCAACAACAAGAAGAGCTCATCGAAGACGAACAAGAACAAGAAGAGAAGGAAGCTGAGGCACGACGAGTTAAGAAGGAAGCCGAGGAAGAAGCGAAACGAGAGGCTGAGGAACTGCGAGAGGCGGAACAGAGGGAGAAGGACGAAGCTGAACAAGTCGCGAAGGAGAAGGGTCAAGCCGAGGAGCTTCTACCTGAGAAAGAGGTCAAGGAGCTGCAAGAAGAGAAACCGAAGGAGGAAGTCGTCGACGTTCGCATGACCGCCGAGCAAGTTCAAGAACTCGGATCCGCTCTCGAAATCCTTTCGGCGAAATCTTCAGTCATCAAGGAGCGAACCGAATTGAGGAGATTGATCGAGGAGAACGACAAGGCCGAGACGGAAGAAGGTGGACAACCGAACCCTCTCAACAAGCGACTCAAGTCTCTCTTGACCAAGATCGATAAACAACTCGAGGAGTACGATCAATCAGTAGGAGATCGACTCAACATGTTCTCTACCGATCACGAAGGCAAGATCGCCGTCAAGGATCTCAAATCTGCACTCGAAGTTATCCGACACAGTCCCTCTGAAGAAGAAATCGCCGTTCTCCTTCAAAAACTCGATATCGACAACGATTCTTGGGTACCTCTCGACGACATTGTCAGTCTTGCCGAAGGAGAAGGTCTCGGTATCGTTATGGAGGAGGAGAAAGCGATCGAGCTCAAGGAGAACGCGAAGGAAGTGAAAGTAGCAGCGAAGGAGGGATTCGCCGATTCTGCCAAGGTAGCCGAGGCGAAAGAGTCCGAGAAGAACGCCGAAGAAGAGACCAAGAAGAAGAAGGAAGACAAACCCAAACTCAAGAAGGAGGACGTCGTTGAAGGTTGAAGAGGACCTCTAACCCCTCATTTCTTGATTCCTCAAACCCTCTGTAGACATTCTATTATTTGTTTGTTTTTACCTTTCTCTTTCACAACCTCGTTCAATTTGTATCACCTCCGCATGTCGAATCCCCCTCAAAAAAGCAAAGTAGTTTTCTCTCCCAAGTTTACGCGAACGGTGTGAGAGAGAGAGAAGAGTTTCAACAACAAGTTTCCCGGTAACACTAACATATACAGTACGAATAAGGCTACATGGTTCGATACAGAACGAGGTGAGTATCCAGCTATCGAGAGGTCTCGTCGTCCACGGTCATTCTCAGTTGATGCAAGAGCATGTTTCCGTACAGCCACGATCCAGGAAGTGCGAGAGGATGAACTTGATCTCGGAAGTAACGGGTTTGACCTGTCGAGAAGCGAAACAATGAGAGCCATTCCGAAGGAGAAAGAGACGAGAATCAAACTCACCGATCATGCGAGAACCCCATTCGTCTATCCTCAGTCGACGAGCGAGATCCTCATCCTCTATCTCAGTCTTTGACTCTTTCCTCCATCCGAGCGCTTTCTCACCGATCTTTCCCGTCCACGCTATCCAACTCGAACCTCCCTCCGATGCCGCTTTCGATTCCTCGATCAAGTTCTCGACGACGTACCGACCGATTCGATCCACCGCCATCAATCGATTGAAAGGGACGGTGTCCAACTCCTTGATCGGATGAGATGCGCCTGAACAAGGGGAGGAAAACATTAGTCTCTCTGGAAAACGAGCCCAGAAAAGATGTAAACTCACGCCAGAGTATCGTCGGTCTAACGTTGTTCCCTCCTACGTCTCTACCCTCCTTCCAGCTCCTCGCGCAATACCTCAATGTTTCGTAAAATCTTCCTTCGAACCATTTCTTCTCGCCTTGATCCATCGACCTCCAAGGGTCAAACTTCGCTTTCGCTTCTTCCTCCGCCATACCAGCTTCGATAGCGACCTTCTGGGCGGATTGATCGTCGACTGATTGACGCATGTGAGACCAGAAGCCGGGAGCGATCGAAAAGATGTCGGGAACGGCAGAAATGTTGTGTCGCTTCGAGAGACCTTCCATCAAAGGGATGACGATTTGCGAGAATCGATCTGGCAAACGCAAAGATCCGTGGGCATCGGGGAGACTGAAGTAGAGATAGAGAGGACGGACCTTCGATCGCAGCGGGAGGATAGAAATGAGGATGAGTCGCAATGTAGCCGTTATCGAATTCAGGTTCTTGAAATCCGTAATGGAAGACGTTGACGACCCTTAGATTGAGCTTCGGTACGTGACAAACCCAGGGTCGACTCTGGACAAAATTTGGCCACTCCCGTCGTCCTGAGAGGAAACTCGTATAGTTGACCGGAGGGAGTTCTTGTCCGAGCGGGTAAGAAGGGGAGAGAGGATGGTCACTACCGATCATTTCGTGTGAACCTTGAAGGAATTGACAGATGTGTTCGTTGTGGTCGCGATCGATGCTGTCGCCAAAGAGAACGATTGTGCGGTTTTCGACGAACTTGATGACTGGAGAGACGGTGTTTTGGACGGATGCGTCGTGGAGTAGGGTCAAGTAGTCGACGGGTTGACATTCGGGTGAGGCCGAGAAGGGTTGCCAGGCGTTCGCTTTTGGTTCCGAAGCGTTGACATTGAGGACTCCGTGCTTTATTTCAGCAAGGGAGAAAAGATCAGCACTAAAAGATCGAGAGAGGAGTTGAAGAAGAGTATAACGAACGTGCTCGTAAGGGTTGCACCTGAGAGAGAGACGACAATCGGAAATCAGTCATCGACAGAAATTTGGGTCGAGTTTTGAGATTCGCGACTGACCTTTTCGAATCTGCGGTGGAAGTCGACCAAGTTGACGACCCTTTCCCACTCCCCTGACCTCTACTCGACACTTCACTTGTAGCTAGACCTCCTAGCCAACCCAGAACGCAGAATAAGAAAAGCGCAAGGAATGCAATGCATCTCTTGACTCCTGTTCTCCGACTCTTTGCTCGCCCGTCCGTCCATGCCATGTAACCCTTCCCTGATCCAGATCCCACACCGTTCAAAGGTTTCGTCTCTTTACTCGACCTCTCTTTCAACATCTTTCCGTATCGCTTTTCCGAATCGGCATCGAGTTGAATTGTCACATCGTTGCTTTCGAAGTTGATGTTCACTGACGATCTCCGTCGAAGGTGGTTGGAAGGAAACGAAGCGGTGTGAGGAGGACTCGGCGGAGTCGAAGGAGTGATAGGGATTGCCGAGTATTCGTAAGTTCCGAACTTTGGTGGTACTGGTGGCGGAGTCATTCTCAGTTCAGCACTCGATTCGACGGGGATCAGAGCAGCTGAGGTGTACAGAGGAGAGCAATGAGAGAAGTCGAGCCTCAGCCGCAGGAAATTTCCCTCTATCACATCCTTCGAGTGGTGCTCCAGAAGCAATGTAGAGTGTCGAACGTAATCCCAGGCGAGTTTAGCGCAGTTCGCGTAGTTTCGACGATGAAGTTCGAGAAGCTCGAACGAAAGAACACCGCAAATGGAAAGTTCCGAAGGTTTTTTGAGCGTCAGCCACCTTTCAAATTTTTTTGACCTGGTCCCAACCTGGTCCTGCAGGAATTGCCCCAAGCCTTCAAGGTAGATCGTGACAGTGAGATTTACCGGGAGATCAACCAGCCGCGCTTCGAGAACGACTCAGAACTGAGGTCGAGCGAGCAGAGAGACGACTTGGACAGACTCACTTTTCCACGAGCTATGCAAACGGTTGATTGTTGCCGCTACCGCTCTATATCTCTACGTACCATTTGACCCTGAGCCGGAGAGCTTTGGAGAGGCGCGTTGTTGGATATCAAGCACGCCGGCAATCGAATGTCGGCGGCGGGACGAGGGCGGGTAATTGCGAGAGGGTTGTACAAGCTGTCACTACCCAAAGACAACCTCGTGAAGGCTGCCAGGCGAAAAGGTCGAACCGCGTGAAGGGAAAGAGAGAATCCGTCGATCCGATATCCATCGCCTCACCTGCCTCCATTCACACGACACCACCTTACGGCGCTAACACCACCTTACGAAGAACAGAAGAGGATTCCGACCCTATACAGAGCGATAGAGCTCCCTCTCTAGAGACAATAGTCAGTCAACTCGGTCGACACCCTTCGCACATCTCTTCTCCCCTTGAGCAGCAGCAACCTAGTCCAACCCGAAATCGTCACAGAAGCTACAGAGAGCTACCGACTCAGTCAGCCAATCGTAGAAGGGCGGAAATAGCAAGTCTAATACTTTGAGAATCGGAGGAGCTCTTTCGGTCGGTCAACGAGGATCCACGACTAGGGAAGTCCGGGTATCGTTCTAGAGTTGGAATGGCGACATTAGACAGCCGGGAGTACTCGGCGGTGTTTACAGGACTCAAGTCAACGGCGATTACAGCCGGAATCTTTTTCGTTTCGGGATGCACTCTGCACGAGATCTTCAAGCGTCTCAGGAGGTACCCGGACGAGGACAAGGCTAGGAAGAGAGGAGAGAAAGTACCAGATAGAGGAATGGAAGGTAACACCTAAACTCTTCTTCTGCAGCGAGAGAGTTTGAAGCTGAACTGAAAATTGAGAATTGCTCGCTCCCTAGGTTGGGCGATGGGATACCTCTACAGAGCGAGGACGTACGTCGAAGGAGAAAGAGCTCCGGACTTTGCGAACTATCCTCTGTCGTGGATCGTCGAAGCAGTGAGGAGGAAACCGTCTTACTTCGAGGAGCACGATGTCGGAGCGGATGCAGTTGTCTACCTTCGTTTCTTGCGAGGAGTTCGTGAGTCTACCACTTCCCTTCAACGTAAACTAGACGCTGTAAGGCTGACGCTTTCTGAGTGACAGTTTACTGGACATTCTTCCTTCTCTGTACCGTCTTTCCGACCTTGATCGCGATCAATTTCATCTTCAGTCCTTCGAACATCCCGACAAACAACATCAACCGTGCTTCGATCGCTTCGTTGGTTCAATCTACGCGAGGTCTCGGACTGTAGGCTCGTCTCTTTACCTCCTCCTGCTCGTCGAAGCGACTAACTCGCCCTGACAGTCTCGGAGTTCACGTCGCTTGCGTTTGGATCGTCTCGGTTACTTGGTTCGTCACTCTGTTCTGGATCGGACGAGGAGCACTACGAGTGAGGCAGAACGAGTTGAGGAGGATTCTTCAAGACCGGGATCCGAATAGAGAACCTCCGAAAGACACGACTCGACTTCCTCCTCGAGAGCTCGACCCTTCGATCCCGCCTGAAGACGTCGGATGGAGGTATCGAACTGTGCTCGTACGCAACATCCCTCCAGCACTCAGGACGGAACAAGCGATCTCGGATTATTTCGAACATCATTTCCGAACGAATCCTTCTCGATTGGAAGACTCGACCTCTCCTTCGACACCCGAGAACAAGGACAGTTACGCGATGACTTCTCGGAACGACGAAAAGACTCAGCTCATCACGAAGATCGTCCTCGTCAGGAGGCAGGCTGAATTGAATTCACTTTACGCGAAATACCTCGGAGTTCTTCACGAACTCGAAACGGCGCACGTTCAGCTCGTTCGCAACGTCATGAAATGGGTCAAGATACAAGTGGAGGATCAAAAGCTCGCTCAGAACGGTCAACTCCCTCCGATTAGCCCTTACGAATGGGTCAAAATGAAACTCTCTCGCCAAACTCGACAAGCTTACGATCTCGCGCACGCCCCTCGAGAAGGAGACGCGATCCTCATCTCTTCCCTTCGACCTTTCCTCGAAGACAAACCTCCTCTCGATTCGCACGGCGCACCTCTCTCGATATGGGCCGTCCTTCACAAGATTCAACACGAACACGCCGAACTCCTCGATCGCTTTCACCCTCTCAAACGACTCAAGCGTTTCAGAGGTCAATCTGTACCGGCAATCGATTATTACCTCACAAAATTGAACATTCAAATGTCGCTCATCGACGACCTTCGAGCGCGACCTGAACAATTCGAAGCTGCTTCTACCGCTTTCGTCACATTCGAACGAGTCGAGGATTCGATCAGGGTCAAGAAGGAACTCGGGGGGAGACACTTCAAGGCGAGGGCGATCGCGAGGGGTGGAAGAGTGTTAGAGTTTCGAGTAAAAGCGGCGCCTGAAGCGAGGGATTTGCATTGGGAGCAATTGGTCGTCGTCTCGTTACACGCCGACTTGGTCAGAGGAACGATCCTCCAGGTCGTTATCTGGGGACTCACTATCGTGAGTCGAACCGCCGCTCTCTCTGACTTTCCTTCACTGAACTCTTTCCCTTCAGGTTTGGGTTGTTCCGATTTCGTTCTTGATCGGTCTCTTCTCGCTTGAATCGCTGAGTATTCGTCTTCCCGGAGGTGAGTCCCTCTGGACCTTTCGATGAGCGAGTGCCAATTGACGCCTTTGTGCTTTGCTTAGTTGCGAGCTTCCTTCAAAACAACTCGACCCTCAACACCCTCTTCTCCTCCTTGCTGCCGACTGCTTTGATGGCGATCCTGAACATGGTACAGTCATCCTCTCAGCTCAATCAGCTCCCGACTTTGTTTTTTGACGCTCTCGCTCGATTCTAGTTCGTGCCGACAGTCCTCGGAATCTTGCAACGAAAAGGAAAGACCATCATCACCGAATCGAAATGGAGTGCTCAGACACAATCTGCCTACCACAAATTCCTCATCATGTGAGTCAATTCTTCCTCTTCCCTCGATTTTCCAAAAGCGAGCTGATTCCTCTCCCACACGTCTAGCAATTTCATCGTCGTCTTCTGCATCGGAATCTCTGCCTTCACAGCATTCTTGAACGCGTTCCGACAACCGGTTTCGGTTCTCGCCGTCGTCGCTGCTGCTTTCCCTCGAGGCGCTACGTTCTTCGTTTCTTGGTCGTTGCTGATTGTCGGGCTTCAACACGGCCTCGAGATAGCTCTATTTGGTATTGCGTGGGTGAACCATAGCTCGTGAGTCGACTCCGAGGACTCTCAGTTAAAGCTTGACTCACGAAAAGACTTCGGAAACAGGATTCGCAAGTATATCGCTCCGAGAAAACGGGAGGGCGATGCTGTTCCCCGTTTCTTTGGATGGCAGAACTGGTGAGTCGATATTCGTAGCGTTCTCTCCGCTCGTCTGAGACTGACCCGTTCGAGTGCAGGGTCCCGACACATCTATTGATCATCAGCGTTTCCCTACTCTTCGCCTGCCTCAATCCGTACGTCTTCCTCGCCCCCCGTAGCTTCCTCGCCTACTCACTCGAGTGTCTTGATCCTGCAGTCTCGTCATCGCTTTCAACTTTGCTTATTTCGCCGTCGCATTCACTGTTTTCAAGAATCGTGAGCTTCTCCTTCTCCCTAGCTGGTTTTAAAGTTCACTCTGACCGTTCTACGTCCCCTGTCAGAGTTCGCCCATGTTTACTACCGAAGACATTTCGAGGGCGGAGGTCGATCAATTTAGTAAGTCTCTACTCACCTTTCTTCCTTCGAGTGAAACGCTGATCTGATATTGCTCGTCCCTAGTCGTCGAATCTTCCGTTACTCCCTCGATATGGCGATCTTTTCGCAGTTCGTCCTCGTCGCCTTCTTCTGGGTTCTCAAAAAGTTCTCGCTCGGCGGAGCTTGTATCCCTCTCGTGAGTCCTCATAGACACACAGACTCTCCTGGGATCCGCACTGACGATTCAGTCTCACGACGAAAAGATTCCGATCACGGTTCTCCTCAAACTCGTCGGTACCCGCTACTTCGATCACCGAATGGACGAAATCGACGACGCCCATGCGAAAGCCGTCTGTGGAGTCGCGGAACCGAATCTCGGCCTTTCAGTGCCGCTCAAGACTGACGACGAATTGAGTCATGGTCGACATCGAAGCGCTTTCGAAGCTCTATCAAGTATCAAGACTTTCGCCACGGTGACCGCTCCTTCTCTCCTTCTCCGACCTACCGCGAAACTTCCTTACGTCGGAGAACGAGTCGAACGATCCAATGAACACTGGAGAGCATCTTCCGAAACAGCTGCTCAACGTCAGAGAAATGTCGTCCCGAACAACCTCGCTCGAGCGAGAGCTTCGACTTCTCCCGACGATCAAAGAAGACCAATTCTCCTGGAGACGATCATCTCGAACGACACTGCTCCTGACGGAACACCTTCGTTCGGCGACGACTCGACCGTTGCATTCCCGACTCCTCTCGCGATCCCGACCGACGTTTTCACCTCGGAGAAGCACGTCGAACCTGAGCATCATTCGGCACCGATCTCGATCGTCACTCCTCATCCTCCAGTACTCCGTGATGATCGACCTGTCTCGCACGTCCACTACCACAACCCGGCAGAGGTGACTCCTCTCGCTCACTCCCTCTGGCTTCCTCGAGAACCCCTCAAACCTGTCGATCTCGGCGACACGGTTGACTACAACGGACGAGTATTCGTCTCAAGTGAAGGAGGAGATGGAATCATCGGTTCATTCGAAGCGTTCGACTGTTTCGACGAACTCGAGTCGGAGGAAGAGGAAGAGCACGAACCGACGAAACGAGCAGACTCGAACCACCTCGCTCCTCCTACTTCACCCACATCTCCTCACCTCGCTCGCAAAAACAGTCGAGCTGCCTCTCATACTTCATTCGATAATTACGGACTCACGCTGAAAGGAAACGAACGTATTCGAGTCGCGGCAGATGTCGCGGCAAAAGCTGCGGTCGAAGGAGGAGGACAAGTCGTACCCATCGCATCGAACGGAGAAGGAGGAGGAACAGGAGGGTCCGATCAAACTTCGTTCGTTTCGGGAATGCGACGTCGCAGGAGTACACAAACGAGCATCAATTCAACTCCGACTTCTCCAGTCTTACGACGTTCCCCGAACGCACCGAGACCTTCACCTCCAGCGATTCCAAACTTTACCCAAGAGCCCGCATCCGATCCAAACATGCTCTCACCTCTCTCGGCTGCCACGGAAGAATCTGCGTTCCCCTTCCCTCCTCCTTCTCCTTCCTCTGCCGCAATGGCGACTACGACTTCTCCCACTCGTTCGAGAGGACGCCGCCTCACGATTTCCGCGCTCACCCCGCCTGGATCTCGAATTGGAATCGGTTCACCCCCAATGGGTTCGACTTCGAACATGGGTCGAAGACGTTCGACTCGTTCTCATCGATCGAATTCCGTCGCTCCTTCGATTCAACACTCGATCACTCTATCTCGAATCGACGAACCGACCTCAGTATCAGGCGAAGGGGAAGGAGGAGAAGGAGGAGAAGAAGTGATTTCACAACAAGCTGCTTTGAGGGCAGAATTACTTCACGAAGAAATCTTGTCCCATCAACGTTACGTCAAACATGAGAAAGTCGTCAAGGACCAGGAATCGAAAGATAGGAGACAGGCTAGTGGATCGTTCTTGGCGAGGATGATGGGAAGTCCTTCGAAGGATGGAGGAGGAGGAGGTGGTGGAGCAAAAGCAGATACTTCTCTCAATTTCTAATCTTACTCTCTCTCTTTCAATACATAGCAGTTGGAATCTTCTCTCTTTAATACACGAGTTGTCTCTTTTTCGCATTGTTGTTCTTTTCGTAACTCTCTATCTAATCACGTCTCTCTCTTACTATTTTACTCGCATATCATATTCAGATACCCTTCTTACAATTCATGGAATCCTCTCTCAAGACTGCTGAAGGAGAGACGAGACTATACCGAGAGTGTACAGCTCTGACAGTCTCTCTCAATGCTCGTGACAAGGAGATGAATGCGTTTGGTTGCGAGAAAGAATAAAACGACTTTCGACTAAAACTACCCAACTTCTTCGTTATCGTCCTCTTCTTCTATACTCTCCAACATCCCCTCGTACACGCTCGTATCCGGAATCCCCCACCACCTACTCTTTCCGCCATCTTCCTCAAAGAACGGTTTGAACGATTCGACGAGGGCGTTCCTCTTCTCGACCGCCTCGAGCAGCACTGGACTGACTGGAACTTTACTCGGATCTTCTTCTCCCCCTACTCCCGCCGACGATGGTACCTTGTTCAACGATCGATCCTTATCTTTCTGAGTCCCCTTCTTCTTCTTCTTCGAATCGGTCCTCTGTCGTTTGTGCCATCCAGCTTCGATCACTCGTTCTTGGGCGTCTCGTGCAGTTTCGTATTCTTGATAAGCCATTCGGTCTTTCACGATCGACATGAGGATCGATTTGCGAGATTCGTTCAGTTCGACTTGATGCTGAAGCAGTCGTTGACACGCTCTCAACGCGGTAGAGATCTCATCGTCTTCTCGTTTCGTCCAATCGACCTAAAGATCTCGCAAACAATCAGTCTCAAGTTTCCCCTCGAAAGGAGAGGGAGAGAGAAAAAAACTTACTTCTTCTTCGGGTAACAATCCAATGAACCTCAATTCTCTCTTGATCCTCTCCTCCAAATCGACCGCATCCATCTCTACCTTTTCTCCCGCCGAGGCCATCCCCGCCATTCCATCCTCCATATCATCTTCCCCTTCGGCATCTTCATCGTCTCCATCCCTTCCTCCTCCTCTAAACCCATTCTCCTCTTCATCCCCCTCTACACTCCCTTCACGTCCATTCCCATTCCCACTTCCATCGAGTAACCCCAGGTTTACTGATTCCTCGAACGCTAAAGCACTCATGATCCTTTCACTGAGCGGACCCAAAAAAATATTCTCAGTCGCCATCGCCTCTTCGCTCAAATGACACGGTTTCAACCTCGGTAAAGGTGGTGGTAGTAACAATGCCGCATTCGTTGATGCATTCGAAGAGGAAGAGGAAGAGTGAAGGAGTCTTTGTTGTTGTTGTTGAAGGAGGGTTTTTTGTTGGTGAGAATGAGAGGATGAGCGATGATGATCGAGATCTTCTTCTTCCCATTTTTGAAGATAGGGTTTTCCTAATGGTGGGATGATATAAGGTGACAGATCTTCCGGCTACGTTACGCACCACGCTCGATCCCATCAGCTTTTTCTTCTTCTTCTTCCTTGTCGAAGTGACTCGAAACCCACGAGACAAAAGATAGAGAAGGAGTGAAAAGCGTACCTTTGCAGCTAAGAACGCTAAATCGTCCTCTCCAAACGGTCTCAAATAACTCTCGGTCCAATTCACAAAAGTTGAATGAGCGATTTGTTGTCCCGGTTTCGAATTCGAGAAATCTCCTTCGACATCGGCTTGTCTCTTTGCCGTCGGAGTTGGGGGAACGACCTCAGGTTTCACTGGAACGAGAGAGTATTGAGGAACGTAGAAAGCGGTAGCAGATCCCGGGGCGGGAGGCTTGATTGGGATCGAGTGTTTCGTGAATCGTTCGGATTTGAGTCGACGCTCGAGTGGATTTAGACGCGGAGTACTGATGACGGGAGGAGGAGGGGCGTTCGTGGGAGGTAGAGGAGAGTGTCGAGCGGAGGGAGTAGCGGGACCGGGAGTAGCGGGAGTAGAGGCGGAAGAGGGAGAGGGTTGGTGAGAATTTGTCGATTCGAGTTTTCGGATTTTTTGTAAAAGAGGTTGTTCCGCTGAAAAGAGACAAAAGGTGAGTTGGTCGTGAGAGATTTAAGAGTAAGTTGATGGGACTTACGAGCAGGAGTCGAATCAGTTCCGGAATCGTCTGAATCAATCACGGTATCTCGTTTCCGTTTCTTCTTTTTATCGTAATGTCGAGGAGGTTTCGGTTGTACTGCATCGTCGTCTGGTTCAGGTGATGATGCGACTGCAAATACATCTCCTACGCCGAATCAGCACAATGATACATGTGGATTCGCGAGAGAGGAGACTTGCCTTGTAGAGGAGGTTGAACCGTCGTCGCATCCTTCATCATCGTATCCGTTCCATTCGCTGCTGCTGGGGCTGTACTCTTCATCGCCTGACCCTTCGTCGCTGTCTTCTGACTCTTCTTCGCGGCCGCCTGTTGTTGTCTTTGAGCTTCAATCTGCGCCTGTTCTTTCTCCCTCTCCAATCTCCTCCTCTCCTCCTCTTCCCTTTCCTCCACTTGTCTCCTCACCGCCAATTCCCTCTCCTCCCTCTGCCTCTGTTCCAATCTCTCCCTCTCGACCTTCTCGACCCTCTCCTTCTCTCGTTTCTCCTCTTCCTCCCTCTTCCTCCTCCTCTCCCCTTCTTTAATCCTCCCAGCTTCCTCCAAACTCTTCTTCTCACTCACCTGTCTCTCCAACAACAATTTCTTGTTCTCTTCCTTGAGCTGGACGCGGGACGAAGCGGAGAATCGAGAGGCGACGAGAACGGTACGTAGGTTCAAGAGGGTTTGGTTAGGTAAGGGACCGGTAGAGGACGAACAGGTGATCAAAGGGGAAGAGGCATTCGCAGGGGTGTGTAAAGGGAATTTCGTTAGAGCTGGGAGAGAGGGGAGAAGCGAAGAAGAGGAAGAAGAAGAGGAGGGGACTGCTGAGGCGAGGATCGGGAGTGAGGCGGGTGGAGGCGCTGGAGTCGGTGGATTAGGCATAGAAGATTGAGAGAGGTTCGGTAGAGGTGGGAACGGTAACTGTAAGGCTGTCAACGCAAGGTAGAGAGTCGAGAAATTGGGGGTCAGCTCAATCGTCACGTTACGGTTCAAGCTGCTCCCAGATTATCCAGACTCCAGTTCTGATGATCCCCCGAGTCTCACTGCACCTCGTATTGACCGGAGAGACGAGATTTAGATCTCCACAAGATGATGGAATTCGGCAAGTCGATCCCTCCTTTCCCTTACGCGTCCAATACGTTCAGACGATGACTTACGCTACTCTACTCAGTATCTACCCATTCAAACCAGTTCCGATCGTCTTTGAAGCGTGTTGTTCGGTTGATCAAAGTTTAGTCTCTTAAATCCGTTCTCCAATGATCCTTCTGTGGATCGCTTGGGTCGTCGAGTGAGTCGCTAGTCGAAAACACGTTCTAGTATGTTTTGAGGAGTCGTATGATGTTTCCGAGTGATGAATTGAAGTCGAAGATTCTCTCTCCTTGACTTTTGTACCGTCACCAACCTTATCTTCCCCGTCAAGCTGGCTCACCTATAGACAGCTCTCTCTCTCTCTCTCTGCTCTCCACGTCTCGCCGGTCGAGCGCCCTCGTCTCTCTTCGCACACTCCTTTCCAAATTCCTCGGATGCCGACGCAACACCACCAACTCCCGCAGTCGGATGACTCACACGAACTACACACCCTACACACAAACTCAAGACGCGACAAGGGAAAACAGAGGAGAACGGAAAGAGACGAGAAAGGAGAGGAGGAGGATGAAGTTGAGGGATTATTTCGATTGAATGACCGAGTTGAAGACGAACGAGCAGAAGAGGAGGAGGAGGAGGAACAGGGATTACTGGAGAACAGAGATCCAGACGAGCGGATAGGAGAAGCGAGAGAAGGGAAAGAGACGATGTTGGACGATTCTCGGAATGCGAGATTGAGGTCGAATAGTACGAGTAGTCGAGTCAGTCAGAGAAGCACAACGACAACATCGACAGGGATGAGTACACAGCAGAAGAAGTTGTTCGTCAAGGAGACGGTTAGAGAGGTAAGCTTCGTCCTCTCCTCTCTGGACGAATTAAGTTTTTTCGAAAATGCTGACTCCGGTTCTCACTCCTAGACGCTGCCGGTCTTCTTCCTCGTCTTGATCGGTTCGGTCCTAACCGGGTCTCTACTCGACAAGTTACAAGCTTGGCGCGTGTTTATTCGGATCGAAGAGCTCTTCATCCTCGTTCCGATTCTCCTCAATCTCAAAGGTAACTCTTCCAATCCTCCTCTCCCATCCCAGCTTCACTTCCTGACAACCTTCATGTCCCCAGGTAACCTCGAGATGAATTTGGCCGCACGATTCTCGACCTCTGCCAACATTGGCGAGCTCGACCTTCGCCGAACTCGACGATCCCTCATCCTCGGTAACCTCGCCTTACTCCAAGTCCAAGCCCTGATCGTCTCCCTCCTTTCGGGTCTCCTTGCTTTCCTCCTCGGTCTAGCATCACGTAAAGGGGTTCATCATTCCCTTCAACATCCAATTCACAAAGGTCTAATCGGGACCGATTCGGAAGGGAACGATATCAGAGGTGGATATTTCGAGGCGTTACTCGTCCTGTGCGTGAGCATGTTGGCGGCTGGGATCTCGTCGGGTGTGTTGGGGAGCTTCATGTGCGGTTTAGTCGTACTTTGTAGGAGATTCAGGATTAATCCAGGTCAGTTCTCTCTCTCTCTCTCTCTCTCTTTCTCTCTCCTGCTCTCTCTGTGTGTCGAAGCCGACTGATGTGGATGATGATCGAGATATAGATAATGTATCGACCCCGATCGCAGCCGTCTTAGGGGACGTAGTAACTCTCGTTATTCTCGGTGGATTAGCTTCACTTTTCGCAAAATTTATGGGTATCCGCCTTCTCTCTCCCTCTCTCTCCCTTGCCCATCATCTCACTGACTCGTGTGATTGTCTGGATAGGGACAATAATCTCAACTCTAGTATTCCTCTGTCTCCTAGGAGCAGTCGTCCTCAACTTGATCTTCACGTTCCGTAACGCCTACGTTCAAGAACTCCTTTCGGTCGGTTGGGGTCCTCTGTTCCTCGCTATGGCAATCTCTTCGTTCGTTCTCTCCCCTCTCTCCTTGCTCCCTCCTCTGTCAAGGCTGACGTAGAGAATGTGCGGCGGAATGTAGTGGAACTGGAGTAGTTCTCGAAACCTACGTTAACCTCTACCCCGGGTTCTCCCTCCTCGCCCCCATATTCACGGCCCTCTCAGCAGCTCCCGCTTCCGTGTTCGTCGCGAGGACTACTACGATCCTTCATTCGCAATCGACGAGAAAGAATCGAGGACATTCGAGGGAATCGTTCTGGTTCACTGGAGGAGTTTTGTTCGTATTGGGAGTAGGGGTAATGGAATTGGCTTGGTTGTATGGAGTGGTTACGGATCAGACACCGAAGGGTTGGGGGTTTGCGGTGTGTTATTTGATTGCCGCTTGTGTTCAGGTGAGTCTTACTGGCCTCTTTTCGCGCGAGATGTCGAGGGTCGTGGACGGTGCTGATAAGTGGCTTTATGTGTGTCAGACGTTGTTGGGTTTGGTGATTGCTAGACAAGGTTCAATGTTGTTATGGAAATTCGATTATGATCCTGATGGTCCGTCCTTTTCTCTCTCTCCCTTCTCCTACCTCTATGATCCTTAACTGACCCACTTCCCCCTTGCTTGCGTTTGAACAGTCTATGCTCTACCTCTCCTGTCGTCTTTCCTAGACGTTTCAGGTCAATTATTACTAGTCGCCGCATTCGAGCTCAGTACGAAAGTGGTCAAAACGGCAGCAGGTACAACGGTTGAAGGAGTGGATGCGGATGTCGTCTCGGAAGGGGCGGAGATGTTGCGGAGGATGCTGATAAGAGGTTGACTTTTCGAGAAATGCATGATAGACACTTCTTCGGCGAGATGGAGTCTGGGCAGAAACAACGAGATTTAAAGTCGAGAAGAGGGTCCCCCCCATGCAAGCCGTCGAGCGACAACGCATTCGTCGTCACGGTTTCGCGTTTCGGCGATCTGAGCTCGATCCACTGCTTTGAATCGTTGAAATCGCCGCGATCTAGCAAACCACGCCTGTCGCTCGCTTGAGTGAGACCGTTTAAATGTAGTGAGAAACGAAGAAAGCTGAGTTGCGAGAGAAACTAGAAAAAGTTTGCGTAGTAAAAGTAACGAAAAACAGGGGGAGAGAGAGAGAGAGAAAGTGAAAACAAAAGGAAAAGTCGTGAGGGGTTGTAAAAACGAGGATAGGTATAGGTCTGTTTAGTTCGGGGAGAGAGCAAGTGAGAGTCCAAGGAGGAGGGGGAAGAGAAGAGAGATGGTATCTAGCTCGAGAGAAGAGAGGGATTTTTGTTTTTTTCTTTTTGAGACGATTTTTGGGTTGCGAGTTGGTTTGCGAGGGAGAGAGACAGGATCGATTCTGTTTGAGTATCCGTTAATTGATTGTTTTGCAAGCGAGGTTATTCATAGTTGCATTCCGAGGTCGATTCTAGTTTAGTTAGTTTGTTCACGCGTAATTTTGTGATCCGTTCATTCCGATTTCTTCTCTCCATCTTTCGCTTGTTTCCATTCGACGAATTGATCGATCGTTGAAGGCCCTGTTTGTCCTCGCACTCTTTCATCAGTCCCTCTCCTTTCCTCTTCCTCTGCTTTCCCCGAAAAGCATGAACTCGAACTCACAAGCATCCATTTCATTCCACCCTTCCAACCCTTCCCCGACACTCGCAACAAACACTCCTAATTGATCCCAAACGTCCCTACTAACACTCTTGAACCCTTCTCCCTTTTCGACTGCGAATTCGACGAATTCTTTCGCGAGAGGGTATTTCGTCGCGAGGACGAGCGAGATGACGGGGGTGAAGAGTTCTTTCGGGAGGGATTTCGAACCTTCGGGACAGAGGAACGGGAAGAGATAAGTGTAGAATTGAGTGAAGGAGGAGGATTTCGACGAGGAGGGTTTCGAGGTGGTGGGGTAGTGGTCCGAATCTTCTTCGGATTCATCAGAGATCATAGCACGACCGGGTTTCGAGGAGGAGTCTTGAGGTTGTTGTTGTTGTTGAGGTGCGGAGGAGGTGGCGGAATAGAGAGAATCTTTGAGTTGTTCGAGATGAGTCGCGAGTTGAGCTGAAGTACGAATACTAAGAAAGCTCGTCCTGAACGATCAAATGTCTTCCACAACGATGGATCAGGGCGTAGACTTACTTTGGTCCTCTGAATGCACGTTCAAAATCTTGATATTTGAAACTCCCAAAACTTCCAGCTTCAGCTCCTACATTCCAAGCCAACAACAATGGATGAACCTGTTCCCTCATGACCTCTCTCTCGTCAGCGTCACTCCTCACTCCGGTGCAGGAAGAAGAGGGGAAAGACTTACACCTTCCATCCCTAATCCCATTTCTTCAAACAATTTCTCGATCCCTTCTCCTCCCATCACCAACTCTTTCGAACTAATGTCGATATCAGAAGCGAGTTGATCTTGTTCTTCTCCTTCTCCTTCTCCTTCGGCTTCTGGTTGATCAATGAATTGTAGGAACCAAGCTTTGAGCGCTTCTTCGAATGAAACCGGTTTAGGAGGAGGAGGAGTTGGGGATTTCGGAATGTGAACGGGTTTCCTTCCCTTCGAAACAGGTTTCGCTTTCGAAGAGGTGGTCTTCTTCTTGGTGGGAGCAACGGGTTCTTCAATAACGAGATCTGAATCATCCGAATCAAATACCATCGCTCTTCTATCGATGACTTGCTCCGATTTCTTCTTCCTGGATCGTGCATCTTCTTCTTCTTCTTCCGAGTCGTCTTCGCTGTCAGAGAGTTCAATTCGTTTCTTCTTCAGTTTCGACGACGAGGAGGAGGTCGAAACAGGTTTCGCTTTCGCTTTCGAGGTTGATTTCTTCTTCTCGACGACCTCCTTCTCCTCGGAAGACTCCTCGTCGAGATCACTACTATCCGACAACACAATCTCGTCCTTCGCTTTCTTCTTCCCACCACCCGTCGAACTCTTCTTAGTCGTCGTTTTCGGTTTCGAAACCGCCGCCAAAGCCGCTTTCGATTTCTTTACCTCTTCTTTCCCTTTCCCTTTCCCTTTCCCCTTCGTCGTCGTAGTAGTGGTAGTTTTCGCTTTCTTCTTCGGAGGAGGTGGAGGTGGTTCCTCCTCTGAAGATTCTTCAGATTCAGAGGGAGAGGGAGAGGAAGAGGGAGGTTCGACACGTTTCTTTCCTTTTCCTTTTGATTTCGTGACCGGAACGGGAGAAACGGCCTTTTTCTTGCTTCGAGTGGTAGTGGTAGTGGTGGGTTTCTTGGAAGTGGTGGTCGTAGTAGAGGATCTCTTCGGGCGAGCCTGATTGAATGATGAAAACGATGAGTCACTGCGCACAATCGATTGCGAGAGCTAGAGCGCGTATGTAGCGGGACTCACCATCTTGTGAGACGACTGAAAGTGCTTGGACGGAAGCAAAGGGAGTGAGAGGTAGGAGAGAGAGAAGAGGAACGCGCGCAGGAATTTGAGAGAGGTTGATTGATCGCACTTCACTCGCGTCTACGACTTCGGGACTGGTCTAGTAGTGCTGTAAGCTGTACTACAAGACTATCTGTAGCGCGTAAGTGCTCATTCACTCGTCTCTCCCTTGTTGCTTGTTTCTCGATCTTCATTGACCTGTCTCTCTCTCGCCAGTCTCTCAGTAGCTCACGCGCTTCTCGCAGAGGTTCAACAAGCTCTATGTCTCGCCCCTCCGTCCCCTCGACCGCACTCGAAGACCTCTCCCTCGACTCACCTACCGATTTCATTTCCGCCTCTCTCTCCTCCCTCGACTCTTCCCTCCGTTGTCAAATCTGTCACGAGCTCTTCACGGCCCCAGTACTCCTGACGACTTGTAATCACACGTTCGATTCTTTGTGTTTGAGGAATCATTTGAAGGAGATCAAGAAATGTCCGCAGTGTGGGAAGGAGGCGAATGAGGATAGGATTAGGAGGAATTTAGGGTTGGAGGAAGTAGGGAGGGAATGGAGGAATGCTAGGTATGTAGATCAGCTCGCTTTTTGGAGGGAGAGAGCGGTAGAGGACAGGAGAAACTGAGCTTAGTTCCGTTTTCTCGCAGAAATTATTTGATTCAACTCGAGAAATCAACTACTTCGACTCAACCTTCAACTCCACCAATAGCTTCTACCTCCAACAATCTAGGCCCTCCCTCCGCCGCCCCTACGCCTTCTATCGCAACTCGTGGTTCATCAAAACGTAAACTCGTTCAACAATCTCCTCCACCTGCGTCCAGCACAAGCTCACGGAAGAAGATCAAACCTGAACCCTCTTCTTCTACCCAACAAGTCCGGTCTCTAAAGAGCGGGAGAAATGAGGAGGAACTAGCTGTTGATGATAGTAGTGATATTGAAGTGATCGAAGATTTCGGAATGAATTTGAGGAAGAGACAGAAGAGGGAATCGTCCACCGCGATGACGACGAGTTCACAAAGAAAAGGGAAAGGGAAGCTGAATGGGAATGGGAGTGAAAGAGGGCCGGAAGGGGATTTGAAGGATCGTAAGTTCCGATCTTCAATTTTTCTCCTTTTCTTCTCTCTTCAAGCGGCAGTCTCCTCGAGACCTGTCGCCTCTGACCCTCTGAGCTTATGTGCTCGATACGATACTGACTCATGACTCATGTGCCAAATGTTCAGCATCCATCTTGGTGACTTGTCCCGTCTGTTCGAAACTCGTCAAGAACGGTTCAATCTCGGCTCATATCGATTCGAATTGCGTCAATTTCGTCTACAATTCCTCCACTACCAATAGTAACGGCTTGAATGGAATGGGGAAAGGAGGGAAGGGAAAGGGGAAGACGGAGAACGCGTTTGGGAGATTGATGGGGAATTCGAACGGGAATGGGAATGGGTATCACTCTAGGTGAGTGCTCGTCGCCTTCTACTATCTTGTACCGTTAATTCTTGAGGAAGAAGAGAAAACGAGGGAAACTGATGAAACCGTTTTCTTTTCCGCTGTGCATATTCAACAGCGATGACACCCCATCTTCAAACCCTTCCACTTCTACCTCAATACCACAAGATACGACTAAATATCTCCCTCTCCCAAACTACGCTCACAAGAAACTCAAAGACCTCGAATCACTGCTCAAGGTTCGTTCTTTCCCTTCTCCCTTCCTTCTCCTCCTACCTTCCTATCCCCCTCCCTTACTGACTTCTCGCTGACTTCTCCTTCTCTTCACAGGCCTTGAATCTTCCCACATCAGTCCCTTCCTCACACTCCAAAACTCCCGATCAAAAAGTCTCCTACCTCAAGAAACGACATTCCCAATACCTAACGGTCTGGAACGCGAACGTAGATATCGATGTGAAGGATCCCAAGCATTTGGGAGTCAAGGGCTTGAAGGACGAGTTGAGGAATTGGGAGAAGGTTTTATTGGAGGAGGAGAAGAAAGGGAAATCGAAATCGAAGAACGTGGCGGGGGGAGGAGATACAGTGAGTTGCGCGCGTCTGAATATGAATATGGTAACAAGGTATCTCTTTGGTACTGACGACAGCCTTGACCTCGTCTTTCTTTCTGCGTCACGTTAAGAAAACTCAGGAGATGGAGTTTAGGGAATTGATTGCATTGGCGAGGAAGAGTCATTTGAGGGATAAAGAGAAGAGGGAACGACAGAAACAGGAACAAGAGCAAGCGAAGGGCGAAGAGGTTAAAGAGTCAGTCGAAGCGACGGGCGTCGACGAGGAGAAACTCGGAGAAGCGGAGACGAAACTCGACGACGAGAATATTGGGAAAGTGGGAATCAACGAAGACAACGGAGATCCGACAGCAGCGAAGAAGAGTCCTCCTGAACCGACGACAATTCCGGAATTGGAGGAGATCGAACAAGAGCCGGAGGAGAAGCAGGAGGACGAGAAAAAAATGAAAATCGACGACGAAAACGCTGACTCTCGAACCCCCGCGGCCGTTCCGATCTCAGCCTTACCCTTGGAGGATCGTCAATTGGAAGCTCCGAGTCGACTTGTTTCCGACACTGCTGTCGTCACCGATTCCTCTGCATCTCCTCCCCGTCGTCGCACCGTTCGAATTCAAACTCCGCCTCCTCTCCCCTCATCCTCTCCTCTTTCCCCTCTTCAATCCGATCGAATTCCCACTCCACCTCTCCCGCGAACTCACTCGAACGATCAAGAGGATGACGCAGGAGAAGAAGAAGACGATTCGATGATGGGTAGAGGAGAAAGAAGTTCGTCGATTTTAGAATACGATGAGAAATTTTTCCCACCTACTAGTCAGAGGGTGAGGGAGGTTGATTGGGAAATGGTTAGGAAAGCTAGAGAAGAGGAACGGGGTGAGGAAGAGGAGACGGAGGTTGGAAGAGGGGAGGAGGAGGAGGAGGTCGAATGAGCCTTTTGCAAGGAGAGTTTTCAGTTTTCGTTTTTCGATCTATTTTTCGCTTGTTGGTTCGGATCTATTGTGTTAGTTGTAACAAGACCACGCAAGTTACACACTCGCAGTCTCTCTTGAAGAACGTGAGGACTTTGAAAAAAAATGAGTCTCATCGCGATTCGTTCCGCGAAGTCGCATCTCTTCCCCGCTCCCTCACCGAATCCTCCTCGTAGGCCTCTCTACACTATCGTCGTACTCGTACTTTCATCTAACTCATCAGCCTTACCTCCCGCAGCTTGCCAACATGTCTTCCTCCGATTCGTCGTCTCAACTCGATCACCTCAAATCTCTCGTCGCTCAACTCCAAACGAAAATCGAACGACTTGAATCCCAAGCGTCTTCGACCGCACAAGATGCGAAGAACAAAGTCGGACAAGCGGTCGAAGGAGCTAAGGAGACGGTTAAAGAAGTAGTTGGGGGAGCGAAGGAACAATTAACTCCCGGGCAGCACTTGAGATTGGTTCTCATGGGTCCTCCTGGTGCTGGTAAATCATCCCTTCTCTATGCAGTCAACCGAGGGCGTGATGAGGGGAGAGAAAGTTCCGGAGAAACTGATCCGATCTCTCGATTCGACTGTGTGAATAGGTAAAGGTACTCAAGCCCCTTGGATCAAAGAGAAATACAACGTTTGTCACCTCGCTACTGGAGATATGCTTCGAGAACAAGTTAAAGCCGGGTCGGAACTAGGAAAAGAAGCGAAAAAGATTATGGATCAAGGTGGACTCGTTTCGGATGAGATCGTGATTGGAATGATCAAGAATCAGTTGGAGGAGAACAAGGAATGTCAACTTGGGTAAGTAAACTATCCCTCCCTTTCTTTTCTAGCTGTCGGAGCGAGAATACGAGACTAACTCGAAGTTTTCATTTCTCCTCTCTTCCTCGTTCTTGAATCGCTCGCTTAGATTCATCCTCGATGGATTCCCTCGTAACGTTACTCAAGCCGAAAAACTCGACGAGATGCTCGTTGAACGTAAACAACCCTTGGAACACGCCGTTCAACTCCTCGTCAACGACAACTTGCTCGTTTCTCGTATCACTGGTCGATTGATTCATCCCGCTTCTGGAAGGAGTTACCACAAGGAATTCGCGTACGTTCCTCCTTTCCCTCTTAACCCATCTTCTGAGTGAAGTGAGTGGTGTACTGATGAGAGTGAGAGTTGAGTGAGGAAATAGACCTCCCAAGAAATCGATGACGGATGATGTTACGGGAGAACCTTTGATTCAAAGATCAGATGATACCGCCGAAACTCTACACAAACGCTTAGAGACTTATCATAAACAAACTGGTCCTGTCGCGGAATACTACAAGAAGAAGAACGTGAGCTTCCATTCTCTCTTTGCCCTCCTTTTTCCTTCCGTTTCTTCCGACTGCGACGGAGTGATTCGAGCTCGAGCTGACGATGCGTGTGTGTAGATTTGGACCGGTGTCGATGCGGCTCAAGCCCCTAAAACCGTTTGGGGTAACTTGCAAAAGATTTTCGATGCCGCTGAACAACAACAAAAGAAGTAGAGTAAAATCTAGTTCACTTACCCTGTCTCTCTCTGTCTGTCTCTATTTCCAAAAAGAACCCCTTATTGGTGAAGCAATGTTTATGAAGTTCCCCCAAAAAAGACGAAACCTCGGTCGAGTGAGACAGAGAGAGATTCAGTGCTTCTCTTCGTTCGGGCGGGAAGAGAAATGAAAAGAAAGGGAGAAAGAAAAGCAAGAGAGTGGGCATGGTTACGTAATAAAGACAAGCTACAGTTGAAAAGAGAAGAGATAAAAAGGAAAACGACAAAAATCTAAATCGAGGAAACACGCAACAAAACTGAAACCCAAAAGATAAAAACAATCACCTCCTCCTCCTCCTGCTCTTTCTCCTCTTAGACGATCCCAGCAGTTCTCCTCAACAGTCCTACCTCCGCCATGAGACTTTCCGCGGCAGGCCATTTCTCTGCCTGTTGTTTCAAAATCATCTCGCATAAATCCAAATCTTCTTCCGTCCTCCCTTTATCGAACGTTTCATCCTTCTTCCCCGTCTTCTGTTCCTCCAATTGAGTCGCCTCTAATCCCAACAGTAAGCCCCTCGCGACTACGAGGAAACAACAACCCCAGTAAGGGGAATGAGGTTGACAAGCTACTGAAACTCCTTCTCTCGTGGGAGCTTCCCTAACGACGTTCAACACTTTGTTCGCTGCGAATTTGACGAGGGATGATAGAGGTCCAGTCGGGTAAGAAGTCGTATCCAATGAACAAGGGAGAGCAGGGGCGATGAGGGGAGAAAGAGGAGAAGTCGAAGAAAGGAGGAGAATGATCGCTGCGGGTGCGATCGAAGCGGTGAGGAAAGCAGTTTCACGAGCGGCGGCAACTCCGAGAGATTGAGCCGTAGGAGGAGAGGAAGGGTCGAATGGAGGAGTCGTTTTACGAAGGAAATCGAGCGCGGTGCGTTGGATTCGATCGGACCAATGGACGATTCGGATCGTGTATTCGAAACGTTCGGACTCGGGTAAGGACCAGAGGGTTTCGAAATCGGTTGCTTCGCGCAAGAGGGCAAAGGCGTGGAGAATCATGTTTTGTTCGGTGATCTATCGAGAGAGAGCGAGAGTGTCAGAATCAGCTTGAGAGAACCGAGAAAGGAGTTTCTAGAGTGGACGTACCTCCGCAGGTAGTTGAACCTCTGCGAGTAACAATCCTCTGTTACCCGTCAAAACTCCCGATTGAATCGTCAATCCCCAAACGAGGTATCCCAATCCAACGAATTGTTCCATTTCTTCCCTCCTCACCTCGTTCGAAACCTTCTCCATATCATGTCCTTTCCACCCCAGTTTTCTAAACTCGTTCGAAACCCATTCGATCAATTCGACCGCTCGAGAACGATCCTTGAGTCCGTAAGCACGGAGGGAAAGGAATACTCCGGCTTGGAGAGTCGAATGAGAAATGTAGCCCGTCGTTGGAGGGAATAGGGGAGGAGGTCGAGTAACGTCGATGATTGAGGCGAGGGCGAGAGTGAGGGAAGTATCGGCTTGGATGAGGTAGGAACGGAGGTTGGAAGCGTCGGCAGGGAGAATCGGACACCAGAGGTAAATCTCGTTCAAGTAACCTTCTACGATCGATTCGATCGATGCGGTCGATTGAAGTGGGTTCGGCAATTGCAGAGAGGGGTCAAAGGTGGGAGGAGTAGTGACCGAGACGTGACATGGAGAAGCTTGAAGGGAACCCGAAAGTGAAGTAGATTGCGAAGGAGATCTCGCGTTCAAGTCCCCAGTCGTCAATAACGGGTTGAAGAACGAATCTGATCCAGTACTTCTCGAAGGGGAGTTCGAAGGGGAAGGAGTAGAATGGTGTGAATCGTCGTTCGGGTTGTTGCTAGTCGAATTCGATTCTCGACCTCTCGCGACCCTTCTCGGTCGTCCTTTTCTCCTCGAAGGCGCGAACGTACATTCGAGTTGTTGTTTCGTACATCGAGTACACTTCGTGTGTGGGTCGGGAGTGAATTCCGGGTTGTTGTCGATTTGGTGCAAGTATTCCTCTGATAATCCGATACATTTCCCTTTAGCCTGTCGACATGGTAGACATGATTTACTGGGTCGTTTGCGTTCGCCTCCTACTGGAATCGGTGGTGTCATGTGGTCGAGCGGAGAGGGTCGAGAGGGAGAAAGGGAGAGTTGATGATCAAGTTGGGTAACTTCTGAGACTGCTGGGCTCTAACTGCAGTTAGTTTTAGGTTGGTCATGCCGGCGAACGCGAGAGGTTAACTCACCTTGCTGTGCGTATTCGAGAGAGAACTGAGTGAACTGAGTGGATGGAGCAGAGTCGACCAAGTTCGCCGGAACTCGCCTCGGACAACTCCTCAGATGCAACAACTTCGGAGATCTTTTATTGTTATTTTGCGCACTACGGGTCAAGTCAGGCTCGAACTGAGAGGACTGTATAGGTCGTCTGGGAGGGTCCACGGATAGTAGGGAAAAGTGCGCGGGTTTTTCGTTTTCTTTTTCAAAAAATTCATGATCCAGGCGCAATCTCGCTGCTTTCGTCAAAGACAATGACTCTTGCCACCTAGCCCAGCATCTCCTCGAGGCAGCTCTAGGGTCAGACAGGAGCTTGGCAGTTTTGCAGCGAAGGGAGATCGACTCTCTTCAGCACTACAGTTTTTCCTCTCGCAAGCGGCATGCGAAGTGTTACACAAATTAGGTTCTACGGCCGGACGAGAAGAGTATATAGAAAAGTAAGTAATAAGGAGTAGTAGTGTTATCTACTTGCGCATACGCAGACCGAGGTAAAGTAAAACTCGATAAACGACCAAAATCAAAACCAGAATCCCAACGCTGAATCCTTCGCTTCCACTGATTTCGAGGTTCTGCTCTCCCGCACCAACGCTATCAGTCACCCGTACAACTCTCAAGGAAGGAAGGAGAAGGGAAGGACTCACTCGAACGACATCGTCCCCGGTCAAAGCGCACTGTTCGGGAGTCAAAGAACTCGCCATCGGACAACTACAGACACCTTGAATCGTAGGACAGCTCAAGATTTGACCGGAAAAGTCGTTCTTGACGAGGAGGTTGAATGAATAGGTTTGATAATCCTGAGGGAGAAGATCGAACGGGTCAGTCAGGGAGGATTTCGAGGAAGAAAGGAGACAGAGGATGAACTGACGATCCAGTGGACTACGTAGAACCAGAATCGAGGGAGAGATGCCGTGCGGATAAAGTAACCCATGTTGCACTGTTCCGATTTGAGAGGAAGTTCGTCAGTGCTCAGACGACCGTGCTCGAGGGAAAAAAGATAGGGACTGACCATCCACAGTCCGTTGGCGAAAGAAGCGATCGCGAGAGCGGCGACGAAGAGAGGGAAAATGACGGCGACGAGGAGAGATTGAGATTCGGCAGTGTAGAGTGCGAGGAAGAGGTAAATCAAGAATCGGAAGAAATGAGTCGCTCCGGGATTCATTCCGATACTCCAATAGCTATGCGACGAAGAACGTTAGCTTCTGAGTGAGTTGGATCGTCGAGAGTGCAGAATCGAACGCACATGATGAGAGAAAAGACGAGGGAGCAAAGGAAGAGGAAAGGAACCGAGACGATCGATTGAGCGAGCGTGTAGACTCCTGGACCGTAGAGACCGTTTCGACGTTCTCGAATGAAGACGGAACGCTCCTCGAGGAAGGAAGGAATACCGGCGACTATGAAAGGGAGAACTGTCAGCGAATAGCGAGAGACGGTTAATGAGAGGAAGGACCTACCTGACATGAAGCCGAGGAAGGCGACAGCGAAGAACCTGAGGCATTGACGGGATATCAGCTCAAAGCTCTACCGAGAGAATATGCGATTGAGACTTACGAAACGGAAAGACGATCGTTGATCTTTTCCGCGCTATAACCTAGGCGAATCCAGATCGTCGCGAGCAACAATCCCATACCCGCAAACATGGCGACTGAAAGAGAAAGAGGTATCAGCTAAGGAGTCTAACGATGAACGAGGAAAGAGACTCACGTCGAATTCCGTAAGCCAAAATGTTGCGAGAATAGTTGAGCAAATTTCGATGCATCAAAGTGTTGAGCTTCCTCAAATTGCCAATGACCTTGGCGACGCTTCCCCTCGAGCTCTTGCCGAACGGAAGTGAAGTCGAGGGATTCGAGCTCAAACTTCCTCGAGGTTTCTCGGTACTGTGTTGAGTCCAGAGGTCAGAGTAGTGCGAGAGATGTTCTTGAGCCGTGCGGTGTTGATGTTCGGGTTTCATGAATTCAGTGTTGACGAGTTGAATGACGTGGTCGGCGGGATTAACGAATTTAGGAGTGGGAGAACCCGTCCAGGTGAGGTAGTTGTCGAGCTCGGCTAGAGATGGAGAGAACGATCAGCTCAAGGATCGTGTTAGAGTAGAGGAGGGGGAAGAAGAACATACAGACAGGACCGTTGTACATGGTCTGACCACCAGCGAGGACGAGGAGGTTGTCGAAGAGTGAGAAAGTCTCAAAGTTAGGTTGATGGATAGTACAGATTACGAGCAAGTTCTGTTCGTGAGCGAGGTGGCGGACTACAAGCGAGGAAGGAATGGTCAGGTCAAGTAGCTTCAAGGAGAGAAGAGAAACGACTCACGGAAAGTTACGACTTCTCGAGAGGACGAGGCGTCAAGGCCAGAGGTCGGTTCATCCAACACGAGTATCGATGGCTTGCCTACGACCGATTGAGCGACAGTGACTCGTCGTTTCTGACCTCCCGAGATTCCACGTTGGAGCGGTGTTCCAATCTTGTTGTTCGCGACGTCTTGAAGTCCGAGGCTTCGAAGGGTGTCGTCGATGTGGCGGTCAAGTCCAGGGTAAGAGGAACCAAGACTGAGCTTCGCGGCGAAAGCGACGGTCTCGCGAACGGTAAGGACTCCGAGAAGAGCGTCGTCTTGTTCGACGAAGGACAAGAAGTCTTGAGTCGAGTAGTTGGTTGAGCCGTTGATGGTGACCTGGTGATAGAAGATTAGTCAGCATAAGCGAGAGGGTTGAGAAGGGAAAGGTCGAGAGGCTGAGGAAGAGAAGAGGAGAGAGGAGAGGCTTACTTGTCCAGAGGCAGAGCTTCTTCCGCAGATGGCGTCGAGGAAAGTAGATTTACCTGCGCCACTAGGTCCCATGACTGAAGAGAAACGTAACAAAGAGACAGTCAGTATATGAAAGAGCGTCGACGAAGGGACGACGAATAGAGGAGGGGAGAGGCGACGACAGAGAGAGAAATAAACTCACCTGCGAGAAGTTCGCCCGAACGAGCTGACCCGTTCAAGTGGTTCAGGATAGGTTGCGGACGTTTAGGAGCGACGTAGGTGAGATCCGACCAGGCGAGTTCGAGGTCAGTATGCTTCTCGAGCGAGGTTGAATGATTCGGTTCAACAGAGTCGCTTTGCTGCATGATGGAGAGTTGTGAGGTCGCGGTTGTCGAGGATAGGGTGTGAATAGATGGTGTTTCTGATGAGAAAGAAAGAAGAAGAGAAGAGAGAGGCGGATGAGGAATGAAGGGAGTTTGTTCAGATTCGCCTCCTCCGGCAATAGACGAAAACAGAAAGAATGGAGCGCTCGAATCTCTTCGAACGGAAGGGTTCACGGCTTCTGTCGCGCCTACCGAGCACCGCTCCAAGTCGATCTTTAGTCATATGATCCAGTCAATGTTTTGACTCGAGCCGTGCGCCACAGGACCGTCGAAAACGAGAATTCCTGTTTCACTCGCAACATGATCTGTTCGAGTAGAGCTCTTTTCAGGCGTGGCAAGCACATAGCTCGGTCGCCGTACAGAAGCAGGATACGAGGTCAGTCAGGATAGTCAAGCTGGATGCGAGTAAATTGCGAAGAACGACGAGATGCGAGGAAATACAACAATGTTTCTGATCCGTGAAGGTCGAGAGGTGCGGGATACTGCTTGCGAGGAGGAGAGTGTCAGGTACTAGTTTGTGAGCGGCAATGGGGTTTCGAAGATCGAGGTGGGGTCGAAGGAAGTGAATTCGGAATTCAAAAGAGAGGTGGAAAGTGATATCGGAATTCAAGCTTTGTCCCAGTAGCCGATATCGGAATTCGTTCAATTCCCGAGGGCTTGACTGCATCGAGCGCATACTGGTGGCGATGGCGTCTCAGTCTCGATTGTGATGGGTTTCGCGGTAGGCTTGACGGTGAACTGCCAGCATCGTGGGCATTTCGCGGCGAGAGAGGGAAGAATAATCGCTCTTGTCGCTGAAGAGTCTGTAATGAAGACCTCCTCGTTATTCAAAGCTGTAGATCGTACATAGAGGTATAAGGACGTACCAGAAGCACTCGAGGCGTACTGCCAAGCTGATTTCGAGGGAACTTGCTCTTCAATCGAAACGTCCGAAACGATGAAAAGGGTCTTGAGCACGTCGACTGAATGACAACGATACCGTCAGCTCTTCATCCTTCTCGTCACCAGTAAGTGCGACTAAAACGCACGGTGTTTGCGAACAGTTTCCGAAGGAGAAGTGAGAATCACTCGAGCTTCAGCAGAGCTACCGATGTTCCTGCGAGAAACAGCAACGAAGAGCGGTTAGCAGCCGGGCAATGTGTAGCAGGGCGTACACGAGGAACGGAGAGGGAGATAGCTCACTTGTCGTTTCGCGCCTGCTCCAGCAGACTCATCACTTCAGTTCGAAGTCCAAGTAGCTCCTCCATCTCACTCTTCACTACAGGATCGTTCCATTCTTTGCTCTACGTCACATTGAGATTTTGTCAGCCAACCGCCGAGCCCGAACTCTTGGAAGGCGAGCTCACCGGTTGAGGCCACTTCTTTTCGAATACGCTTTCTCCTCGATCGGTCTCAATCGAAGGGTCTTTCGTCGCGCCTCTCGAGAAGTGATAAATCTCTTCAGCGAGGAGAGGAGCTAGAGGAGACAAAATTGAGAGGTAGGTATCGAAAACCTGACCAGACTCGAAGAAGCGTCAGTTCTCTCCAGCAGAACAGAGGGAAGAAAAGGTTGCTGACTTTTTGTAGGGTATAAATAACTTGTCGACGAGCGAGAGTAGTTCGAGCGTCGGCGTAGAGGGTATCTTTTGTAACGTCGAAATAGAACGACGAGAGGGTCGAGTTCGAGAAGTTCGACAGGGCTTGATAGGCTACCCAGGGGCAGAGTCACGGTTCAGCGAGGGACACTATCGAATGAGCGGACAATCAAGACGTACCTCGGTTGAATTGATAGGTAGAGAAAGCTTCTCGAACAGTTTGATCGAGAGTGAAAAGCTCGTGCAGGACGAATCGTTCGATCTGAAAGGTTCGCTCACGTTCAGTCAAAGGCCGTCATGGAAGTCTGAGAGGGAGAAAAGCTTACCAGTCCAAGGTCGCAAGAGTCGAAATCCTCGACTTTCTCCTGTCCGATGTTGCCCAGAAGGAACCTCGCCGTGTTTCGAATCTTGCGGAAGCCATCGAAGGTTTGTGCGAGGATCCCAGGACCGATGAGAACGTCTCGAGTCGAATCGACCGAAGCGACCCAAATTCGTAACAAATCAGTTCCGTAAGCGGGTTCAAGTTTCGAATTCTAGACATCAATCGAAAGCAGTCCCTCAGCACGAACTCGCATGCTAGAGAGTAAGCGATGAGGACACACCTTTCCACCTTTGATAACAGTATCGGGACTGATAACATTTCCCAAACTTTTACTCATCTTCCTCCCCTTGTCATCCAACACCATTCCATGCGTAATCACGTCCTTGTATGGCGCAACTGGCTCCTCCCCTTCTCGAGTCGAAGCAATCTTCGTCAACAGCGAACTCTGGAACCATCCTCGATGTTGATCGGATCCTTCGAAATAAACGTCCGCTAAAACTCCCTCCCTTTCCGATGATCGAACTCCTTGTTCCCTCAACAACGTCCAGGAGCATCCAGAATCGAACCAAACGTCCAAAGTATCAGCTCCTTTCCTCCATGTAACTCCTCCTCCTTCTCGTTCAGCTCGTTCGAGTTCTGCAGGTTCGACGAATCCTTCAGCTGAACCAGTCCACCAGTAATCGGTACCTCCGTTCTTCTCGAGTACTGAGACGATGTGATCGATGTTTGAGGGAGTAAGGAGGGGGACCGATCCGGAAGTGGGAGAGTCGCGGTAGACGACGGGGATCGGAACTCCCCAAGCTCGTTGGCGAGAGATGCACCATTCTGAACGACCTCGAACGTACATCTCGAGGGTACGAGAACCTTTATGAGACAGAAATGAGGGCGTCAGTTGGGCGGAAGCGAAGAGGCTGAGAAGGAACAAGCTCACCTCGAGAAGGGAAGAAATTCACTCTCTCCAAAACTTTCACCGCGTCATCTTTGACATTCTCAAGGTTCGCGAACCATTGACTCGATGCTCTATCAGTGCAAAGATCCGTAGTCAGCATTTCGCGCCGAAGCGAGAAGTTTCGCAGCCAAAACTCGCCTGAAAATGACCGGTTTCTTAGTCCTCCAATCATACGGAAACTTATGCGTGACCTGTACCTCCTTCAACAACGTGTCTCTCTCCTGTAGAATCTCAATGACACCCTGTACTCCATCGCCTAGCACATTCTTCCCTTTCAATCTCTCCACCACCTCGGGTTCCAATCCGAATTTATCCAAATTCGAATCGAGTTTCCCTTCCCCATCGACGGCAGAGTAGATATCCTCGACTCTGAACGGGGAGTCGGCAGAGAGGGTAGATTGGAAGGAACGATAGGATTCGAAATCTTCGATTCCGTGAGCTGGGGAGGTGTGAACGAGTCCAGTACCGGTTGTTGCAGTGACGTAGTCGGCGGGAATAATCGGTCGTGTTACTTGAGGGACGGAGGAGGAAGCGGAGGGGGAATTGAGAACGGAGGTGTAGGTGGTCGAGAGTAGTGAAGAACCTGCAAGCACGCAATTCGTTCAGCGAAAGATTCCTGGAAATTCTGAACGAGGTCGTATGCTCACCAAGGCACTGAGCGATGAGCTTGAGCGAAGTCTCGAAAATCTCTGCTAGAGCGGCGATTCGTTCCGAAGCAACGATCAGAAGCTCATTCGAGTCCTCCCTCCTCACGAGCGAGTACTCCATCGCAGGGGAAACAGCAATTGCCTATCACATACTCTTTCAGTCTCAACGATGTATCCAGTTAAGATCAAGGGACTTACGAGATTACTCGGTAAAGTCCAAGGTGTCGTCGTCCACGCCGCCAGACTGATCTTCTCTTCCCTCAAATCGATCTTCATAGCCTCGAAAGCAGTTTCGAGACCTTCTCCGAGCGATGCGACGGGAAAAGCGACATAGACGGAACGGGAGACGTGATCGTCTCGATATTCGAGTTCTGCTTCGGCCAATGCTGTTCTCGAGGAAGGTGAATAGAGCGTTGGTCGATTATGAGAGACGATCAATCCTACGTATCAAAAGTACTCATCAGCCTGAAGCCAGACGAGTGCGAGAGAGAGAGAGGCAGAGAGAGATTACCTTTCCCAACCATATCTTTGACAACCCCTAATTGTCGTTTCTCATAACTCCAATCCATCGTCTTGTATGGGTTATCCCAATCTCCCATTACTGCGAAACTTTTGAACTCTCCTTTTTGTAATTCGATTCCCTTTTCAGCTTCTTTTCGAGCGGCGGAACGGATCTCTTGCGCTGTTAGCGAGGAAGCGGGTTTCTTCAGAGCTGAGAGCGCTTTTAGTTCGAGAGGAAGCCCATGGGTGTCGAAGCCGGGGACGTAACTGTCGAGAGGGAGGGGTCAGAGAGCGGTTAGACACAAGGAGAAAGCGAGAAAAGTAGCTCAACTGGATTCGATAGCCTTGAATGAGTTTACTTCGATTGATGATATCCTTCGTGATCTTATTCAGCGCATGACCTGAAGAGTATCACTTCAATCAATCAGTCTAGTTGAGAGAGGATAGAGCTCGACAAGAAAAGTGAAAACTCACCACAATGTAAATTCCCGTTCGCATAAGGCGGCCCATCATGCAACACGAACAATGGTCTCTCCGTTTGTTTACTCTGTCATATCTCTTTCCTCTCGTCATCAACGTTGTCTCGCGCAACAGCGATGTATAGAGAGAGACTGACCTGCCATTCATACAAATCCTCCGTCGTTCTCTTCCAGAACAACTTCTCCCGTTTCGCCGCTTCGGCTCTCAGAGGAAACGCCGTCTTAGGTAAGTTGAGCGATTCGGAGTAGTATTGACTGAGAGCATCTTTCGGCTTCTTGGGAGATTTTGCGTGATTTGGGAGAGAGGTCGAGAAGGGACGGGGGAGGGCCACGGAAGGGGAGAGAGGTATCCGCCGTGGTAAGTGTGAGAGCAGCATTGCGGGAGTAGGAGTGAGAGTGGGATGTCGGGAGAGGAGGAGGGGGAGATGATTCAACTTGAGTCGGAGTTTGATCGAGTTTCCGGTTGATTCAAATCGGCTGCCAATTCGGGCGGACTCTGGTCTATCGATGCTACAACTTTGAGTGTAGATTGTCGAGAGTGAGGAGAAGAGCTGATTACAACGGAGTGAATTGCAATTTCTTGATCAAAGAGAAGATCTTTGATTTTTTTCATCTCTTTCCGTTCTTTCACCCATCACCACACCTCCAATCGCGATGTCTACACCGATTATCGCCCCTGCGAAACCCAAGAATGCGAGGAGTAAACGAGCAGCAGTCGCGCGAGAGCCCAAGTTGGTAGAAAAGGAAGCGAAAACTGCCGTCTTTGTTCGAAGTGCCGGAATCTCTGACAAGGTCAAGACAGCTCTCACTGAACTTGTAAGCCAACCCTCCTGTCTGTACTCAGTGCTCGCTAACTCGGAGTGGAGGGAGATAGAATCAATTGAAGAAACCTCATTCGATCACTTTCTCGAAATCAAACCTGATCCGACCGTTCGAAGATGCAGCCTCTCTCAACTTTTGGAGTTCAAAGAACGACGCGAGTTTGTTCTTGATTGGAACGCACACGAAGAAACGACCTCATGGATTAGTTTGGGTGAGGTGTTTCGCGGGAGAAGTTATGGAAATGTTGGAAGTTGGAATCGAGGAGGTTATGGCAATGTCAGACTTCAAGGTATGCTCCATCTCTATCCTCTCATGAACAAGAGGAGAGGGAAAGCTGACGAGATTCGAGTGAAAAAAAAGGGAATTAAATCGACGGCTGGATCAGTTCCTCTATTCCATTTCTCTGCGACTGAACCTCATTCGACACTCTGGGATTCTCACCCTACGTATCAACAATTCAAATCGATTCTCCTCGACTTCTTCCGAGGGAACGAGATGGACGGAGTCGCGTTGAAAGGTTTAGAACGAGTCATCAGTGTTACGATCGGTTCTTCTTCAGCCGAACAAGCTGGTGAAGCCCTACAAAACGCCGCCGGGAAGGGAAAAGCGGTCGAGTCGTTGATTGGGGGATTGAACCGAAACCCGAGTGGAGGAGGAGATTACGAAGAAGACAAGAGTTTACCCGTCGTTCATTTCAGAACTTATAACGTTCACTTCATGCGATCGGGAGTTCCTACTCCGAGAGTGGAGTTGAGTCCTCATGGTCCTCATTTCACGTTTTCGTTGAGGAGGAGTCAGAAACCCGCTCAGGAGGTTTGGAAGTTGGCGATGAAGAAGAAGGAAAAGAAGAGTACGGGTTCGAAACCCAAGAACAAGAACATCGATGTGAGTCAACTCTCTAGCTGGCTTCCAGGGAAGCTTGCTGACCAATGGGATTATGTGTGTAGATCAACGAGATGGGAGACAAAGTTGGAAGAGTTCACGTCGATCGTCAAGATTTATCTCAATTACAAACTCGCAAATTCAAAGGGCTCAAGAAACGAAAGGGAGAGGACACCGATGGAGGAGATACGGGAGCCGAGTCGGAAGGCGGAGCACAGTCAGATGGTGGAGAGAAACCCCTCAGTGGAGGAGGAGGAGAAGGGAGAAAGAGGAAAAAGGTTTAGATTCGGTCTTTTCCTTTCGCAACTCGCCTTTTGCATCCTCTTTGACTCCCGGAGAGCGGTCTGGCCTGACATCCACGGTTGTTCCGTGTCTTCGAGCGAAGATCGAGAATTTTGTTGCGAAAGAGTTTCGCTTCTCGTGGACAGTCGGCGAGACACGATACTCGACTTGATCATCTCGAGGTATAGGAGTGAGAGTAAGGTGTGTTGGTGCAAGACGTAGGAAAAGGCTACAAAAGAATCGAACCAATGGAAACTCTGAAAGATATAACAATCGACAATCCAGACGCTCGGCAACGCTCGGAGCGAACGAGACACAAAAAGGGAAGGAGTATACACACAGGAGGTGAACGAGGATGAGAGCCCTAGAAAGAGGGTCTATGCTACTTTCCTGACGATTAAAGCGACGATCGCCAATAAAGTCGCTAAAATCGCTCGATCGATGTAGGAAGGAGGACCAGCCTCGATGAATTCTCTTTCTGTGTATACCGAGTGTGGGAGAGGCGGTGTTGTCCGAGTTGGCGGAGTATGAGGAGGTTGGCGAGCGGGAGGAGAGATGGGAGAAGCGACGGCGTTCTGGGGAGGAGGCGTGACGGGTGAGGGGACAGAACGATATCGCGATGACGAAAGTTCGGTACTGCGATGATGAGGGGGGCTTGTAGATGGAGTCGAGTCGGGAATCGATGAGGGAACGAGATTCGACGTTGGGGGAGAATGGTTTCGAGGGGCAGATGGAGTAGCTGGGAAGATAGTTGTCGGAGGTATCGAAGGTGGAACGGCAGTCACTACTGGCTCTTGCTCTTCAGGAAGGGGAGGAGTCGAAGATCGAGAATTGACTTCGCTCGGTTCCTCGGTTTCCGGTACAAGCTCCGATTCCTCCTCGTTCACCTCTGATGTCTCAGTCTTCTCCTCCGTTAGTGCTGTAGTTGGTGGTGTAGGAGCTGCTGGAAGAGGTAGAGCAGAGAAGGATTCGTGTTCGGCAGCATCGTAACCGCAAGTTGAACATTTGAATCGTTGAGAAGCGGTTGCGAGTCGTTTCCGTTCTTCCGGTGGAGCGCTCAGAGAGCCGACTGCTCCTTTCGGCTGGTTCTCACAAGTAGAGGGGTCAGCTTGGGAGGCTAGAGCTCGAGAACCAAAGGAAAAACTCACGTCAGATTCAAAGAAGGAGATCAACGCGAGCAGTGCAGTTCTCACACCCCATGATGGTTGCCATGTTTCACTACGCATCGTTTCCAACCACTATCAGTAGAGATAGCAAAGACAGCAAGGCAGAGAGAGAAGAAGCTGACGGATGAAAACTAGAAATCGAGAGACAAATCTTTCGATTCACCTCGAATCTCCCGGAGGGGGTCAAGAGGTAGATCTCTGGAGGTTTGAAAGGGTATTCCGAAGGTAACTGTAAGGAGTGCAAGAGTGGAACGAGTGAGCCGACATTGGTGAGGTCAGTGAGCGTTCTCTCTCGAACTACTTACGATCATTCTCCCGTGATAGATACCACCTATCGATCCATACAGCGAGAGCTAAGTCAGCACTGCTCGGTCAACATCGGGAAGAGAGAGGTTGATGAGAGTTCCCCCACGGACTCACCCTCGAATTGACTACCGGACAAGCCTCGGATAGTGAAATGCCAATCGAATAGATCACTCTACACATACTCACATCGTCAGCTGTCCCTTCAGAGGCGAGAGGGAGGAGTAATTTGACACTGACTTCAAGGGGAGCTGCGTTGTAATCGGGTGAATCGTCGTTGCTGAGTTCGGAGGCTTCTTGGAGGAGTCGTCGTACTCCGGCGGATCGTTTCGAGAGGGCTGCCATCGTGGGCAAGAGAAAGTCGGAAATTGGAGGAGAGAGAGAGGAAAGCTCGGCGTCGTCGCAGTGACGAAGAAGCCTTTCAGCGCGATAGCTTCTCCCTCGTAGGAGATCGTTACGACAGACACGAGAGTGTAGCTCCGAAAGGGTACAGATTACAACAAGAGATCCTAGAACTAAAACTGCAAAGAAATCCGAAAGCTTTCTTCCTCCTTTCCTCTCACTTCCCTGTTTCCGACTTGTCCGCTTCAGGTTCCTTGGTCGCTGTCGTCTCCTTGACATCTTTCGTCTGTGTCGGATCGAGCTTGAGAGTCTTTGGATCGTATCCCCAAGCTCGAAGATCCTTTTCAGTTTCCGAAGCGTCGTTTTCTGTTCACCTCGTCCATCAATACGCCGCCATTTCAGCGTAGATTGGATAAAGAGCTCACCAGTTTGTAGTTGATACAGTTGCACGAACCCTTTCATCGTTAATTCACCGTCTTCAGTCACATCGAGGTATTCGACAATTTCGTTATACGTTTCATTCGTCATACCTGTGGATCGGGAAAGGATTTCTAGTATCGATTGAATCTACTGGAGACGTTCCTGAACCCACCTTGTCCATTCGTATCCACTGCGAACCTATCCAAACCCTCTCTCCCACAAACTTTCTCCTCCTTGCCTCCTTTCCCCTTTAGAGGTTCTTTCGAATACCTCGCAAACACCTCTTTCAGACATTCATAGAGCTATCGAAAGAAGGAACCGATCAGCTCTAGAGAGGTTCTCGGGGTGGAGAGGGAGAGATGAAACGGAACTTGATCTGAAAGTGCGCCTTCCGAGTCGAGCAGGAGAGGGTTGATCGTCGAGGGGTCTTGTGCCTCTCCAGACACTTCCTTGACGTTGACTTCGGACATCTTGCGCGTCGATTGGGAGGTGAGGTGAGATGGAAGAGGTTGAGAGAGAATCGAGTTGTTTCTTTCGTTCTTACTACTCACTCTCGCCAGAATAACCATCGAAACCTGCTCGGAGACCGACCGAAAGCAATGGAATCACGTCGCAAGGGCGCTCGAACGCGTATCTAGGTCGAATCGTTTCCTCCTCACCTGAGCTGTTCTTCCGTTGAACAGGATCGCCTATCTTCGCGACGGAACACGCGGCAAGCGACTTAGTAGCCAGGCTTTTCTCGGCTCACCACACGATTCATCTCGCTCTGGGCTTCGGTGCTCTCGTCGAAGCACCGATTGACTAAACTTGAAAACGCTGAGTATCATCCCCTCGTCACTCTCGCGAACGCCGACCTGCGAAGGACTGGCTATCACGACAATAATCAAGTCTGCTAGCTCGTGTAGGACCACCTGTGGCCAAAGAGAACCGGCGCAAAGGCCTATTGCCCTGTTCTAAACTCGATGGACTTTTTGACAAGTTCCCTCTTCCGCGTTCGCCACAACGCCAAACCGCTACCAACGCTGAGCAAGGTTAGGGCGTCTCGATCCTCGAACCGCATCTGACGTTTGGAGACCTCTCCTCGTTCCGGCGACGACCAGAACGAGCTTACAATCCGGGAAAATCACAGACGAGGAGGACGAGGAGGGGTTCTTCAGAAGGAATCACTCATCAAGTTCTTCTTAGATCGATATCGAGTAGCGCCGCTGGTACTGGTCCTATGCCCGTGGAGGTCGCGGCACAAACGGATAAGTTCGATTTTCCGCAAAACTGCTTTACGTTTTCCTGTAATTCCCTCAGCTGGGTTCACTACTTCCGAGCTTGTAACCGGGTCAGATATGTCCCTCTATCTGCCTTCTTCTCCAGGCCCTCGACCTCCGTAACGCCTTGCATTCTGTAGACAGACCTTTTCTTCCAGTTTTCGCAATTCCGAGTCGAGTCGCATGTGCAATTTTATCTCGATTTTTCGTTCCTTTGCGCCCCAGCTCGTTAGTCATTGCCAGATCGTTCCTGTACGTTCGACTGAGGAAAGACAGGACCTTTCTCGCGGTACAAATTCAAAGTACTCTGCGATTCGACGCGCGCACTGCTCTTCACTTCTTCACCTTCAACTCACCACCCTTCGACAGACAACCATCGAGTCCACCATGCCTTCAGATTCGGAAGGCGCTACACCTCCAGCAACGACTCGGAGACAGAGTGGGAGGGTTCGGAAAACTATCGAGAGGTTGGATCGTGAGTTCCTTATCTCCCACTGACTCTGTACGCGTCGGGCATACCATGGGAGATGTAGAGTCGTCTAGGGTAGGGAACACAAGGTTCAGTGACGCTTGGAATGGAGATGGGGGAGTTGAGGCAAGAATCGCGTCGAGGTTCATCTATCGAACAAGCTAGACGATGGTGTTCGTCCGTGTACTGACCCAGTATTTGCCTGCTGATAGCTTCTGGTAACAAATCGCGTTCAACAAAGACGAAAGGCGGCAGTTCTCGAAAACAACAAAATGGCGACGACGACGACAACGAGGACGACCTGACTTCTCCCGACGAAGAAGAAGATGAAGACAAGGAAGAGTCATCAGCGAGTGAACCCTCGTCAGAATCAGAAGAAGAAGACGATTCGGACGAATTTCAAGCGCCGAAGAAATCGTCGACAACGGGAGCGTCGACGAGAGGGAGGAAACGGAAAGCTGGAACGAGCGCCGCAAGAGGTGGAACGCAGAAGAAGAGAGTGAAAGGATCTTCGCCTGCGAGTGCCGGTGAGAAGGGGAAGAAAGGAGCGAGTCAGGCGAGGAAACCGAGAGCTCCGAGGAAGAAAAAGGCGGATGAGGGGGATGAGGGAGAGGAGACGGGAGGTGCAGAGACAAAGAAGACGAGTGCGAAGGACTTCCCGATCGAGGATGATAACGAACTCTTCAGTACGTGATCTCGTCGTTCAGGTTTTCGAATTCGAGTTTTGACTTTTGCTGACCTTGGACTTTCTCTCATTCGTAGATGCTGTCGTTTCACCTGGTTCGGCACTACAACAGACAGTCGACGACTGGGTCGAATCTTACCAGAACGACTCGGGTCCCGCAATGGCTGAACTCGTCAACTTTGTTCTTCGAGTGAGTCTCGAAGCTCACTGCATTCCACTCATTCGACTCAACTGACACGATCACCTCGCCTAGTGCTGCGGCTGTAATGCTTCTGTCGATGAACATCAAGCGGAAGATGACAACGGTATCGTTGAGACCCTGAAGGACATCGTCGACGAATTCAAACAAGTTCGTGACTTTTAACTCTCCGTTTAAGCCCAATCCTGAGCTAACCCGGTTCGCTCACAGGGATCTGATCACGCATATCCACTCATTTCGAAATCGAAAGGCTACAAAAAGTTCCGTTCTTCCGTCTCTCAATTCCTCCTCAAACTCTTCTCCCTCGCATCCGAAGATATTCTCTTCACGACCACGTTCTACGAGCACTTCCAAGCCTGGACGCACGCCCTCTCATCTTCCCAAATCCGCGCTCTCCGTCATACCGCGACCGTCATCGTTCTCTTTTCGATCGACGCGCTCACGATCCTCGAAGACAAGATTAGGAAAGAACATAGTCAAGTCATGAGGGCGAAAGAAGCCGAAGAGAAGAAGAATAGGAAAGATAAGTCTCGATTGAAGGATTTGGAGAAACAAGTACAGGAAGTTCATGAACGATTAGAAACGGTCGAAGGTTTCGAAGAGGAAGCTTATACTTCGTGAGTATCTCTCTCTCTTTCTCCCTCTTGTGCTTCGACTTTCTTGTGGTTGCTGACCGGTTTCGTTCATCAGGGTGTTTGTCAATCGATATCGAGATGCGGATTACGTGATTCGAGCTGAATGTATCGCGGCGCTCGGAAACTGGATGAAACTGAATCCGGATCATTGGATCGATGGAGACTACCTGCGTTACATCGGTTGGGTACTCTCGGACGAGGTGAGCAGAGTCGAGAGTCAGTCGCCGGGAGCGGGCGAGGCTGATCTTCTGCTTCTGTCCTCACGAAAACAGTCGAAAGAAGCTCGACGCGATTCAGTACGAGCTCTCTCTTCCCTCTACGACAAGGACAACTATATCGGCAAACTACACCATTTCACCGATCGATTCAAAGGTCAACTCGTCGATATGGCGTTAGGAGAACACGATCTCGCGGTTCGAGTTCAAGCGATTCACGTCGTTCGACAGATCGACGGTCACGGATTGCTCGACGAGGACCAACGAGATAAGGTTGCGCAGTTGGTGTTCGAGAAGGAGAAACGAGTGAGGAACGCCGCGGCAGAGTTGTTCAAGAGTATTTTGGATGAGGAAGTCGAACAGCGAAAGACGGAGTTGGAGGCCGGGAAGAAGACGGCGAAGGGAAGGAAAGTTGGTGGGAAGAAAGCGAAGGAGGAGGACGCAGAGCTCGAAACTCAACTCGAATTGAAGATCGTTGCGGAACTTCTCGTCAAGTATGGGAAAGCGCTCGATGGAATCGATCCTGAAGCTGGAGACGAAGAGGAAGATGATCAAGATTCACAGTCAAGACGAAAGAAGCAAGGAAATGATATCAACCTCTCGGATCTCGTCGATGTCAAAATTCATCGAAGTCGAATCGCTCTCGCCGCTGAAGCTCTGTGGGACGGAATCGAAGCTCTTCAAGACTGGGAGGCTCTTATCTCCTATCTCCTCAAAGACCATTCGACTCAGGCTGCAAACGGCAAATCGAATGGAAAGAAGAAAGGATCGAGCAAGAAGAACAAACGGGGAGATGGATCGGAGAACGATGAATCCGATGACGAGGAGGAAGAGGACGCGGAAGGAGCTGGTCCCGAGCTTCCTTCGGCAGTCAAGCTCACCGAAGAGGAGGAAACCCTTACGATCGAACTTCTCGTTGCCTGTCTAGCGAAAGTCACTCAGACTTCCTCGAGCACTTCGAGAAAGGTTGGTCTCCTCTCGCTCTCTGCAAGCTTCGCGATCTCCCTGCTGACCACTTGACGCACGGATCGTCAGGACAAGGAACAGGACGATGAAGAACAAGCCTCGATTGCGAAAGGTGTTATCGATGCTCTCCCTCGTCTCTTCGCAAAGCATCAAACTTTCCCTGCTCGAATGATCGACATCCTCGCCATTCCTCGTCTCATCCAACTCGATTTGTATCACGACAACAGCACTGTATGTCATCCTCTCTCGCATCTTCAGTTTTCGAACTCCGTTTGACCCTCTTCACCCTTCTAGGCTTACGGAACGCTATGGGACGACGTCAAGAAGCAGTTCCTGAAGAACACCGACTCTGACGTCCTCGACCAAGCCGTACGAACGATCGCTCACTTCCTCGGAGCTGCCGACCTCTCAAACGAGAATCAAACGAAACTACCCGAACTCGAGGAAGCTCTCTTGGCTGCTCTTCGCGAGTGCGTAGATGACAAGGATATCGAATCGGCAACGTTCGAAGAAGACGAGATTCATAACCTCACGGCTTGCGTCGCTCGACTCGATAAACTCAGTCGAGTCAAGAGCATTTCGACTCTCGAAGATACGGACGGAGGCAAACAAACGAGTGTGTGTGAGATCCTCGATTCGATCGTGAATCGTGGTCGTCTTGGATACAAGGAGGAAACTGAGGTGAGTAGCGGACGAAAATCAGCTCGACGCAGAAGCTTATTTCGAGTATCGCTTTCACAGGTGATCGAACACGCTCTCTCGGTTTTCGGACTCCACATCAGTTGGCAACTACAGACTGTCGCTCTCGAATTCCGCGAATCAGGCGCAGTCGAAGAATTCACCCTCGATTCGATCGCCGCTCGTCGAAACGCTGTTCTCGAAAAATGTGAAGAATTCGCCGTTGGAAACGAAACGAACGCCGTCGAAGGAGTCAAAGAGATCGTGAGTGCTGAAAACATCTCTCGAATGCTTCAATGAGCTGAACTTCGATCCCCTTGATCGTTTTCGCAGGCTCTCTCGGTACTTCTCGATATTCATTTCGCTTCCGCCGCGATCACTTCTCCTCACAACGATCCTGAGAAGCGCCTCTCTGCCCTCCACCTCAAATGTAGCGAAGAGCTTCAAGCTCGATGTTCGGGATACGTCGAAGCGGAGATCGAGAGGTTTGCCGAGAAACTAGCGGAAGAACGAGAAGCTGAAGAGGGAGAGGAGGAGGAGTCAGAAGAGGAGGAGGAGGAGGAGAGGAGTAGTGGCAGTGATACGGAGATGGAAGAGAGTGCCAAGAGGAACAAGAAGAAGAAGAAAAAGGCTGCTGCGAAAGGGAAAGGGAAAAAAGTGGTCAAACAGAAGAAAGTTGAGAAACGAAAAGACAAGACTCCCGCCGAAGTTCGAGGTGAGTAGATCTCAACTCTCTCTGTTAGCTCTATGACTGATCATGTGTCGTCGATCAGCTGAGAACATTCGTCAACAAGCTCATTTGGTCGCCTCTCAACGTTTCGAACGAACGATTTCTGGTTTCACTCGAGCGATTCATCTCGGCATTTTCGACATTCGACACAGTTCTCTCCTCTTGAAGTTCTGGGGACGCCTTACCTCGACCTTTGACGATTTCGCTCGTCTCCTGATGCACGATCTTCGAGACGAGGGAAACTACGGAGATGGAGGAGATGTCGTCGCTTCTGTCGTTGTTGAATCTCTCGAAGGAGTGAGTCTGAGTTCTTCTCTTCATCGGCGCTTAACTTTATGCTGAGGCTTTGTCTCGCTGTTGCAGGCTCTCGAACTCTACATCGATTCATCCGACTCTTCCGATGAACACCTCGTCTCGCTCGGACGCAACCTCGTTCAAATCGCCGTCGTTCGAGGAGCTCAACTCGCCGTAGTCTCGACGATCCCAGCCGAGAACCATCTTCGAATCCACCTCGATTCGCTCGATTTCGTTGTGAAAAAGATTAAACAATTCATCGATACGAAACGAACCGATGATCGTAACAAAGCTTTGAACTTTTTCAAGGCTCTCGCTCACCTCGTGTTCGGACTAGACGGTAGAAGTGCTCTCAAAGTGTAAGCACTCGTTTCCTCCTTTCGTTCTATTTCGTCGACTGTTTTGACTGACCCGTTTTCCGCTGTCGTAGCAAAACTTCCCTCGATTCGCTTCTGGAGAAACACGAGATTGAAGTACCCGTCACCTCAAAGACCTGGGAACCCATTCGAGCGTATCAAAAACGATTGGTTACAAACATGGCGAAAGATCCTTGTGAGCAGCTCCTCATTCGGCTTCCCCTCATGACTCGAGCATTGACGTTCTTATTCTCCCTCGACAGCGATCAAATCTCGTGCGCAAGCTCAAGCCAAATCGACATCGAAGAAAACTCCGACTAAATCGAAAGGCAAGGGCAAAGGGAAAGCGAAACAAACCGACGAAGATGACGAAGTCGAGGAGGAGGAGGAAGAACAAGTTCGATCTTCTTCTCCCGCCGCTGCTGGAGCTACACCTACTCGACGTTCGACTCGAGGTCAGAAACGTCAAACTTCTGACGATGTTTCGGAAGATGGAGGAGAGGAAGAATCCGCGGAAAAGGGTCGAGCGAAACGGATACGAACGGAGGAACCTGAGGAGGAACAGCAACAGCAAGAAGAGGAGGAAGAGGAAGAGCCTGCTACTCAAGAGTCTGAAGCGAACGGGATTCAAGATCAGAGCGTCCAAGAGACGGGTCGAGATACTCTTTCGGGAGATCTCGACAATACGCCAGCTGAGCAAGTCGAGGAGAATGAGGAAGAAGAAGAGGAGGAGGAGGAAGAACGTGGTGTTCGAGAAGCGTCTGTTATGAGTCTAGGAGATCTCAAGAAAAAGAAGAGAGCGAGGAAGTGATCGGTTTAGTTTTTTTCTGTGCTTTATGGATATTTTGCAGTGATATAAAGAGTGTCTTCCCGGTACTTGTTGACCACGTTCGAGCTTGTGGAGACTTGTCGGCGAGAAGGACAGCGAACCGTCGATTTCGCATCGATTCGATCCGCCAAAGTGCTTTTGGATCTGTTTGCAAATAACAGCCACGCAATAAACTCTACCGGCTTTAGCTCAGTTGGAAGAGCGTCAGACTGTAATTGGTTTCTTAGTCCTCTTTCGGATTCATCTGAATGTCCTTGGTTCGATCCCGAGAAGCCGGATTTGTTTCTTTTTTTGCGCAACCTGCGCGAAACATCCTTCCCACTCGGTCCGGCTCATCGTTCCGGCTAGTCTTTGGCTTCATTTTCGACTGTCAAGCAGCTCACCATTCGGAAAGACCTACGCTGGCTTGACAAAGTTTGAATCCACAACTTTCGAAAGGTTCTTTCCAGTCGCCGAGTGGGGGGTGCACTTGACCGACTCTCCTCCAGTTAACTCGAACTCTATCATCTCCTCAGCTCGTCGCCGCGCTCCCCTGCAAAGCAACCGCACCTTTCGCAAACAAGGGGAGTTTTGCTCGAACTTAAATGGTGTCCGAATGTTCAACTCGCACTCAGTTCTCTCCCATCCGGCCCGATTACATCCGCCTTCGTAAAGTACAGCGCTCTAGGTGCACCAGGGTTAGCGGAAGTTACGTCTAGCGTTAGAAAGGAGTTGTCGTAAGGAAGTCCCGAAGGCTCGAGCTTTGCCTTTTCACGATGCTTGTTTCAAGCCTCACAGCTTCATGCGCAAGTCTGCGGACACACAACACGGCTGAGGGCCCCCACATCGGCCAGAGTAGGCACAGAGCAAGCTGACAGTCGATAAAACCCAACACGGCTTTCCGAAATCGCTGGAAGACGCCGCCGCTGAGGCGCGAAAGAACAGAAACGATACAAGCGACAACTCATTGCAAAGCATATGCGACGACGGGGAACAACTCTGCAGAGGACGGCAGACAGATCGGAGACGATTCGTCAGTTTGTCGTTTCGCGAAAATGCAACGAGCTCCGACTCACCTTTCGGGAACCCTTGTTGTACCTCTCTCCTCAGTAGACGCAACCCAGCTTGCTTGAAGACAGTCCTGAACGCTGAATCAGACCTGGACGAACCGAGAGGCGTCAACATCGACAGACGTGGATGAGCGATTCAGACTCACCTCGTGATCGAACTATCCTCATCATCGAACAACCTTCCATCCATTTCCGTATCCTTACACGTATTCTCCTTGACGATGATATAACCTTCGACTTTTCCCTCCTTGTTCCTCCTCAAGGCTTTCTGACTCCTCCTCAAGAAATCTGCCAATTCCTCGTCACTCAAATGCCCGATACACCATTGGATCATGATCAGATCGTAACCCTCTTCCGTCGGATCGAGTTCCTCCTCTGGATTTGGAAACGTGAATCCTACATTCCCTAGCTCTGCGAACAATTCGACCGAAGGATTCGATGTCGTCGAAGTAGGGACGGGTACAGCAGATGATAGAGGGTTGAAATGTTGTAGACCAGCTCTCCAAATCCTGACGTTCTTGATTTGTTGAGCTTCTCCATCTTCGTCCTTCCTTGGGTGCAAGTTGATCCATCCTTCTTTCCCCTTGACAGCGTCTCTCTTTGCTTGTTTCACGAATGATGGGACGGGTTCGACCAAGTCGACGGAGTCGAACAAGGGAAGGAGAACGGTTGAAGTCACTCGACCGATTCCAGCTCCACAATCGAGAGCTCGGAACGGGCGGTTCGGTCGAGGGGTAGTCGTAGACGTCGAATGAGGAGGAATGATCGTAGAGAGATAGGGCATGAGGGCGAGGATGAGCAAGCGAGAGGAGGTCGCGTCGAGACGAGGGACTGGAGTTCCTCTACATTCGAGCTATCAGTCAGTTCTTGCCAGGAGAAGGATAGCACGACCGGTTCAACTCACTCTCCGTATCCTCCAAGTACCCCATTCACGCTCGCTTCCGTGTTTGCCCAGTAGTTAACTCCGGTCTCGAAATCAGGTTTCTGAGCCATCTTGAACGAGGATGAATACGATAGGGTCCTTGATTTTGATCTGGTAGTGGTATATAGCGCTTGTAGAGTCGTTCTAGGCGATCGGAACAGGTTGAAAGGTTGATCGAGAGGAGAGAAGTTCGGAAACTTTTTGGTCGCTTTCTTCCCCTCACCCATCACTCGCTTTTCGTTCATTCGACCCTTAGAGTACTACCGAGATAGTCTCTGAGTACTATGGCGTCCCGTTTGAGCCATCCGACGCGGCTATTACGCACTTCTCCCGCTTCATCTTTCCAAAACTCTCGACGATCGCTCTTCGGATTCGGATCAAAGAAAGCGAAGGCTACCGACAAACCGAAACCTCTACTCTCTCAAGATGACTTGTTCCACCCTCTATCGCAATCGCCGTTCAAGGAGATGAGGGAAAAAGGTCAACGGATTCAACAACTCGCTTACTGCCCAGTATCGCTCGAGAAGTATGGAGAGAAGAAGCATGTGCAGTTCGAGTGTCCGAATTGTGGATTTCCGACTCATGCGTCAGAGGAGAGATGGAACGAGGATGAGAATCACGGAAGATATTGGCCTAGGTTGAAGGAAGCGAATGAGGACGAGCACGATCTGAGAAGTGGGAGGGAGTTGACAGAGTTCAAGTTACCAGGTGAGCCTCTAGTCCATCGTCCGTTCTTGAGAAGAAACTGACTCGAAGTGTCTTGAGTAGCGGAACAACCTTACGAAGAAGCAGTTTCGTTCGGAAACTGGGATGTGTTCCTCTACACTCGAGGCTTCCCATCGATCGAAACAGAGAGATCGAGAAGACATGTCAGCAAACTCCTCACATACCCGATGACGATCGGTTCAGTACTTCACGAAAACTCTCCCTACACCCTAAGAAATCAACGGTTACTCCCTGAAGGTCTTCGATCCCTTGTCGGTAAGTCGTCGATCACTTACCCTGTCCTAATCAGTGGAGCGAGACTGAGGATTGTTAATGTCTGTTTAGCTCTACGACAATCCCTTCATCCTCCCGAACGAAGTTCCGCCGCGAAAGCCGGACTCCCTCCCGCCCCCATCCGAATCTTCATCCTCGGTGCTCGAGCCGAATCCTCTCTCCCCGCTCACGTCCTCCAACAAATCTCTCACCTCTTCCCCGCCATCCCTCTCCACATCATTTTCATTGGTCCCGAAGCGTTCATCCCCAACACTCGTGCCGCCGTCGACCAACAATCTACTTCCGTCTACGGCGTACCCTCTTACACTCGAATCGAATCCGATGGAACGACCGTAACGAACCTCCGAACGACTTACGAGCAAGTTCATGACTTGCTAGGTCCTTTCGATCCTTACCAAGACGTCTTCTTCACCTTCTCTCCCGGTTTTGGATTCCCCGACGAACAAGATCCTCTCAAGACCCAACTCGAAACGAATTGGAATTCTTCAATCTTGTCGATTTTGGAAACGAAATGTGCCCTTTTCGTCACTGGGTTCAGTCCTACCGATATCGAACGAGATGTAGTAGCGTTGGAGAAGACGGAAGGAGTTAAAGGAGAATTCGATTGGTTGTTGACACCAGGAGAGAATGTGTTTGCGAGTGAGAAATGGGAAATCGCAGAATTTGACCCTAGGGTTGCCGTTAAGACGAATTGGGGAATTTGGGGAATCAGGTGAGTCTACTACAAGTCGTCTCTCGTTTCTCGAGCTGACGTACCGCTCTCTCGTTCGATAGGGGCAAACGATATGAAGTAAGAGATGGAAATGTCGAAAAGGAAGAGTAGATTGCTTGATGCTATAATAGCGATACGTAAGGCAACAACAGGAGATCGCGAAGGGGAGAGCGAGAGAATGCGAAAGTAAAGTGATACAGGAGAGAAGCTTCAGGGAATCGAAGGATGCCTGCTCGAGCCGATAGAGCTCTACGAACGATGCTTTGCGCGCCTAGCCGAGGAGTCGCAAGAGACCGTAAGCCTGTTGAGACGAGTGGTGTAAGTAGCTGCGGCTGATTAGGCTCAAGAAGAAAGGGAAGTCTTACGAGATTGATGAGGATTCCCAGGACGATCGCCATTTGCATTCTGACGAATCAAGACGATTGTTCAGCATGCTGGAGCGAAGAGAGAATACAATGTGAAGCTCACCTTCTTGAGAAGATTTGAGTTCGAAAGAAGAACAGAGGTAGAAAAGGCATGAAGAAGCCGACGCAGACTCCCTTCAACAGGGCGACGTAGTGACCGGTACCAGCTGATCCAAGTCATGATCAGCTTGAAACAGGAACGCTTGAGAAAAGGGCAGGGAACTAACTCATATCTCCCAAAGCTTCTTCTGTTCCCGTCATTCCCGATAGCCATTGTTCTTCGAGAGCTCTTTGATGTTCGGCATCATCTTCGTCTGAGTTCGCTAACCGCCGCTCAGCCACACACGGACGAGTGCGGCTGATCGGAAGGGAGAACTCACCAGCTTGAACTCCTCGTCTTTCTCGAAATTCAGCTCTCATGTTCTCGATTTCTTCGTCCGAGAACCCAGCTTCCCTCAGACGATCAAATCCCTCAAGCGGTGTCGTTTGTTGATCAACCTGTGACAGAATCAGGTGAGCTCCGCTTCTTCTGAGAATCAAACTCGGACGAATCAGAACTTACCGACGGGAGTTCATTCGTGACCTCTTCGTCCTCAATCACATCTCCGATTGAGCAATGCAACCAGATCTGTTCCTCAGCTTGTTCCGTCCCGTTCGATTCCTTCTCTTTCCCTTTCCCCTTGCGATCGAATAATTCACCTTTCTCGAGCCGACTCTCTTCATCCTCTGCCCCATCACGCCCGACTGCATCCTTGACGAATGATCCCACTTTCTCTACGATCCCTTCTCGTTCGTTCGTCGCTTGTTCGAGTTTCTTCCGGTTCGAAGCGAGTTGTAGAGTGTAAGGAACGAGGAAAACTCCATCGACCAGCATCCGCCCGAGTTGAATCAACCTCAAGCGTCGAGGTCGTTGTTCTTCATCTTGTAGTGAGTTGGGTCGTATCATTCTCAGCTAGAAACAGGCGAGATCAGTCAAGTCAGAAAGCGGAAAACGAAGAAATTCGTGCTCACTCGTTTCTTTACGTCTCTGACGGTTTCTCTCTCCGTGACATACATATCTACTATATCCTCTGTCGTTCCGTCCGTGAACCTTACACAAAAGTTCAGCCCTTTCGGCGTCGAAGAGACACGTGAAGTTTCATCGTCCTCTTCATCCCGAAAGAAGTCGTCCGTTGCTTTCCCTTTCCTCTTCCCTTTCAGGTTGGTGGTGTAGGTCCTCGAGTAAGGCAAGTCGGACGAAGAATGGGTCGGAGGAGAGAGGCAAGAGCGATTCCGGGGAGGGGGAGGGTAAGACGTCGAGCTATCGCCGGTGGTGAAAGGTTGGACGTCGTCCGCGGTAGGCACCCTGCTGTACCGACTACTCGAGGGCATCTCAGGCGTTCTACTGACGATGACGAGGAGGTGTATGAGTTCATCATTCTCGGGTTCTCTTCACGCGTTCCTTCTTTCGCTTCCACCACTCACTCTCGAAGTCGCTCATTCAGCATTCTCCTACACCTATGCCGAGAAGGCGTCACAGCTTACGAAAGACAAGGATTCCGCCAATTGCCTCGAATAGGAGAAATGGCGAGCTGTTCAGCCATCTTTCCTCAATCTCCTTCTATCACACATCTTTCTCCGTAGATCACACTGCTCTAGCGCCGTTTCCGAATCGTCGTGCCGTTTAGCCTGATCGAGCCAAATTAGAATCCTTCTGCTGCTTCGTCTGCTTCTGTCACTTCGCTTCTTTCTCTCTCTTTCTTCTCTTCCTCACTCAACGTCTATTCAAGCTCCTTCTTTTCGCTACCTCGATCTCGATCACACTAAGCAATTACAATGAGATCCACTACGACCACTTCCTACCTCACGACTTCGGCAGCATTCCTCGCCTTACTCGAACTCGTCTCAGCAACCTACTTCACTTCGCCTCAAGTTGGGACAGATTGGCAAGCCGCTCCGGGACAGGTCATCACTTGGCATTATCAAGCGGGAGGTGCTGCTGTTGGTGACATCGTTCTTCAGGCGAATGGACTTGGCGGATCTGGGTAGGTCGAAGATAATTTTTCGCGAGTAGCGTGAGCTAACTGACAAAATCTTCGACCACAGATCTACTGTTACTGTAGCCTCGCAAGTCGACCTTACTTCAGAGAGCCTCACTTTCCCTTCAGGCGTCGCGCTTCGATCAAACACGGGAGAATACGTAAGTTTTCGTTTTCCCTCGCCTCAAAACTGGACGTTTCGCTGACAATAGCGCTGTGTTTCGATTCCAGGAGCTGAAGATCGTCAACTCTCAAGACCCTTCCTTCGAGTACACGACCGTTGGTCCCTTCTCGATCGAATCCTTCCAAGGTTCCGCACCGTCGTCTTCCTCCTCTCCTTCGTCTGCTTCTTCCTCCTCCTCCAGTTCAAGCTCGACCGAACAAGAATCACAAGGGTCTCCTCATACCGAAACGAACCCTCCCGTTTCGACTCCAGCTTCTTCGACAACGACCTCTCCTCTTCGAACTGTCACTCGTTCCTCTTCCCCTGCATCCTCTTCCACCACCACCACCACTACTCCCGCTCGTCCCTCGTCTTCTTCGTCAAGTCGAAGTGAGGAGTCTTCTTCGTCGACTTCAGAGGAACAAGAATCCTCTTCTTCTTCGAGCGAAGAACCTGAACTCGCAACTTCGACAGTTCTCTCGACCGCATCAGCCGTCGCAATCACTTCGACCATGTCGTCCGATCGAACCGCTACGGGAATCTCCGCTTCTCGACCTAGTTCGACTTCCGGTGCTTCGAGTCAAGCGATCAAGACGGGAGGATTACTTGCTGGAATCGCGTCTGTTGCGGCGGTCAGTATGAGTCTGTTGATGTAGGGGGAGACAGGAAAAGGGACTGGATTCAAACCACGCTGGACGCCCAATTTTATTTATCATTCTTCTCATTCATTCTGTTATTTCGTCACGAAACCCCCCTCCTGCTCTATCTATTTTGTATGTTGTCATGTTGGAAACCATCTTTTCGGCTTTTGAGCTGTGCTCGCCATCCTTACTCTCGTTGTTGTCGCATAACGAAAGCGAGAGTCGCCGGAATACGAAAGAGAGTCTCAAGGCCCTCTTCTCGCTGGATCTCGAATGTTTCGGTCGCACTAATTTGCCTGAAGTTTCTCGCTATCAACGGATCCGGGACTGAGTCTACAAGTTCTTGTTGCTTCCTCCGCGTACATGTCCGCCTGCAACGCTCATCAACGAGCTTTCGTGACTTGGAGAGGTGGAGGTGGAGGACGGGGTCGAAGAGATCGAAAATGCAGAAGGAAAGAGGCTGAAGATAGTTGACTTCGAGAGAAGTAAGAATTGGGCCTGTCGATGAATGTTAGCAAAGGGTAGATGGTAAGATGTAGCAAGCAACCGGCGTGGTAAAGCGGAAGAAGCGGATTGAATCCTCGACTTGTGGAAGTCTCGACTGGCAATCTTCGGTCCAAAGGTCGGCATCGACGAGGGCGTCTCACGAAGGCGCTCCTCCTCCTCCAGCAGTCGCCGTAGCTCCACCTCGTCCCCTCCCTCCCCTTCCTCCTCTCGGGTTCCCTCCTCCGCCTCTCCCATTTCCCCGACCTCTTCCTCTCCCTCTCTGACCTTGCCCAGCTGCTTCGTTCAAAGCCGCTCCGATCGCTGCTCCAACTTGTCTCTTTTGTCCTGCGACATCCGCTTTCGGTCCTTGAGGGATTTGACCTGAAGACGAAGAAGGGGTGTGCGGTTTAAGCAACGCGGGAGGCATGGAAGGGATATTGACAGAGGGGGGTTGAGAGGAAGAAGGAGCTCCTGGTTGTCGTTTGAGAATCATTGGTGGAGCTTTAGCAGGAGTTGACGGTTGAATAGAAGGATTCGCGCCTCCTCCTCCAGAACTTGAACCGGTGCGAGAAGCTTGTTGCTGATGTTGACGTTGTAGTTGTTGACGAACTAGTTGAGCTTGTTGAGCTTTCGCAGCTGCAGCAGCTTGTTGTTGGGCTCCGACCGAACCAGGAGGATAAACGATTCCAGGCGGTTCCCTCGCTTTCGGATTTCGAGGAGTTCCGGATCCAGAGGCAGTACGACTCGGATTCTTCGATCCAGCGCCAACGGGCGGAACTGGTGTCCCGCTTCGACTGCCTTCTTTCGATTTCCCTCCTCCTCCTCCTTTCCCATTCTTCTTTTCCTTTCCGTTCTTCTTCCCGTTCTTTCCGCCTCCTGTGCCTTCTTTCCCTTCTTTCGAAGCAGCTTTCGCTTTCTTGTTAGCGGCCGATGCTGCTTTGCGAGTCGCGAGAGCTGCAGCTTTTTGCGCTCGGAGATGTTCGAGTAATGGAGTGGATTTCGGATCTTGCACGGGAGCTAGACACAACGAGAGGATAAAAGAGTCAATAGATTTTCAAGGATGGCTGAGAGAGAAAGGGTAACTGACCTGCTTCTGCTGGAGTATCGTTTGGATCAGGAGGAGCATTTAAAGCGGCTTCGAACGCCAAGAAAGCGGGATCTGATTCGAGACGACATGGTCAGCTCTCGTAGGTGAACTCCGAATTGCAGTCTAGCTGACCTTGATCGATAGTGCCTTGCCTCGGATCGGGTTTCGAAGGTGCAGTCGGCATTCTCTGATAAGGCGCGAATTCAACTACGGCTTGATTGATAGTACCTACGTATTGACAGGGTATGTCAGTACGTTAAGGGGACGAGCTCCACGAAGGGACAGGATAGCGAACTGACCAGTTTTGTCCTTGAAAGTCCATCCGTCGTACCCTCTGTGGAAGGCGACGAGAGCTTCGGGAGTTTTGAATGTGATATAAGCTCTCGAATAGATCGAGTCCTTGTCTTTCCCTCTGCAGCGATGACTCTCAAGGATAAGCTCCTCGCGAGACTGACCATTAGAGACGAGAATCAACTCACGGCTTCCGAACAATCCCCTGTTTGAATTCGCTCCATGCCACCGAACGACTTTCTTTGTCCTCTTCGGCACCCTGGCCATCTTGCTGTGCTTCTCCTCGTTGAACCCAGGGCTCGACCGTCTTCCAAAATACGGCAGGAGGTAAGTCGGGAGGTAATCGTCGGACAACCACCTTGAGCCGCTGATTCGATTGCGATGACTTGGATCTACCCGGAGCCATCGAGGAGTCGTAACGTCGAATCGAAGATGAGATGGAGAAGGGAAACAACGATTCTCATCTCTTCTTCCCGATCTCTTCACTACGATTCGCTCAAAGAGATGAAAGATTCGCTTAGGTTACTCCTAACGCCTGCACGAGACAATGTCGTACGTTCTGCCTCTTCTCCGAGACGTCTGTCGCAGCTAATCTTACCTCTCCTCTCCCCTAGGTCGACCGGCTATCTTCCCTTCCCCCGGAACTCCTCGATGAGATCTTCCTCCTAGCATATCCTGGCATGGAGAACGAATCGGAGTATTACTACGTCCATCCACAACCGATCTCGAAGAAGCTACTTCCTTTCACCCGAAATTGCCTGTTCAATCGACTACTTTTAGAGCATCCGGATCAGCTCGATCAACTCGTTTCACTACTCTCTCAACGGCAAGACCTCGCAAGCAAAGTCAAGAGCCTCGATTTGAGGATTGCCGGTTGCGTTGACCCCGAGGAAGGACCTCAGGGGACCGTCGCTCGCAAGATCCGTCGGTTGCTCCGCCTCGTTCCCGACTTGAAGACATTCCGTCAAGACGCATGGATGGACGACATTGCGATCTGCAATCTCTTCGCCCCGGTTCCACTATTGAATCTTACGAAAGTCTCGCTACGTCTACCGAGGATAGGAACAACCGTTTTCGACCTGGACGATTTCGACTGGATCGCAGCACTTCCGAACTTGAGCGAGTTGGGGATCAAGGAGTGGGATCTCGTGTCGGAATGCATTAGTCCCGAGGGAACGGTGCTCCCGATCAAGAAACTCTCTATCGAAGGTTCCGGGACTACGTGTACGTCCGTCTTGATCAATGCCTGTCCTCGACTACTCCACCTCCACCTAGTGGCAGATCGATACGCGCCAGACGGAGGAGGTTTCGAGGCGTTACTTCCCCTCCTTCCTGATCGACTCGAGACCCTTTCCCTCTGCGAGCCCGACAGGGCCGAGTTCCTTCCCGAAGATCAAATCAACCGAGAACTTCGCCGGTTCACTCGTCTCCACACCCTCGAACTCGTCAACTCGAACTTTTCCTGCAACATCGACAGAACGCTTGCTCGACTTCGCGAACTTCGAACAATTACGCTCGCCGGGCCTCAACTCGACATCGGGAGACTTCAAAGACTCGTCAAGGGGTCTCAGGCTCTCCCATATCTACATCGAATCGTCTTGAAGAAGTCAACTCTTACGGAGCCCCAGTCGCCTGGAGACAACGCCGAAAGCGAAGACGACAACTTTGACATACCGGGGGATGGCAACTGTTTCGACCAACTCGCAGAGGCCTGTGCACAGAAAGGCGTCGCTCTCGAGGGCTTAGAGTTGGTTAGGGAAGCGTGCGATGCGGCGTTGCGATTTTACGAACCCGAATTTCGCGAGGACGAGTGGCGATATGGACGACCTCAGGCGGATCCGACCACCCCTTCTGATTATACGGACTATCTCACCGTATCCGAATATCGAACCGACCTGCATCGCTACCATTTTTTCGAGGTGAGTCTTCGGCCACGATGATCAGATTTCTCCTCCCTTCTCCCAGCATTCGCTCTGACAAATTCATCCGTCTCTTCTCAGTAGGATCGGGTTCAATGAACCGAAAGGAAGCGAGGAGTACCGTGGGCCAAGCTGGAAGAGTTTGAGGGTTTTTGTTTTCCCCTTTTTTTTTTCGTCAGTTTCATTGGTCGCCGTGGGTCGTTCTCTTTCAGCATCATCATATATCGTTTCTGTAGATACAGCATTCTGGCTAGGCCATTTCAAGTAATCGGTGCAGAAGTAGAGCGTATGAGAGGGTTGTCTGTAGATAAAACTTCAAAGATACAACGGATTACAAACGGAGAACAAGCCAGAAATTCAGAGATCGCCCAATCCATCGTATTGCTCAGGGCCGTCATCCATTCCGATCCCGAGGAGATATTTGTCTACATACTCCTGTCCAAACATCTCAACGCATTCGGAGAAATCTCCCGTGGTAATTCCGTGAGCGATCACACACGAGCTCGACTCGATTCCCCATTCGTCCAAGATCCCGAAAGCTTCAATCGAAGTTCCCTCGACTTTGACGCCTTGCGACCTGATCCTCTCGACAAGTTTGATGCAATCTCCCTCGTGAAGCGTTCCCTTCGGATGCTTCCCCCATCTAGGGACACTCCATCCGGGACCAGTGTGTAACGGATATTTGGCGAAATCTGGATGGAGAGTAGTTCCATCAGAGTCGAAGCAGATCCTCCATCCGGTCTTTCCCTCGACTTGATCAAAGATGAGTTTTTCGATAGAGGGGAGTCGATTCGGTCCAAGGAGCATCTCTTCGAGTTTTGAGCAATCGAGAATCGCGCCTCTTCCAAATCCGAGAGTTTTGAGCTTTGTGAGTTGTTGGAGAGAATCGATGAGATTTTCGGTAAAGGTCCCTTCGCTGAGGTAGAGGTACTCGAGGTTGACGAGACGAGGGAAGTGTTGGTCACAGGCTTTTAGATAATCATCATAGAAGTCGACAATGAGGAGAGTTAGGGAAGAAAGAGATTCGGGAAGGAGAGCGACGAGGTTCGAGTAGTCGGGATCATAATTGCCGAGAGTATCGAGAGTAAGCGACGCGAGGTTTGGGAAATTGTCAAGGAACGAAGAAGTTCTCGGAGTATCGACGAGGAAACCTTTCAAAACGAGTTCCGTGATCTTTGCGAGCTTCTGTCCTCCTTCTAGACTACAGGTGAAGGGGTTGGTGGTAGTGGTATCTGAGAATTCAAGACGGTGTAGGGAAGGGAACTCGTTCAGATGACGGTAGATTTTTGAATCGAAAGGCTTCTTCCATTCGAAGGGAATTACGAGTTTCAAGGTTTCGAGACGAGGAAGGTTCGAACGAGCGATGCGGATCGAGAGAACGAGATCAACGAGAGAGGTCGAACGCGAACCGAGTTTGAGCTCTTCGAGGTTGACGAGATTCGTAATGAAGCCTTTCGTTTGACGATCGTTCCTCGACTCTCCTTTCTCCGGATCGATCTTCTCAACCTCGAATACTTTTACCAATCTTCCCAATCCCGAGTTTCTGTCGCAAGCCTGCATGAGTTGCTGGAATTGAGAGTGGGAGGAAATTTGAATTCGGCGGAAGAGAGCTTGTCGCTGCAATGGGAGGAGCGCGCGACTGATTGGAGCACTAGGGGGTTTCGAGGTTATGTACGCATAGTCGAAGACGTCCGCGAGGAGTTCGGGAGGCAGATGAGAGAGGGAAGTTCGCTATTTTGATGAAGCAAGTTGAGTGACGCGAGAAGCTGTTGAGAGCCCTGGATACTCACTGGAGGGTTTCCAGACATCTCAACACACGTCCTGATGCTATCCGGCCGGAGACGTAATCGATTGCGGGTGAAGGAAAGGAGAGAGAGCTCTCGACAGTTCGAACAGGCTCTTGACCCTTACTCTCCTCAGTGCATGTCGCGACTTGTCTACTCTGCCCCAATCTTAGCCGCTCTATTATCGCTCATCTACGCTCGCTACTTCAACTCCTCTCCTTCAGCCAGTCTCCCTCTACCTCTCTTCAACAAAATCATGTCCCCCACTTCCGCCGACACGAAAGGAGCAGATCCTGGACAGTCGGTACTCATGGATCAGATCGTCATGTTCGGAGGTGAGTCCCCTCCGTCTCTCCGAATGATGGGATCAGACGAAGGCTGACGAGGAACGAGCGACTGTTTATCTAGATTCAATCACTCAGGGAGCCTGGGTTCCAGCTGGAACTGGATCAACAATGGCTATTGCGTATCAGAGGAAGCTGTGAGTAACTGTCAACGTGAAGAGTGCGGTGTGTCTGAGGATCCGAACTCATTTCTCTCGTTCGTCGGCCTGCAGAGATGTCATGAACCGAGGTCTTTCCGGTGAGCTAGTGTCATTGACTCAATGCACACGAAATCTCCGAAGCTGATCGCCAAGTGTCGTTCGTCGATAGGCTACAACAGTATGTTTCTTCGTCTCGAATCGAGCTTTGCGGAAACGGTCTAATCTCACGTCTTATTCGCCGTATCTCCATCTCCTTCTCCCTTCCGTTACATTGACCATGTACGTAACTACTCGCAGCTGCATGGGGTCTCCCGATCATCAAGCAGTGGTTGCCTCGCGTCGGAGAACGTCTTCCCAAGATCAAAATGCTTTTCATTTGGTTCGGTGCAAACGACGCCGCTCTTCCTACGAGCCCTCAGCATGTGAGTCACTCAATTAGTAGCTCTCGAGATGTCGCAGTTGACTGTTATTGCCGACGTGCTCAGGTCACTCTCGACGATTTCAAGAAAAACCTAGTAACGATTCTCGACCTCGTTCGATCTCCCGACTCGCCTTACTACTCTCCCTCGACGATCCCTATCCTTATCACGCCTCCTCCCGTCGACGCTGACGTTCGCAACAACGAGCTTACCTCTCGAGTTCCTCCTCGAGTGCCCGATCGAGATTCCGAGATGACCCGTCAATACGCTCAAGCGGTCAACGAAGTAGCTCAACAAGAAGGAGTACATTCGGTCGATGTGTGGACGGCAATCGACGAGAAAGCGAAAGCAGAGGGAGGGTAAATCCTGTCTCTCTTTCTTCCCTGCACCTTGATTCTCTACTGACCTCCGATCCATCGTGACAGGTTGGAGAAGTACTTGTCTGACGGTTTGCATCTGACGGGAGCGGGCTACGAGGTGGTCACCTACGGTCAGAACGAAGGCTTCAAATCTGATGGTTACTCACAGCTCGCTGACTCGGTCCTATGCGATAGAAATCGCAAAATTGATCGTCGATCAACTCCCGGAGCTCCACTGGGACAAACTACCGCAGATCTTCCCTCATTGGGAGGACTGTATCCCCGAAGCTCAAAAGTTCAAGGACTGATAGGAAAAACAAAGGACAATCTAGGTTCTTAACCAGAGTTCTTAGTCTCGAGCGGTTGTTATTGGAATAGAAATATTGTCTCCCCGTTGTACGTTGCTCGTCGAAGGAAAAAGAGAGCAAAGAGATACGAGGAAAGCGAAAGCTTCTCTCGCAATCTTGCGAAAGAACGCTTTGCTCTGTACTCCTCACTCTATCATGTCGATCTCGGCCTCTCTATCTCCCATACAAGGTTTCCACCCGACCCTGCATCTTTCAATACCGCCCTTGCCCGCCCCATCGTCATCCTGCTCCCTTTACGCGTTCATCTCCGTTCCTCCCTCCTTCATCCTAGACCGCTACCAACTCGCTCAACTCCACGCAGAAGGAAGATTAGGCTCTCAGGATGGACTGGTTGAAGTACAGCGCGAAGGGGACCTCGAGGGACCGGTATGGAGAGCTCGAGAAGCGGCAGCCTTGATTCAACTATCGAAAGACGCGGCACTTGGAACGGGAGAAGTGCAGGTCGAAGTACCGTTACATATGAGATATCAGGCACCGGTCAAACAGCGCCGGAGAAAGGAGGGTGAGCAAGGAGAGGACCGAGTGAGAGTCGAAATGAATCAACCGAGAGTGTTTTGGGCTTGTCCAGATGGTGAGCTCTCGTTACGAATCAGCTTAGAATCAGAACTGAGACGAATGAATGAGCCTGCAGCGCCTCGAGGATGTCCCCCTGCTTCACTTTCCTCCAATTTCTCCTTCCCTTCTCTCGCGAACTCGACACTTCACTACCTCGACTCTCCTACTTCATCCTGTCAACCACTGCCATCTACGTCGAATCTCAGCGTAGAACTGCCGGCGGGAATCGCATCGCATTCCGAGTTTGTCGGACCTGTGACGGTTTCGATAGTTTGGTTGGGATTCTGCTACCTTGTTTGCATCGCAGTGAGTGTTTCGAGGAGGAAAGGGACAATGTTCGCTGTAGAGTCTCGGATAGGAAACAAGGTGGAACAGGAAAAGAAGCGGAAATGAAAACCTTTCAACGCTTTTCTCAGTCCGACGAGAGCTGAACTATTCTCAGGCATCGCAAGCGAGCGCATCTACAAGGATCACTCTCGATGCTCACTCTTCTACTGCTCTCTGAACGCCGGTGGATGTGCAATTCCTCTTTCGAGGTATTTCTTGCAATACGGATTTTTCTTTCACTACCTTCCTTCCCTTCTTTGTCGAGCGTTCCTCGACTCGTCCCTCAAGCTCTATCCTATTTCCTTGATATTCACTCTACGCGTTCAGTCGTCCTGCGACTCTGCACTCCTTTCATTCACTCGACGACGTGAGAGTCGGAATCATTGTCCTTGTTGAGGTTGCTGAGGTATAAACCCTTGAGGAGGTACTGATCCAGGTGGGGGAGGCGGTCCGTCTAAACACACAGAGCGAGAGGGACAGAGTTAGCACGGAATCGAAGCAATCAAGAAAGGGAGAGCATACTCGACTCACTAGCTCCGGCTGAGTAAGGGTGATAAGGTGCGTAACGAGGAGATGGTTGAGGAGGTCCTCCAGGGCCTCCGGGGGGAGTAGGAGTGGGTTGAGGTTGCATAGAAGGGGAAGTGAACACTATCAAAACGAGAGAGAAAGTCAGGATTGATCATCGAAACGGGAGAAGAAAGATATTCGAGCGCACTATGTCCTTGTTGTTGTTGTCCAGGCGCGAATCCTCCTCCCATACTCATCGTTTGTTGCAGATGGTAAGGAGGAGGAACGAAACCCATTTGACCCGGATGAGAATGAGCGTGAGCCATATGCTGTTGCTGAGGTTGTTGTCCACCTCTCGACGAAGGGTGTCCCTGACCTTGCCCTTGACCTTGACCTTGTCCCGCGTTCGTCATTTGAGGGTACATCTGTCTCAGTCCTCCTCCTCCTCCTCCCGAAGCGGCGGCAGCGGCCATCATCGCCATTTGTTGTTGATGTTGAGGATGGACATTCATTCCCGGGTAAGGAGCCATCCCCATCGCGACTGCAGCGGCCTGAGAACCTGGAGGAGGAGGAGCTGGAGGCGCCCCAGCGGAAGGATGCATCGACATTTGTTGGTGATGAGAATGATGAGGGTGGTGAGGAGGTAAGATCGTGGGAGGAGCGGGAGAAACTGAAGGGTCAAGTCCGACAACTTGAGACATCGCAGCTTGTTGAGCTGCGATCGCGTTTTGGTACGCGGCTTGTTCGTCGGCGAGCGAGAGGGGAGTAGCTTGAGGAGGGTACATCGATCGGTAAGGTTTGCCAGTGAACGGCCAAGAGGGAACTGGGAATAAGATCGTTCAGTCACGATGTCCGCAGAGAGCAAGACTTTTGAAACACGGGACTAACCAGCTTGTGAAGGATCGGGCAAAACAGCGTTCAATCTGAAGGGCGTGAAATCTTCCTTGACGTTGAGGGAACTCGAACCAGCTCGTTTGAGGGGTTTCGTGCCGAAGAAAGGGTTCGGAGGAGACGAAGACGGTGCTGGTTGAGTCGAGCCAGACGCAGAAGGTACCGCCTGAGGTTGAGGTTTCGGAGAGGGAAGGGGAGAAGCACTGGGTACGACGGAAGGTTTGCGAGCGGTAGTCGAAGAACCAGGAGTGAAGGAAGTCGCGTTCGGGTTCGGTTTGAAGACGAAAGGAGCTGCAGTCGCACTGATCTTGCTCTTCGGAGGTTGAGGAGTCAAGTTCGAGGTACTAGCAGTAGGAGGAGCGGTAGATGGGGAAGAAGTAGTGGGAACGACTGATTCTCCTTCCTTTCCTTCTTTCGCAGCTTTTTGAGCAGCGAGTTCAGCTTGACGAGCTGCAGCTTTGGCAGGGTTGAATGGAGGAATATCGGCCAACAAGATCGACTTCTTTGCGACGGGAGATGGTCCCTTGTTTCCCGTAGAAGGAGGTTGAGCAGTCGACGACGGAGGGGCAAGTTTGGCTCCATTCGTGGCGAAAGAAGGAGGCAGTTGACGAGGAGCAGCAGCAGGAGAGACGGTAGTCGAAGATGCTTTCGTCGAAGAAGGAGTTTCGCCAGCAGGAGATTTTTTGCCGTGCATCATGTTGGCGATTTCGTCCGTGATCGGGTAAGGGTTCTGAAATCAACGAATTCGATCAGGGCTTACGCTCGTTGTAAGTGAGTCATACTCTGATAGACTCACCTTGAAGCTCTGACTGAATTGAACCAAGCTCCTTAACCTGCTGTCCTTCTCTGCCTTCGCTTGTTGCTGAAGTAAAGCCGCTTTCTTCTTTTCCAAACGTTCCTTCTCCTCTCGAACGAAATCTCTGAAAGTCTCGTCGACAGGAGGATGGGGTTTCGAGGGAGTAGGAAGAGGAGCGGTAGCGTTCGCGGGAGAATTTGCTGAACCTGGGATACGAACGGTCGGAGGGATTCGAGAAAGGGTAGGAGGATTTGCAGAGAGCGCCGCAGGTCGAGAAGAAGGGGCAGGAGGAGTTGAGTTGCCATTCGTTGCTGCAGGGGGATTAGGCGAAGTTGCGCCTCCAAGTCGGGCGAGAGCAGCTTTTCGAGCTCCGGGAGGAACGTAGGCTCCAGGATTTCGTTGTACCGCACCGTATCTGCCACGAAGCAGTCAGTACGTAGGACGAATACGAGTAGAGAAGACTCTCGCTCACCGATCTTCCTCATTGGTATCGCCATCATCGACTTGTTCTCCTCTTTCCTCTGCCATGTGAGCGTTCGAAGCGAGACCCGAAGTACCCTGTAGCCGAACTTGTCAGTGAGTGAAGAACAAGATGTGGGTTGAGAGGCTCACCTTGAGAATCTCTTTCTCGAGTTGAGCAGCTCTTGCTTCTCGATCCTTGAAATCCTTCGTGTTCCGATCGAGTTTCGTCGTGTAAATCTCCTCGTCGTAATCAGTCTTGAGTCCGTACATTCGTTCGTTCACAGCGAATTGATCCCATGCTCCGCCTCCTCCTCCTCCTCCCCCTCCTCGTCTGCCATTTGTCGATTTTGAGAAATCATCGTCGAGAGACAATCCTCCGATTCCGTTTGCCGCCGAGTCCTCGATTCCACCTGCTCCCCAACCTTCTGCTCCAGATGACCAAGCTTGAAGATCGCGTTCTCGCGGTCGGGAAGGAGGAGGGAGACCCGAAATGTCGGTATCGGTTCGGAACGAATCTTTGTTTGCTCCAGCGGTTGAAGAAGATAACGACGAGGACGAGGTCGAAGGGTCGAGTACGACGTCGCTCGCTTCTACTTCGACGAGGTCCCGCGCGTTGATGATGAGGGAGGATTTCGGTGTCGAATCTTGGTTGTTGGAGAGATAGACGGCTTGACGAAGCGAGATTGAAACTTCTCCATCGGTCGTAGCTGCACTAAGGATCCCTTGTACTCGTACCCCCCCTTTCAAAGTAGCTACGACGGATTGTCCCTGAACAGAGAGAGAACGTGAGTGATGACATGTTGAGAAAGGTTCCGACTTTCCCTCACTCTAGAGAGCGCGGGCGCGTCAAGAGATGAAAGTAGAGCTCACGACTAGGACTAGGAGGAGTAAACAAAGTCGATCATGAGCGTGTTTCGAAGAGGATATCCCGTTCGAAGCGATTCCGGGGGAGGGAGATGGAGATGAAGTGGAAGTGGAAGGACGGGCTCCTGCTGGTCGCCTAGGCACGTTCCGATAATTCGTTAGTGTTCATTAAGAAGCGCGTTCGATTCCCTAGACTCACTTGGCGGCCATCCTGAGGTGAAGAGAAATAGGAAGGGAGGGTAAGGTTCGAGATCAATAGAGCAGTGCGAATTACAGAAGGGTTCATCTCTTCCACTCTTCGTATCGCTCACTCGACTTGCTCGACCCAGAACTCCATTATGTCTGCTGAACCTCGCCGTAGAGAAAACGAATCGGACGACGAACGACCCTCTGGCCTGGAATCTTCTTCTTCCGCCCCTCTCTCATCAACAACAACCAACAACCCTTCAACGACTACCGGTGGAGGAGACGATGACGCTGAAGCAGCAGAGATCGCAGCGATGAAGGCACGAGTGGCAGAGATGGAGGCTGAAGCAGCGAAATTGAGGGAATTGACTGCCGCGAGTGAGGCAGCTCAGGCTTCTGCGAACGGTGGAGGACAAGAGGGAGATGTAGCAATGTCGGATGAGGATCGAGAAGCGACGGATCAAAGGAGTGTCTACGTTGGAAATGTAAGATCCTCTCGTTCCCTCTCTCTCTTTCCGCATGAGAGACTCATTCCGTCATCGCGTTGTAGGTCGATTATGCTGCCACTCCCGAAGAAATCCAACAACATTTCGCTTCATGTGGAACGATCAACCGAGTCACGATTCTCTTTGACAAGTTCACGGGTCCGAAAGGGTCAGTTTTCCTTTTTCACCTACACGCTTCGATCCTGAACTGAACCCTTTTGCATGCGTGATAGATACGCTTACGTAGAGTTTGCCGAACCTTCACTAGTAGCAAACGCTGTGCTGTTGAACGAATCAATGTTCCGTGGTCGACTGCTCAAGGTAACGCCGAAACGAACGAATCTGCCTGGAATGTCGGCTCGTGGACGCGGCCGAGGGAGAGGACGAGGAGGTTACCGTGGAGGATACCAAGGCGTGAGCTCCGACTTTCCTGGGCTCGCTCGTCGGACGAGGTTGGCTGACATCTCTTTCTCTCGCAAATATCTAGAACGGTGGATTCTCGCCGTATCAAAGAGGACGAGGTGGATTCAGGGGACGTGGACGAGGAACGTGGTAGATTGTCTCGAGCCACTCCTATCCTGTGTACTTTTCCCCATCCTCTCTCGCTGTTTACTAGTTTTTCCGCTTCCGCAAAAAAAATCCGATCGAGCTGCTCGACGACCTGTATATTCTATACCATCTAGATTTGATCTCACCAGAACATATTCGTTCGAGTCAGAGAGGCAACTAGTGATCGAAGCGATGCGAAGAGACTGTTTCGATGTATCTGGATTCCAGCTTACTCATATGACAGTCGGAGTGCCTCTCCCTCCTTGTCCACTGCCACTCCGGCTACTAGCCTCTGCATGTTGTCGCTCCCTTTGTTGATTCCTCTCCCGTCGAATAGCCAGTCCTAACAGGATCTTGTTGATCGTAGCCCGTTTGATGAACTGTTCCCTCGCGAGGGTTCGAACGCGCTAGAGAGGGCCAGGGCGTGTCAGTCTTCGCTCGAACGCACAAGAGGAGGGAAGAGCTCACTTTGAGAAATTGATCGAGATCGATGTTCGCTGTACCGCTGTTGAGACCTCTACCGAGAGCATAGATGGTGTCCTCAAGGGCTGAATCATCCGCTACGAGATCCAGTAACCTGTTCATCGCCGTCTCAGCTTTCTCGTCAGGATAGGAAGAGTGTAGAAGGGGGAGAGAAACGCACTGAGTGTAAACCACGGTACTTCCGCAAACGATCTCATCTACGTCGACTCCTTCTCCTCTCCTTTCGTATTCTCCCATTCGCTTCTCCCCTTCCTCGACGACTTCCTGGTATCGATTCCTCACGTTGAGACAAACGTCTCGAACAGCTCGTAATCGAGCCATCTCGTCCTCAATCGCAGGGACCGCTTTTAACAGATCCGAATGCATCAACGAGAGAGGTTCGAGATGGTTCTGGGTTGTTTCGGAGTGAAGTGTCGAGAGAGTCGAGGATAGTTTCGAATGGAGACGAGTTCGAAGCGCGAGGAGAGCTGGGTTGGGCGGGATCGGAGGAGGAGCTTGCGATTTCGAGGCAGTGGAGCGTGCAGGTCTCGAAGCTCCCTGGATTGACGCGGACGTTGGAGAAGTCGGAACGTTGACAGATGTGGGAGATTCGAGATCTTCGCCGGCGTCTAGAATGTTGACCGAGGCAGAGGCAGTCGACGAGGAAGGAGGAGGAGGAAAGGGTTTTCGGATCGGGTTTCGCATAACTTGTCGAGGTACTGGAGCTGGTGATTGAGCGTAGCTGACGGGAGGAGGTAGACGAGAAGTTGGCGGGGTCGGGGCGGCAGAGTAGTAGGAAGAAGAAATTTGTGAAGCCGAGTCGAATGAGGGGGGAACGTATCGACCACTGCGAGGTTCGACGGTAGGTTCGAATACAGCTGAAGGAGGTCGAGGAGGATGCGGAATTCGATTGTCGGAAGGGAGAGTCGCAGGTTGATAAGGTTCGTAAGCTGGATTCGCTCGTCTCTCCCTGCCTAATGACAACCTTTCCGTTCCCGATGATATCGACTCTGCTCTGCGCGAATGGTCGTTCTCATCTCTAGTAACCGAGATAGAGGTCGACGAGAGCGCTGGAGGCATATACGAGCCATATTCAGCGTCGTATTCGCTCATTGAAGCTACACTCGCTCCCGACGAAGAGTGAGGATATGTCCGTTGCGAGGGATGTGCGATCTGTGGCGAACGGCCGTCGCTTGTAGGAGGTAGAGGAGGTCGAATTGTCGGAGGGAGGGAATTCGCGGGAGAATAAGGTTGTACAGTTGGAGGTTGCATCGACGGTGGTCGCATTCGAGCTTGTTGTGATCGAGCGGGAGGCGGGGAAGGAGGTCTGATGGTAGAAGGACTCGGCGAATATGGTCGATTCGAATCTGCGTATTCGCGACTGAAACGATTCGAAGGGTGTGACTCGAATGAATCCGACCGTTGATGCACAGCTAGTCTCGGATCGTACTGAGATTGACCTCGGGGAGAAGGGATCGAGTTCGAAGGGGGAACGCCGACAGAAGAAGGCGCAGGAGAAAACGCTCGAACAGTCGAAGCGGTCGGAGAGGGGGGTCGAGGCGGCAGGTGTCCTTGAGGTCGAGAAGTGGTTGCTTCGGGGCGGTCTCGAGCGATGCCAGGAGAAGGGCGAGGTGGAGAGAAAGTGCCAGGGAAGGGAAGAGGAGGAGGAGGCGAGGAGAATCGTCTGCTCGGGTCGTCGGGATGAGGCGCGGCGATAGGAGGTCCGAGTGGAGGGTTAGAGGATCCTTGTTGTGCTGGGCCTTGAGGAGGAAGGGGAGGTTGCGGAGCTTCTCGAGAGAACGCAGCTGGATGAGGAGGAAGACGAGTCTCACTCGAGCTGAATGCAGCGGGTGTTGCGGATCGTTGGGGTATACTGTAAGGCGGTATCGAATTGGTAGCTGCAGGTGGCGGTCGATAGCCGGGAGGTGGACCAGGGGGAAGCGTCTGTTTTCATCGCGAGAAAAGACAAACTCGTCAAGTAAACGGAAAACTGTCGCGGGTCAGGAATAGCTTGGACTTACCGAAGAGCTATTTATCATCGCAGAGCCGGGAGGTAGTGGTGGCCGTGGAGGAAGTCCATTCGTCGTAACCGGATTAGTGAAACTAGGAGGTCTCCTCAAAGTTTCCGCCGCTGAAACAGATGCGGGTCGTCCATTCACGACAGACTGATCAGGTAGCGGTGGCCGAGGTGGAGGCGGTCGAACGGCTGAACCGTCAGCTGAATGCGTTGCGGGAGAGCCAGTAGGAAGCGGAGGTCGGGGTGGAATCGCTTGAATCGCAGGAGAGGTCGACGAGGAAGAAGCTACGGGTATTGTCTGCGATACCGCTGGAGGTGAAGGACGAGCTGGAGCTGGAGCTTTTGGCTGAATCGTCGTGACTGGATAGCGGGCGGAAAAGATTGGAATCAATTCCTCGATGAGCGATAACAACGAGCACCCCTGCAGATATAACATGGAGTGAGCCTTCGTGCCGTCTTATGCGTTCTTGCATGACTCACCTCTGATTTCCTCGACCATTGCTCGAGGTACTGCACGTTAACTCGACCTCCCGCATCGACGTTTTTCCCTTTCCGAACCGCCAAAGTTTCGCTCGGGAGGATAAATACGATTGGAGGGGTCGAGGGGTAGTCGAGAGGTAGCCAGAAGACAATCGGACAATGGTAGACGTTCGTTTGGATCGGAATAGGGAGAACTCCAGTCAAGGAGAGAAGTAATTCAACTCTTCCATCGTCGTAAGCTGTAATTTTGAAGCGTTAGTAAGGCCGGGGCTAGCAGGATCGTACAGATGAGGTTACTGACTGAAATCACTCTGTTCTGGATTGAGTAGACCAGCGAAGCGATCAACGACGGCAAGGACTTGGACGACAGTTTCGTCTCGTCGAGGGTACTAGACAGAAGCTCGTCAGCTCAGTTCCGGATCAGGTGAGCTTATCGATGGCTTACATGTCTCGTCAAGGACCTGATCGTTCGTTCCATCTCTTCTCAAGCACTCGGTTCCCCTCAAACTCTTGATTGATGACGAGAATCTCTCGCTGTCCTGCTGGGCTTTCGGGCGTTATCAAATCGGCTTTAGCTCTGTGTTCAGGTTCTGCTCTGGTTCAGGCGAACGGATCGAGCTGGATCTAGTCGGAGACACTCAGCGGTGAGTGGGAAACGACAAAAATCATCAGCCTCAGGGTTTCCTCCTCTCCCACTGTCCACGACTTCTCGGTTAATCTTATCGACGTCGATCTCTGAAGTGACGAGTTACCAATACGCGAAGAAGATCGAGAAACCGGCCCTTTCCAGAACCCCGCACAAACTCACCGGCGTAAAAAGCATCAGGCGCTCAAAACGGATCTTCGACTCAAATGAGTTCTACAGGAGGAGATGCAGAAGAGCAGCACTCGCTAGGTAACAAGGAGAAGTCTCAAAAGCTGTTCAGCAAAGTAGCGTGAGTTTCCATTCGTCCTAAGGAATCCCTCTCAAGTTTCCCTCGGGCTTCCGCACCTCTCTATCGCTCCCTTGACCGAGACTGACGTTTCGACATCTTTATATGACAATCTAGTTGTGCCGGGTGTCGAACCATCAAGTGAGCCCACTTTCCTTTAACCGTGAGCCTAAGCAGCAGAATCTCAATCGATTCGTTTTCCGTTCTTCGCAGGGTCCGTTGTCGTCTTCCCTCCGGCGAAATTCCCACTGGATCCGGAGGAGAAGTTTGTACAAGGTGTGCACGGCTCAAGATACCCTGCGAATACAAGTCGGCGACACGACGAGGACGAAAGCCGAAAGCACTCGTGCGCGAAGAACAGCTCGCTCTACGGGAACGACAGTCGTCGCAAAGCGGTGATCAGGTCGATCAACTGATGGATCCGCATCGCAGAGGCGAGATGACCTACAACTCAGATGCCTCGTCGACATCGGCTTCGACGAATCGAATATCAGAGCAAGGCTTTTATCCCTCCCCGATCGCCTCGACGTCTCGCTTACCTGGTTCGGCTCCTCCTCCACCTCTCAATTATCTCCATGCCCCGATTCCTCAGTCACATCATTACTCCTCGATCAATTCTCCCGTGCTTCCATTACCTCCCACATTCCCGTCCGCTTCTCCCTACACAGCTCCACGCCCTCTCGGTCCACCTCCACCTCCTACAAACCCATCGTCTATTCAATCCGGTCTGTCGCCATCTCTCGGGCCTCCGGCTCGCCCTCCATCGAACGCTTCTTCACAAACCTCTTCCTTCAACCAGACAGCGAGTCACGCGATGATGTCCCCAGCCTCGCAGTCTTCGCCATCTCGACTTTACCAATCTACCGCTGGATCTCTCGTCGACGCTGCCGCCACAAAGGCGTCATCGTTCGGAGTGCCCAACACGCTAAGGCCTAGTCAACCTCCGCTTCCCACTCATCCCGATCCGATCGACCTTCACGTTCTGAGCTCACTCGAAGCAGGGCACTTATTCGAACTCTGGCACTCTCGGCTCAACTGTTTCATCATCCTGCTCGATCGAAAGCTGCACACCCCGGAATTTGGTCCGTTTTCTCTCGCGTTCTTGACCGTTCTGCACCGGGAGCTGACATCGGTCGAAACCTCTTCATAGTTCGTAAGACGTCCACGGTTCTCTTCACTTCGATACTCGCAGTCTCCGCCAAGTTCTTCCGTCCCGATCTCTACCAGACGCTCCTCTTGGCCGCTCAACAACTCGTCGTACGCGGAACTGGAGAAGGGACGAACGTACACATCGGGCTCATTCAGGCGTGCTTGATCCTGATCTACTGGAAACAACCGACAGATTCAAGTGCTTGGATCAGAACGGGTGAGTCTGTCTCGAACGATAACTATCCTATTCGAGGCTGATGAACCGGTCATCATTCATTCAGGTTTCGCCTTGAGGGCTGCTTATCAACTCGGTTTACATGTCAAGCGAACGACTCCTCTACCTGCCGACGAACACGAAGCGAGACTGATCTTGGATCGAGAACGGTCTGTTTTCCCTTTGCTCTCGCAGAAGACAAATCGTCCTGCTGACTCGACTTGCTCTAGAACTTGGATCACTTTGATCTGCTTCGACATCTCGTATCAGCTCTCGTACTCTACGAGCGGAGTTTACGAAACTCGGATGGTTTCCGTACACGACGTCGACATTTTCGCTTGGCTCGAAGAAACGAAACCTTATGGAGTGAGCGACGATTGGGAACAAGGTGCTTCGATCTTGTGAGTCGACTTCTCATTCGAAACGATTACGAGTGACAATCAGAGCTCACGCATTGTCTGTAGACTGCTCGAGGTCCTGAACTTGCTACCTGCGATCGCTGGTGCACCGACAAAGGTCATCGCGAGCGCAGTCGCCGGTCTCGTCAACGAAAAGCTCGCCGAAGTTTACGCGAGATACCTCGATCGCAACTCACCGTCTCATCAAGAATTGCCAGACCTCGCTCAACACAAGTTCGTTCGCTTTCCTTCTCGGCTCTAGTCTATGCTGACCTCATGACCTTGCAGAATCCGGTTCCATTTCTTCTCGGCCTCCGTCCAAGTCGGCAAAAGCTGCTTAGTCGCAGCTGGAGTCGACGATGCGATCATCCTTTCGATTTTCATCTCGCGCTGTGGATCCCTGATCGACTGTTTCGAGGATCTCACCGCCGGAGAATCGCCTGTCTTGTAGGTCTGGTCGCTTTCGTTGTCGTAGGGCAGACCGATAATTGACCTTTCATTCCCTCTCGCTTAGCTTGATGATGCAGGACAATATATCGATTCAGCTCATGGGACTCGGTGAAATGCTGGGCAAAGTGAGTGTTCTTCCGTCAGGTCCTAGCTTATTCGGTCGAATCGAGCTGACAGCTTGACCCGCTTATCCAGCTCTTTTCGCAAGTCAGTCCGAGCGTACAGGCGACGATTGTCAGTTACTTGACTCGGATCTACACCGCATCAAGAAAACACGCCGAGGGCGACAACATCCCTGCGTACGTTTCGCGTTTCTTCCGAGCGATTCTTCGTTCGATCCACCCCCTCGGACTTCGCTCGAGTCCGCCAACTCGGCCTGGGTCGCCCGGAACATCGAGTGCCATCCCTCCGCTCTTGCCTGCGCAAGTAAATCCTTTCGAAGAACTTGGGGTCGTTGTAAGCCGTTCTCTTTCGGCGTTGAGCTCGAGGTCTTGAACCTCACTGTTCTCGCTGTCGCGACAGGGCGAAGAGCTACTCAATCCAGACGTCGACACACTCGTCACCTCCCTGCGAAATGACGGAACTTACTGGTAAGCTCGCTCGAGTTTCCCCTTTCTGTTCCCATTCGAGCGGTTCTGACCGCGATCCTTCTGCCTCGCGATTCAGGGACTCGTTGTTTCCGGGTCAATCGAGTTGGAGTTGGCTCGACAACGCGCTCACAGATCAAAGTACCGGTTTCACTTTTTAAAAAACGACAATGGTTTCGTCCCTCGATTCGAGGATCTTGTCTTGAGCCGAGAGAGTACTCTACGCTCGGTGTTGTGCGCGAGGTTGTCTTGGTCAGGATTCTGGAAACGCCACCTCGACTGACTATCAGTTCCGCTCGGTTTGACGACGCGGAAGAGAAGCGCTTCGAAGATGAAACAGCTCGACCCCTAGAGGTTCAGTACGTCGAAAGAGTTCTCGAGTCAGGAGTCTCTTTCTCCATCTGCTCCCTTCGTCCCGCCTCGTGACCGGCCTCGCAGTGTCTCGAGAGAAGTCCGTGTCAGTCAGATCCTTCACTCTCGCTCCTCTCGGGCAACCAAAGCTCAAAAGAGTAGAGATAGTACTGATTTGCTTTCACATTTGACCCGGAATAGTACACATAGAAGAGACAGAATAAATAACCAAGATGATATGAACCACTACAAAGCCAAGCTCTTCACCAACCGAAACCACAACCTTCAAGCCGAACCCTTCTTCTCCAAATCCTCGACGTGCTCGACGTTCGATTTCGCCGGTGAGCTGGATTTCTCGAGCTCCGGCTCGACGGGTGCCGCGTCTCCAAGAGCGTTCTCGCCGTCGAAAATGAGGGCGACTTCTTCGAGAGTGCGACCTTTCGTTTCGGGGAATGCGAGGACGATGATGACGAGCAAGACGACGAGGATGCACCAGAAAAGGAAGTAGTAGCGCCATCCACCAGCTTCAAGACCGACGGGGCTGTTCGTGATGTAGAAAGAGAGATTCGTCAGTCAGAGCTTTTGCGCAGGGAACGGAAAACGTGAAGCTTACTTGACGAATTGATTGAAGGTAACGGTGAGGTATTGCAACCAGACGAAGAAAGCCATACCAGGAGCCCGGAGCTGTGGATCAGAAGAGATAAAGGGTCAGGCCTGGTCTCGTACAGGGAAAGAGGAAATCGACTCACCGAGTAGGGCAGAACTTCCGTCGAGTAGGAGAAGGCGAGAGGGGTTCAGGCGACATCGTAGGCTCCGAAGGCGAGGAAGATGAACACGAGAACTCCGACTCCCATCGCGGACGATCCAGTCTGCGAGTATCCGGCTGAGAGACCGATGAGGCAACTGTATGATACGAGCATAGTCGCGGTGGCGTAGATCCAAAGAGGACGTCGTCCGAACTTCTCGCAAGAGCAGGCACCGAAGAGAGCGAGGAAAAGATTCTGTGATCACAGCAGGCAAAGGTCAGCCTCGGGGTCTCTTTTGTGGAACTTCAGAGGATGGACTCACGTAGACATTGAGACCTCCGTTGATCGCGGTCTGTTGTCGAGCAGAGGTGACGCCAATGGTGTTGAGCACGGGAGGTCTGCGATTTCCGATTAGGTCAATTTCGATCGATTCCGCTTCTTATGGGATCGAGGAGTAACTCACAAGTAGTAACTGAAGATAGAGACTCCGTTGGCTTGAGAACCGATAGCCACGGTACAGATGATCAAGAGCCTGCGTCGGTTGCCGGGGGTGGCGAGGAAAGATTTAAATCCTTGTTTGTTGACAGTTTCTCTTTCGATGGCCTCTTCGATTTCCTCCATCTCCCGAAGAACAAGCGGGTCGTCCATAGAGCCATTCGCGTGGTGTCGAGCGAGCATGCGATGCGCCTCATCCTTGCGACCCTTTGCGATGAGGAAACGAGGCGATTCGGGTACGAAGAGCACGAGACCGGTCAAGAAGACGATAGGACCGAGAGCTTGGAGCAAGGTGACGAGCCTGAATCGAGCATGCTTCGTTAGTAAGCGCTCGACAAGTGATGTCTCGTTTAGACTTACCTCCAAGACCATTCTCCGAGACTTTCATCGACGACAGCGTATCCCACCCAGGCGCCGACGGAAGATCCGATGTAGTAGGCGCTGAGGTAGAGCGCACTTCCGATAGAACGCAATCGAGGGTGGAGGATCTCGTTAAGGAGGAGATTGGCACTGAGAAGGAGTAGCGATCCACTACAGTCGTTGAGAACGAAGTTCAGTTCAGTTCAGTCTAAGTAAAGTGAGACGTGAGAGTGGACTAACGGGGTTCCAACGAGAATACGACCAGCGATCAGCGTACCCTCGTTCTTAGCGAGAGCGCCAATGATGGCACCGACAATAATTCCGGTCGCTCCGATGGCGGAGGGAATGCGTCGTCCGAATTTGTCGCAGGCGAGGGAGAAGAAAGGAAGGAGGACGAGCGCAGGGAGGTAGGCGGCAGCAGAGAACAACCCAAGTCGCGTTCCGGACGGAAAGTTGAAGTATTGCTGCCAAAGAGGGAGAGCTTGACAGGTACCGAAGTAAGCCCTGCGAAAGAACACCTCAGCTCTGGACGAGGCTCGACAGGAGAAGGAGAGGCTCAACTAACCCGTCGTAACCCTGGGCGAAACTAGAAAAATAACAAACTGTGGCAGCCAAAAAGTTTCGACGAAGGGAGGGATCCTTCCACCAAGTTTTGTTGCAGTTGTTCGGGAGTTCCGTAAGTGTCGGCATCGCGATGGTCTTGAGGCGGAGCAGCGAGGACTCGAAGGAGGAGTCAAGTGAGGAGGGAGGAAGGGAGGGAGGGGCGAGAGATGGTGAAGGAAAGAAGGAAGAGGAGGATAGCTGGGGCCCTTCTTGAGGTGCCCCGGCAGCGATTGACTCTCCACCTCGTACTGCAATCGAAGGAGATCTAGAAAAATGCCGGTTATGAGATTGAACGGGGCGTTTTGAAGGACTGGTGGGGAGAGGAGAAGAAAAAGTCGAAAGTTTACCCTCGGCGCTCTCGTCCACGGGTTCGCACCGTGCCGTCTCGAGACCTTGCAGGAATACGCCGGTTGATTGCCAGAGCAGAGAAGTTGATCGATCCCGGGAAGATCGGAAAGCAAGTCGAGCGAGAAGTATTTTTCCGTCGGGCAGACTGGCTCGGCAGCAGTTCCACTGCTCTTGGCCAGAACAGAATTGAGCGATGCCACGACTACTCGTAATCGGCCCGTTAATCGTCCACGCGTCTCTACGTCCACATCATCCGTCGCGCCAATGTTGAAGCTCTTCATCTCTAAAGTCCTCCTCCTCGACAAGTCATGACTCAACTCACCGAATTCGACAAGATTGATATCGAGGATGCTATCAGAAACCTCGCCCTCACGAACAAGATTGCTCTCCTAGGTGGAAAGGTGAGAAAGAGCCTCGCTCAATTCACTCCGGCTTCCAGCTAATCCGGTCGCTCGTCTCATAGGACTTCTGGAGCTTCGAAGATGTGTTACAGGGCAAGATCAAAGTTCCCGCCGTGCGAACATCCGATGGACCCAACGGGATCAGAGGAAGGAACTTTTTCAACGGTGAGTTGCTTCAACTGCGACGTTGATAGGTAACATGCTGACACACGTTCGCCAGGTGTTCCTGCATCGTGCTTTCCTTGTGGAACTGGACTCGCTGCTTCATTCGATGTCAATCAGATGAAACGAGTTGGAGGAGGTCAGTTCACGATTTGGTCGAATATCGAAACAAGATGACTGACTGTCCTTCGATACAGCTCTCGCGGACGAAGCTCGAGCAAAATCGGCTCACGTGGTGCTGGGTCCCACCTGCAACATCCAACGCTCACCTCTCGGCGGTCGAGGGTTCGAATCGTATTCGGAGGATCCCCTCCTATCGGGACTCGTCGCCTCCTCCTACATCAACGGTCTTCAAGAAAAAGGAGTCGCCGCTTGCATCAAACATTTCGTCTGCAACGATCAAGAGTTCGAGCGATTCTCGATGGATTCGGTCGTTGGAGCTCGAGCTCTCCGCGAAATTTACCTCGAACCGTTTCGTCTCGCCGTCAAACACTCTCAACCCAAGTCATTCATGACTGGTTACAATCGAATGAACGGAGTACACTGTTCAGAGGACAAGGAGTTGCTCGAGGGGATCGTTCGTGGCGAGTGGAAATGGGATGGACTTATCATGTCGGATTGGACCGGAGTCTACTCGGTGGACGAATCGATCAAAGCTGGTCTCGATGTCGAAATGCCAGGAAGTCCTGTGATGCGAAGTGGACCAGTGGTCAATCGGGCGCTAGCAGGAGAGAAACTGTTTGTCGAAGATATCGACAAGTGTGTTCGAAGAGTGAGTCGTTTCTAGCTCTTTCTTCAATGATGCTTTCACTAACGTGTGCGATTCGTGACAGGTTCTCGAACTCGTCAACTACGCGATCGATTCCAAAATTCCATTCTACGCTGGGGAGGATCAAAACGATTCTCCTGAACTCCGAGCTCTCCTTCGTGAAGCCGCCTCGAACGCCGTCGTCTTGCTCAAGAATGAAGCTTCCCTTCTCCCTCTCTCCTCCTCGGTATCGTCTATCGCCGTCATCGGTTCTAACGCCAAAGTCGCTTTTCCCTCGGGAGGAGGATCCGCCTCGCTCGCTACAACGTACACCGTCACACCTCTCGAAGCGATTCAAGCGCAAGCGAAGGAGATCGGCGCCTCGGTCGACTTTGCAATGGGTGCTGCCGCCTTCAGATTCGTTCCGCTGCTCGATCCTTACCTGAAATCCGCGAGGGTCGAATGTTTCAACGGACTCCCGAAGGAAGGATGGTTCACCTCGTCGTCGTTCCAACCTTCGAAACCCGACTACACGGTCGAGACCAAGACTTCTCTCTGTTTCATGATTGACGGGATTCCCTGGGACCGCCTCGCAAAGGATGTTCATTGCCGAGTGAGTTCGAATCACTTCCTATGAATCGTGCCACCTGCTGACTCTGAATGTTCATAGTATGTCGCCGAGTTCGTTCCCGACATCTCGGGATCGTGGGATTTCGGATTAGGTTCAATCGGTCAATCCTCTCTCTTCATCAACGACGAAAACGTCGTCGAAAACGTCGAGTCGTACAAGCCAGGAGAGCTCTTCTTCAACATGGGATCCGAAGAGAGGAGAGGAGCGTACAAGGTCGAAGCGGGCAAGACGTACAGAATCGAAATCCGACAGTTCCTTGATCCTGCGACTACCGGTGCCGCTCCTTTCGCTTTCAAGGCTTCGTGGAGACTCGGTGGATTCCCTTCGGTCGACGCTGCGAAAGCTCGACAAGAAGCCGCTGATCTCGCGAAGCGCTCGGAAGGTGAGCTTACCCTCTCGCGTTCGCACACTTCCAGCAGATCTCTGACTTTCTCGTTGCATCATCTAGTCGCAATTCTTGTCATCGGTACGAACCCGGACTGGGAAAGTGAAGGATTCGATCGCAAGGACATGAAACTTCCTGGAGAAAGCGACCAACTCGTCAAAGCCGTTCTCGCCGCAAACCCCAAGACCATCGTTGTCAACCAATCCGGTACCCCTGTCGACATGTCCGCTTGGTGTCACGACGCTCAAACTGTTCTTCAGGCGTTCTTTGGAGGAAACGAATGCGGAAACGGAATCGCCGACGTGATATTCGGCAAGAAGAACCCGTCTGGTCGTTTACCTCTCTCTTTCCCGGTCGCGATCGAAGACTCCCCCTCCTACACTTCGTTCGGTAACACGGGCGAAACTCCCGGAAAGATCGTGTATGGAGAGGTGAGTTCTCCTTCTCCAGTTTTCGAGTGGCTGTTCACTAACGCGTCTTCTCTCGCAGGGGATCTACGTTGGATATCGTCATTACGACAAACTCTCGAAGAAGCCACTCTTCCCCTTCGGTTGCGGTCTCAGTTACTCGACTTTCTCCTTCTCGTCCCTTCAAACCTCTTCGGTTTCGCCCGATGGCAAATTCTCTCTCTCCTTCTCGATCAAGAACACATCTTCTACCGATGGTAGTGAAGTCGCTCAAATCTACATCGCCGCTCCCACCGAAAACCGAATCGCTTCGCCCGTCAAAGAACTCAAGGCCTTCGAAAAAGTCTCGCTCAAAGCGGGAGAGGAGAAACGAATCGAAGTCAAGTTGGAGAAGGAGGCGTTCTCGTACTGGAACGAACGATACAGTTCGTGGATCTGTCCGAGTGGAGCTTACAGGGTCTTGGTCGCGACGAGCTCGGCAAACGACGATGTCAAGCTCGAAGGAGAAATCGTTCTGGAGAAGGAGTTCAGGTGGAACGGTCTCTAGGTCTTTGCTCTCGTTCTGTTCGTGTTGAACTTGTTCCCTGTTCGTGTAGATACCCTCTCCGCCTTTCGTTCCGAGCTCTCAGTAGTTGTTTCGGTTTTTGTTTTTCGTTTTTGTTCCCGTCGTTAGGATCTCTTCGGAGCAACTTTGCAACCCGTTTCTACGTCTTCATCCTCTGTATACAGATGTCCTTCGGTTCCAGGTGAGGAGGAAAGATTGATTGCGAAAAACAACAACAGATTAAGAACGAAACGAAACGGAGTCATCCGACTACAGTGAAGTGACAGCCGTCAAAACCTTGAACGCTTCACTCTGTCGTTCCCTGAACGCGGGTAGACTACTCATCGCAAGCGCCAGTTCGTTGATCGCATTTCCTAACATTCTCAACTCCAAATCCTCCTCGTTCCCGCCTTCGCCTTCGATCGAGATCCCCTCGGCGAGCCGACTCTTCAGTCGTTCGATCCGAGGAGTTGTACGTTGCGAAACAGAGTCGGAAGAAGCTTCTTGGATTGCGAGCTCGTCGTCTCGCAGAGCAATTTGCTGCAGAGCTTGAGTCAGTTCGACGAGTCGTCCGAGAAAAGGTCGAAGGTAAGCTATAACAAGCGTCTTTGTGATTAGTATGCGTCGTCTCATCTCAAATGAAGACATGAAACTCACTCGGCGTCTCGTTGATTCCGATCAGACTCGGAACGCCTCTTCCCATCTGAACAACCCTGACTCCGCTCTCTTCCACTCGAGTCAAAGCGACTTCGAGAATCGCCAAACAGGTTGAAGCGAAGAAAGCTTTCGCCGTGAAACCTTTCGAGAGTTGTTCGAGGATTGACGGAGTTTCGACGATAGCGTCCGCGAATGCTATGCAGTTCCGACCGTCCTCGATTATCAGCTAATTCTGAGCGTTTGGAGGCTCGAGCGCCAGGAACTGACCGCTGTACAGCGTTTCTCGAATCACGCTCAAATTTTCCTCATGTTCTGAAGCGTTCGCCTCTCGGGTTGGCGGCGGCATTCTTTCCCCTAGCCGTGCGGCGCTGTATCGTCTCTCTTCACCCGCGAGTGCTCCATACGACCGTTTCGTGTCTGCTGTAGGTTTCCCCTGCGAGTAGAGAGGCGGAGGTTCAAATGAAGAAAGCCTTGATCCGGATCGACTCGATTCTGAGCTCAAGCGTGGCCGGACCGACGAGTCCAACGCTACGTTCAAGTCGGTCTGGAATCGGAGTTGAAACGTGCGTCTCTAGAAGAGAGAATCGACGGAGATCTTTAGTCGGTCAGCCAGCTCGGAGGAATCTTTCTCGATCTCGAGAGTTCAGTCGTTCGCTCTCGACCCTAGAACCGACTGGAAGACGCCGTCGCTACTCACCTGTAAGATCTCTAACCCGATCCCTTTCAACTGACTCGCCAAATTCGCAACTTGTAATCTCAACGGGCTCGAAACCGGTTCTTTGTCGCACAACACGAGTGCCAAATCGTGTCTCGCATCTCCATCGAGTTGTTGTATCGGTTTCACGCAGGACTGCCATAGTTTGAACGCGTTCGAGAAGGAAGGAGGACAATTGAGTGAAGAGAGAGTGAAGGAAGAGTCGGGAGAGGAGATCGAGGGAGGAGTTCCGGTAGCGCCGAGAGCTGAGAAGAATAGTGCTAGGGATGGTGCAGCGATCTGGATGGCTGGCTCTGGTGACGAGGAGAGGAGCAAGAGGTATTCTTAGATCAACGAGGAGTCGAGACGGCGTTTGAGGAGAGTTGAGCTCACCTGCAGATTCGAGCTCGTCGTCTGTCAAGAGTCCTTCTCCTCGGGCTTGGGCCAGCGAGCTCTGCAACAGAGTGTGGAACCCGTTGATGATTTGCTCTTCACTCAATAACGATGATGACATTGGTCCCTTCGAGTCTTGTAGCGAGAGTTCAGACCTCAGAGATGTTGTCCTACGGTGTGCTGGTGAAGACCGGAAATTGAAGTGAGGTGAGGAGGTGAGGGCAAAGAGAGCCCAGCGTATCGGATTCTCAGAAAACTCTCCCTCTTCTCTCTAAGCATGACTCGTATCTTATGGACGAAAAGGCTGTTACAACACGATGCTCATCACAAAAGACTATGCCCGGTTATTTCCCAGTCGTCTGTACCTCCCTCTCCGAAACCACCGTCACACTTCCACTTCCTCCCGCCGTGGCGTTCCCATTCTTCTTCGGTCGACTCCTACCCCATTGAACCTTGACCTCATGACCATCTACCTTGACTCCGACGCTGCTCACTTCGGCTGCTTGTTCCGCCGCTTCTCGGTTGACGAAATTGACGAAAGCGACTTTGGAAGTTGGAACGACGACGATCGATTTGATCTTGTTTGAAGGGAAGGACGAGGATGTGTAGAAATGTCGGATGGAGTCTTCGGTGGCGGTCACGGGGAGAGCAGTCAGGAAGAGAGAGGTCTGTGAGGAAGGTTGTCAGCCTACGGGGCGGAAAGCGAGAAGAGAAAAGGCTTACGATATCTTCATCGGCGGGAGGTGCTAGTCCTGCATCTCCAGCATGTTTTGCCAAGATCTTACGAGCTACCGGATCGTGATTTCCGTGATCTACGTATGAGAAAACAATTCGTGAGCTGGCGAATTCGAATACACTAGTACTGGAGCCAGCAAACTCACATCGATCCTTGATGTTCTGATGACTCAAATCTCCCTTCTCTACTGGCAGCTCATGTCGATAAGGACAAGCATCCCCTCGGTTACAACTTCCCTTCGCGTAGAACGAACAGACATGAGGTCGGTTTCGTTTGTAACTCGGATCTTGTCGAGCGAGTTTCTTCAAGAGTTCCTTGCCCGCACTATCGGCTTTCCCGAATTGGAATGCACCAGATTCTCCATCCTCTTGTTTGCTTTCCACTATCGAACGTCCGGAAAAGCATCGCGTCAGTCTCGTCAAATTCGATGGGAAAAGAACTGAATTGAAGAGACCCACAGTTCTGAGCATAGTATTCTCGATTGATATCACTTTGAGGAGCTTTGCTCAACCTCCCCAAAACGGTATCCCTCACTTGGGTAGGTAATCCAAATTGTAAATCCAACAAACAAGTTTGACAAACGTTCTTCGCCTTCGCGCACGTTTGACACACTTCAGTCTTCTTGTATCTCATTCCTTGTCCCGGCAACCATCGGAAGACCTAGAGATCGTTCGGATGAGAGGGACAACGTCAGTCAAGGGAAAACAGGAGGCGGGAAGAGGATGAAAGAGACTCAACGGTAAAGGGTCGAGTACAGACTTTGCATTCGGCTCCGAGAGGTTGCTTAGACATACGAATGTAGCTACAAGCAGCAAAGGAGGGCACGAGTGATCAGCTTGATCTGACGAAGAGCGACATTCGCTGAGAAAGAGAGAGGGACTCACGGGTTGGGACCCAAGCAGGTGTTACATAGACTCGGAAAGTCACTCGACTCGACTCCGGCCTTGTTGAGATCGGCTTTCGGGGGCATATTGAGAGGGAGATGAAGTCGAAAAACTGGAAGTGCAGAAGTCGGGGAGAGGTGCGCGTGCCGCTGCTAGCTTTCTGTGAGTGTAAAGAACGGTCGCTGGGCTGGTATAGACGCGGGTTGTTGTCGGGTGATGAGATGAGCGGAACAAACCCATCTCAATCGCAATTTCCCCCCTCTTTCTCCTCTACTTTCATTGCTTTCGGTACCTCCCTCGAGGGTAGTTCACGGTACATCCCGCCAACACCCGTGTGGAAGCGCCGTGCGGACCCTCGACCCAAAGTTGAGCGACACTCTCCTTCCCTTTCATCCATCTCCTCTCCCCTTCGCCTGCGCACTACCTCTCCCTAGCACCACCTCTACCCACGCTCTCCAGCCACTTCACACCAACCAGACTGGCGAGCTGAATGACAAGCGACACGAACCTCCCTCCAACCTCTGCTGTTCGACTCTCGACTTTCGCCTACGCGCCTCTCGACCCTTCGTCCCATTCCGACCTTGAACAAGGCAAACGGGAACACGATACGCGCGTCAGTATCGAAGATGAAGGAGACGACGACGGAGGAGGAGGAGTCGAAGAAGAGTTAGTCTGGAATTCGCAGCTCGAACACCAGCGCAAGATCAGGAAGAGAGGGTTCTGGTGGAGGCAGATCGGATTGTTCGTGGTTGGGGCTGTCGTCGGAGCTTGTCTCCTTTCGATAGCTAGTCGGATCTTCGACACGAACGAACGAATTTCCTCGACCACTCCAACAAAAAGCTCCGATTCCTCCTCTTCCTCAACCGACGATAACTTCGACTTCATCGCGAACCCACCAGTGCGAATACACTATCGAGAAGATCCCGAACTCAACTCTCGTTCCCCTCTCCTCCCTCCCTCGAAATGCCCTATTCCGGTTGTTTACACAACTGACGAAGATTCGGCCGATATCGTCGTATTCAACTCGGATTCACATGCAGTGTTGGAAGCAGACGAGATGAGGGAAGCGAGGAGGACAAAACCGTGGCAGAAGTTGGCGATTTGGGGAGTCGAGAGTGCATCGAATCGAGAGATGCTCGAGAGGCATTTCGACAAACTACGAGAGGGGAAAAGGAACGAAACCTATGACTACGAGATGACCTGTGAGTTCTTTGAGGCAGAGGGCGTCTTTCCCGGACTCTGACGATTTGAGCTTTGCACAACCAGATCGCCTCAACTCGACCGTACCCGCGACGTATTCCTACAGCTACTTCAACTATGCCAACACTCCAGTCCCTTACTCGGAGAAACGTCAAGACAAGATAGCCGCAAGCTTTATCTCGAACTGTCGTCCGAAGAACGCTCGAACTCGAATCTTGGACGAATTGACGAAGCTTCTACCGGGCAAAATTGATAATTTCGGAAGTTGTCACAATAATGCGAACGCGGACGACACGCTCAGGGAGATCGGGCATTACGAGGACGTTGGGAACCATAACAACTGGAATACGAAAGTGAGTCGCTTCTGTTGCGCACGCATCCGGTTTGTCCTGACGCTGTATTCTCTCCCTCGTAGATCACAATGATCAACTACTATAAATTCTCGGTTGCGTTCGAGAACTCGAATGATTACGGTAAGAGGCCTCCAGCTCGAAAACGCTTCTCAGTCGACTGATTCTCATCGCTTCTCGCGACTAGATTACGTAACCGAAAAATACTTCCAATCCCTCGAGCGAGGTTCAGTGCCTCTCGTATTCGGCGCACCAAACTATCGCGAACGATTCTTCCCCTCTCCAAATGCCGCAATCGACGTCGCCGACTACCTCCCTCTCAATTATACCCTCCCATCGAGAAGTGACGATAAGCAACCAGAAGAATTGTCGGAAGAAGCATTAGCGGGACTACAGAAACTCGCGGATCGACTAGAATACCTCTCGAGTGAGGAGGGAAGGGAAGAATACGAGAGCATGCTCGACTGGAAGAAGAGTGACGACTGGAAAGAGGACAATAACCCGTTGGGGAAGATTGTCAAATTGGCGACGTCTGAATTCGAGCAAGACTGTAAACTGGCGAAAGTATTCCGGGGAGGAGGGAAGGAAATCGTAAATATCGAACGATAGTTTGTACTGTCTCTCTCGCATCACACCATAGATATTTTGTCGGTTATAGAACAACATTTTTTCGCTACTTCAGTATAAGAGAAAAGGGAGAGACGAGAACTACCAAGCGGAAGAAACGATAGTATCCAACTTTTTCAACACTTCTTCGGGAGTTCGATCCAGTTCTTGAGCGATTTGAGCTTGCTTCTGCATCGACAAGGTTCGGAATTGGTTGCACAAGTCTCCATCGACGACCGATTTGACCGGGGCGTAAGAGGATCGGTAAGTGAGATGATCTCGTCCTGCAAGAAGATGAACATCTCAGCTTTGAATCAAGTTAAACTGAAGAGGTCGAATACTCACCGACGAGAGAAGGTGCTTCTGCTCGAAGATGCATTTCGAGAGTCGAGAAGAAATCGACATCTTCGTTCGAAACGAACGGCACCAAAACTCCAACAGTTCCCATCAATCCAGTATAAAGCAAGATATCCCTTCCTCCCGCGACGAGCGAGACTTTCTGAATCGAAGTGATGATGTCGCCAATGTAGAAGTGAGCGAGAAGTTGGGTTCGATGAGGCGCTCCCATCAAATAAGGTTTTTCGTGCATGATACTCGCTCCTGTTGGATCGTTATCGACGTCTTCACTCACTCCTGCCGGTAAGCGATTCACGAACAGGTTTCCGAACTTGTCTCCCGCTGCGACCGTCTCATAATCGACCATTGTCGAGGCGGTCGTCCATCGAGGCGAAGTGTCATCGGCGAAGATGAGTAATCGATTCTCGGCGGATTTGTAAACGGCGTATGAGATCGATTCTTGGGCGTCTCCAACGAGAATTCGAGAACCTTGAGTGTTGAGAGTCATGATCATCGAAGAGAGTGACTACAGACGAGAAAGAGTCAGAATGAGAATCGAGAGATCGAGAGAGTCGATTCGCTTACCTTGTTCTCGGCCTTTCGCAACAACTTCTTCTTTCCGAGATCGTACAGTCGCAGTGCTTTTCCAACTCCGGCGACGAGACGGCCTTGGAACGCGATGAGCGCTTTCGGGATATCATCCGTTTCAGTCTGAAAGCGCAACTCGTCAGCAAATGATCAATGACTCGCTCTGCGAGATGTGCTCACCTTGTGCAATAGCTCGAGATTCTTCCCTTCGTCCGTCACTCGGTACGTGTTCAACCAAGCTTGTTTGCAAGCCCGAGGAGCGAGTGAGGTGTCTTGACCAGTTCCGACGACGAGGTAGATCTCATTCGGTGCCGAGTGGAAGGTCACGATCGCCGCAGAGAAAGCCGCTTCGTTTTGAGTCAAGTCGAGTTTGAACACCGTTTCCGCCTGAGACAATCGAAGAAAGAAGTCAATCAACGACTTCGAGGTGAAGTGAAGAAGAATGAGCTTACTGTCACAGGATCAATGATCCTCACGCAACTTCCCCAAGTTCCAGCCGGAGCTCTTGGTAATCCAAACTCTGCTTGGTCGAGGTTGATCACTTCTTCATCGATTTCGATTTCCGCCGCTTGGAGATCAGAGACCATCTTCTCCATCGTAGGCAAGCCGAACGTTCGATGATCGGATTCGACCGTGTAAAGGAGTCGGGAGTAAGGGGAAGTGAGAAGTTTGCGGGGTGTGTAGGAGAGAGGAATCGAGGTTTGTTGAACTTTCTGACCCAGTCGAGGGAAGGTGAAGATGCTGCGAAGTTATCCAAAATCAGACAGGATTCATCGCGAGTTGCTAGAGTCAGTTGGAAGAGGAGACGTACCGAAGGCTGTTTCCGATAACACCAATCAAACCCTCGGGACACAACTCAGCCGAGAAGCTCCAAGCGTAATCGAGTGCGTCAAAGATCAAAGGAGTGAATTGAAGGATTCCTCGGTATACGTAGTTGAGCCAAGGTCGAGAGGAGAGAGCGAGAATAGCGGGAGAGCCTTGAACGGTCACTCGGGAGAGTTTGACAGGTTTCGAACCGAGGAAGCTGTAAGTTCACTCATCAGTCCCATCTAATCAACCTCGAGCAAGCAAAGATGTGACTCACCGAGTTCGAGTATCGGTCAATTGTCGGGAAATTGTGTTGAGAACAGTTCGCAACAAGACACCGTTCGCTAGACCGATGTTGACGAAAGTCGTAGCGTGATACTTGTCGATACTCGAGTCAAGGATTTCGGCGACGATGATGGAAGAAGGGGGAGCAGTGAGAGCTTGAAGGGAAAGAGTCTCGAGAGTCGAGTCGGGATCGAGAGAGATGATTCGAACGGTTTGATCGGCACATCCAACGGCCTACACTCGACGCTCTCGTCAGCATGAGAACATACGACTGGATAGGGAAAGTAAACTCACGAGATAAGGCGTTCTCTGTCGACCTTCGGGAACTTCTGCGACGCTCATCGTCAAAATTTCCGCTCCCATAGGTCTCCTCTCCTGATATTCGTTCAACTGTCCATCCATATCCAACTCGAAGTATACAATCTCTCCGCTCGACAGTCCGATTACGACTTGTCTTTGATTCGTCGTCGCGGTGACAATCGTTTCCCTTCCTCCTACTTTCCATTCGTTCACTCGCTTGTCGGGAAGTATGTGACGGATGCCTCGAGGATAGATTTGGAGGAGAGCGTCATCGCCTAGTTGTTGGACGCCGAGAGTAGGAGCAGAAGAGATGAAACCGGTGTCGGAAACTTCCTCAATTGTGTCTCCGATCGAGAGAACAAGGGTACCGTTCACGAAGGAAAGGATGATGTAGGCGTCGTATTCATCTACAGTGGGAAGTCAATGAGTGAGCGATTGCGATGAAAGGCGAAGGCGGAATCGAGCTCACCTTCGTTTTTGATTTTAGTGGTCCAAACCGCGATCGGTGCTCCTGGTAGCTCTGAGCTAACCGCTTCCATCACTTCCAACCCTTGCCTCAAGATCCTCAGCGAACTCCTCGCACCCCTTCCGCACGCCGTATAGATCTGAGGTGTATCTTCTCCCAGGTAATTCGCAACTTTCGCATCCAACACGGGCGCAATCACTTCCAACTCATCCGCGATCGCCAAATTCTCCAACGCCCTCGGTCGGAAAGTGGCGAGAGGCAAGAGAGGTTCGGTACCAGCGCCGAAGTTGTCGTAATCAGTCGAAGAGAATTCTTGTTCTTCGTCGTCGTCTCCGAGTTTCTCAAATTGGTATAATCGAGGGTTACCGAATTCTGAACCGACGAAGAGGAAACCGGACTTGAGGATACAGAGGGAAGAAGCGACGGGAACAGTGTCGAAGTATTTGATCTTGAGGGATTGAACTTCTTCTTCGTCGTGATCGATTGTTACCTTGTAAAGGTCTCCTTCTTCACTTTGTAGCAGGAAGAAGAATGCGCCCTGTCAACGAGATCGTGCATGAGTGAGCGAGCGAGTTTGAAGACGAAGAGTTCGAGAAAACATACCCTCATCTTGTGCATTACAGCACTCGTAATGATGACTCCTCGTTCGGGATCCGACAGAGGGTGACTTCGTTTCGGGATCGGTACTCGGTGTTCCTTCGCGCCTTGATGCTTGTAAATGATGTAATCTTCGCAACAAACCAAAACTCCCGAAGGTCCGTCGAATTTGTCCGTATTGGCGTTCTGTCCTCCCGGAACTGTCGGAACGCGCCTTGCCCAATCAGTTCGTGAACTAAGTGGATAAAGCGAGACCATCCTGACCTTGTACGAGTAGATTCGCTCGAGGATCCGTCGGTTCACTCCATTTGCGAACGACGTGATTGAGTCCGAGATCGAGTTCGTAGTACGTCAACATCTGTCGATCATAGCACAACAAGTCAGCACAGGTCTGCGGTCAAGGAAGCCTGAAGTCCGGTTTTACCTTTTCCGCCGAATCGAATGCTGCTCCTGTAGAATCTTGATCTGATTCCGTGTAGTCGACTTCGAGAGCTGCAAAGAGAGGGTTTTCGAATCCAACATCAACTCCAACGATCGAATGGATGATTGCTCGAGGTTTGTGAGCTTCAAGCGGTGAGGAAATTGTAAGATTCGCTTCGGCGTCCTACTCCCAAGTCCAAGGTCAGCGACTTCACTTCATACAACATGAGGGAACTCCAGACTGACTCGATTGAGGATGTAGACGAGTTTACTCTTCTCCATCGCTCCAATCATGACTGCTCGGCCTTTTGGATCCGTCGCGAGATATTGACCGGGCACAATCCTCCTCGAACCAGACCTTCCATACGTCTCTTGATGTAGCTTGTTGAACACGTTGTTCTGTGCATCATACTCCAGGACGACGATTCGACCCGAATCGGATCCCAGAATGATATAATCTGAAACCTCCCTGAGCGATCAGCTCGGGACTACCTTCGCTCATAAGAGATGAGACTCACCTTTGGTTCCACCCGTGAGTTTGAAAGGAGCTACTGATCGAATCTGACCAAACGATTCCGCTTCGACGATACTATCCAACTTTGCCGTCTGAGGATCAGTCCTGATTAACTCGAGCCGCGTTCCACCTCGCACGAGTAAGATGTCTTGTTGTTTCGTGCCACTAAAGTTCCCGACGCATGATGCAGTGATCGAAGAGGAAGAGAGAAGGGAATGATTGTAGAGATGCATCGTTGAGAGACAGAGGAAGGGAGGGGATCGCTCGGCTCGGCTACTGGACTCTCTGCTGTTCCTCTAGATTAATCGTTCGAGGTCGGAAATGCGGCGCGTGGTAGAGGGAGGAAGAGAGAGAAGCAGCTCAGTTCGTCGATTGATCACTTTCCATACTCTCACCTCGATCAACTATGTCTTTACAAGCTGCGGCAGATGCACGAAAGGAGAAACTGGCTGCCTTGAAGAAGCGCAAGACGCTACACGATTCAGGAGATTCAGCTCCCGCTCAATCCAGTGCCGACAAGTAAGTGCTCTCCTCTCGTCTCCCTCGACGCATTGGGCTGACCTTGGATCGCTCCTGGTAGACCTGAAGTGTTCAAATTCCGCAACTTTGACCCGGAGACTGGATTAGCGAGGAAACACGCTCGAACCGAGGAGGAGGAAACAGTGGAGAAGCAAACGGATGGTCTAGCGGATCAAGTGATCGCTCAGGATGAACAAGCGAGAGCTCAGGAACTTGTACGTACCTTCGATCGAGCTGTCTCGCGATGCCATTCGAAACAAAACTGATAAATCTCGTCTCTCAACCTACTATCCCCTAAACCGCTTCTACGTCGCTCCCCTTGTTGTACGCTGAACAGGATCTAACAAATATTCAACCGAAGAAGGCAAACTGGGATCTAAAGCGAGACTTGGAACGAAAAGTAAGTCGATGAAACCCCCGAGTGTCTCCTCCTTCGAGCTCGCTGACAACCTTTCATTCTTTGCAGCTGGCGAAACTAAAACCCAAGACTGAACTTGCCATCTCGCAACTAATTCGTACGCCTAGTCCCATCTCTCCCCTCAGTCAATTGCCGGTGCTGACCTCCGCTTTGAGCTCGTTCGCTTTCCGATCAATAGGGAAACGACTTCAAGCTCAGAAATCCTCGGGAGGAGAAACCGCCGGAGCCGAGATCGTCGCAGGAATGGATCGAGCAGGGCCTGGAGGCGCTGACGTAGATTCAGACGTCGAAGAAGACTAAATCTTTCGACTCCGACTGGACCGTTTCTACTGTAGCTCGGGTTTGGGAAAGGTTGTATGTGATCTCGCTGTTGTATATACCCTCTATCTGATCGATGCCTCAACCTCAACCTGAGCTTCACCTGCAACGAGTCTCAGTCAATACCCGACTGTCGCAGCGAGACGACAAGAGAGACGATGGGGCAAGGACGAATCGACTTGCAGAGGCGACAAAGGAGGGAAGTGAGCCGGCCGACTCCTTCAACTCGATGCGCGGAAGAGCTACAAAACTAACCACGAATAGAAAGGAGAAAGAAGAGCTACAAGGGGATTGAGTTTTTGGGTTCTGAGAAAAATGAAAGGATACAACTTCGGGAGAAGGGGGAAACGGTGACACACATAAGTAACCCGAAACAGAAACAGACACAACCGGAAGAGACGAGGAGAGGGAGAAATGAGCGGGCTACTGATTCCTTTCGACGATTGTTCAGGCTTGCTGGAGTTGAGGTTGAACGTTCCAGTTGCCCGAGGGAACGCAGGTACGTTTCCTGAAGTCGAAGACGAATCCGGAAGTGCAACCCTCGACTCGACAGAAGCCGTTGACTGTCACGACAGAAAGGATTCGAGTCAGTTTCGATACCGAGGAAAGTGAGGCAATCACGAGGAGGAATGAGGCCCACCACAGGCGACATCGGCAACACCAGGAAGAGATGAGCAGTCGACACCGCCGAGGACTAACAGTGACGAAGAACGAAGAGTTGTCAGCAAGACAGAACATGAGGAGGAAACGTCGAAAGGAGCAGAACGACAGGTCAGAGGCAGGCGACAACTCACCAGCACAGTCACCACATTGTTCGAGATCAGTCTGCATGGAGGAGGAGGAAAGAGTAGTCAGCTCGGGTCGAGAGAGCGAAGAGACGATTTGAGCTCGGCCGCAGAACTTTCTGCCGTTCTTCCGAGGTAGGGAGGGGAAGGTAAGCTCACCTTGATATGCACACATTCGAATCCATGAAGTTGACCCATGATCGGACAGGCGACGGCACCTTCTTGACAGAATGCAGACTTCTTAGCGAGGGCGATGCGACGGGAAGGTACAGGGCTGTATCGATCGACAAAGACGAGGACTCAGTAGCTAGCCGCGTTGATGAAACGTGGGAGAGAGAATTACTCACGCAGGAGGTAAGCAACGGAATTGACCCTGACGAGGACCTTGTGTACAAACTTGACGAGCGGGGCAAACCCCAAATTGCATGCCTCCACAGTTGACCGGGTGGACGACGACGACTCTGTTAGGCTCAGGAACTGGTTCGGGGTTGGCAAAGACGAAGGAGGCGAGGGCGGCGAGGGCGAAGAAGCTAACGAAGAAAGAACGCATCTTGGGTCGACTGAGCGAGGTGTGAAGAGGAGGGAAAGAAGTGAAGAGCGAACGGCGTGAGAAAGGAAGTGGATAGAGAGGGAGAAGCGAGATGAGAGAGATGAGGTGAGGAAAGAAGAGAAAGAGGTTGAAACGAAAGGACTTCAGCTTTTGAAGCTCGCTCGGAGCCTGGATTTCCACGACGAGCTACTTTGAGACTTCCGTATCTCGATCACAAATGACTGACTGCCATCGTATCTCGCTATCGAGCGGGAGATACGAGCGAAACATGAAACTCTTCGTTTCCGAAGAGATCGTCAGATTACTTCGTCGGAATATCCTCGAATCTCGACGCTTGGCTGGATCTTCGTACCTTCATACTACTCGAGTTGACGAGCTGACCGATAGGCGGGATCGACGAGACCCTTCGAAGGGAAGCGACACCGGAATCCCTCGCAGACCCTCTTTTTGACATCGAATGTGCGTCGTCCTCTTGCTCAAGGGGTCTCTCACTGCCCATACTGGCTCAATCCAGGACCAGGGTACGAAGAGGCCTAGATACTGATCGCCTCGGCGATACGATTGTCGAAACGCTCGCACTGAAAAGAAGTTTCCCCCTCCAGATTCTCTCGTTTCTCGTCAATTTTTTCGCCTTCTGCAAGGCTTCCTGTCGGCTCCCGAGTGAGAATCGTGGGGAACTCTAAACTGGACCCTCATCGTGGGAGAACAGCTTGTATCGAGACGATAAATTCGCGGGTCCAGCCAAATTTCGTCGGAAACGAGCTGCGAGTCAACGTTGACTCCTACGACGCAGACGAAGGGCGACACAAGATGCTGCTACTGTAGATCTTGACCTTTACGGAAACTCGTCGTCGTTTAAGCGGAAGAGCGAAGTCAGAGGAGCTGAGACATATCATTTCAAACTGAGAGGAAGACGAAGGGTTCGTCGTTTTCGGGCGTCTAGTCACGAGTTCTGGCCTCTCTCGATCAGAGTGCGCTAGACGTAGGGGTCTGTCGATTACCCATCGAGCTTGTTGATCAGCGTTGGAAGCGTCTTTGACCGACAGAACTCCGTCGGAAACGCCGTGCGAAAGACGGCCGTACATTTGACTGTTCGCTTTCTCCGAAGGCTCAGGGACACCTACAGTGAATTGTATGTTGACGTTCTTGCAGGCTCCTTTCTCGCCAGCGCCTGGGCCTCGGGTAGGCTCCGGAGTACTGATTTACCTGCGGAACAGAACAAAGCGCAACCGCGAAGCTCTTCTTACGCCGGAGAATCGGTGCTCGCGAAAACAGACAGACCTATAGCCATCGTAATGCATGTTATGAGGAGTTATGGGAGCTCTGCCAGTTCAACTGCTACGAGAAAAAGCTTGCGAGGAGAAAGGGGTCAGTTCGAAAGGGCAATCTTCGACAGCGAATGGTTCTGAAGCGATGTGAGACACTACAGCACTGCAGACACTTTTCTCAGCTACCTTGTTTCGAAAAAAACGGGCGGTAGGAGACGACAGTGCGTCAAACGAGAGCAACAAAAGTTTCGCACGAAAACTTGAGACTCGCTTCACTGACCTCTCCCTCCCTCTGCGAACGTCATACTCCGCCCAGAGCCACGAACTGCTATACAGAAATGTATGTCCAGCAGTGAACTAGCGAGTCTAAGTTCTCGACATCGCGCTCTCCTCCCTCTCTCTCTTCTTCCTCCACTTTACGCATCATTTTCCGACGACTCTTCCTTCCCTCCGTACGCGCATTCTCGGCCACGCCAACGCGCCTAGTCCGTATCTCGACTCCTCCCACGATTATGCCGCCTCGCAAATCGACTTCATCATCATCATCGAAAGTGGAGAAACGCAAACCTACCGCCTCTCCTCCTCCTCCTACGAAAGCCACTGAAGCCGAATCAGAACTCTCTGAACTAGAAGAAGAGGAAGATGAAGCACCCAAGAAGAAGAAAGCGAAGAAAGCTCCAGTAAAGAAAGGACCCGTTACTCCGATTCACCCTGATCTACCGAACAATACGGCGTTCCCCGATCCGTTGGAACCTTTTGGGAGACCTCAGGGAGAAGGAACACTGAGGATCGCGAGTTGGAACGTTGCTGGATTGAAAGCTTGTGAAAAGAAAGGTGAGCACTCTCTGTTTGCTCGATCCAAGTGCTGAGATCGCAGGGATACTGATGCATGATTGGCACGAAAGGATTCTCGAAGTACGTCGAAGCGGAAGATGCGGATATTCTTTGTTTGAACGAAACGAAATGCGAAAGTTTGGCTCTCCCTTCGATCGATGATCGCTATCCTGTGCGTCCCCTTAATCCTCTGTCCGGCCTCTCATCTCCATGAGGAGAAACTGACGAGCTGCGAGTTGTGTAGCATCGTTACTGGGGTATTCACCACAAAAAAGGACAAGCAGGAGTCGCAATCTTTTCGAAAATCGAACCTATCAGCGTCGTGAAAGGTCTCCCAGCGGATCTGACTACACCAGCGGACGAGAAAGAACAAGAGGAAGGAGTAGCGCATCCACCGACTCAGAAGGAATCGGAGGGTAGGATCATCACGCTCGAATTCGAGAAAACTTTCGTTATTGCAACCTGTGAGGCTTCTCCCTCTCTTGACGTTGAACGACCAGTACTCACGCTCGTCGTTATCTTCTGTATGTAGATGTACCGAACGCTGGTCAAGGACTCAAGACTCTTCCCGAAAAAGTGAGCCTCTCGTGTTCTCTCTCTCTCTCGAAACCACCCCTTTTCTGAACTTCACTTCCTCTGCCTCTCAGGCCGCATGGAACAAATCCTTCGAAACCTACCTTCATTCTCTCGACGCCAGAAAGCCCGTGATTTGGATCGGAGATTTCAACGTCGTCCCTACCGAGCTCGATATTCGAAACTGGAAGACTAACTACAACAAATCTGCCGGAGTGACCGATACCGAAATCAATGGGTTCAAATCTCAACTCGCGGGAGGACAAGGAGGGTTCGTCGATGTTTGGAGGGAGAAGAATGAGGGATTGATCGGTCATTACAGTTATTTCAGCTACAAATTCCAGTGTAGAGTGAAGGGGATTGGGTGGAGGATCGATATGGCTGTCGTGAGTCGTTGCCATCTCACGAGTCGGGGTTCACAAAAACTGACTGGCGAGAGGCTATCGTTCAGACTTCGAAAAGGATACTAGAACGAGTCAAGCAGTGCGAAATTCGTCAATCCATCTGTAAGCTTCACCTCTCTCTCTTGTACGCGAGGACACAACTGACGTCGAGTCGTGAGTACTATAGACGGAGCTTCAGATCATGTACCGATCATCATAGATGTCGAAGGACCTTTGTAGAGAATGAAAAAGATGTCAATTCTCCTCGAGAGCGCACACATTCGGCGTCAAAGGAAGATGAACTTGCTATTTGCGAAGAGAGAGCAACAGAGAGCAATCAATAGGTGGTGCGATACAAAAGAAATAAACGATGAAACGACAATAAACAGGGAACAAGGTTCTGCGAATCATCTAACAGTAACCGACGATTCTCCCGCCTCTAGAATCGTCTCCTCGACTCCTCTACCCGCCATCGACATCGTCGAAGAACTATTCGAATCGTTCCTCCGTAGTCCATCCCCTCCCGTCGCAGTTTGTTCCCCCCAATCGAATTGTCGATCTTCTTCCAATCTACAATTCGAAACTCCTCTTTCCCCTCCTCCTCCCATCACATCTGTCGATGATCTACTCATCGTCATCGACAAACTCTCTCCATTCCTCCTCATACTACTACTCTTCCGACTCGCACTCCTCCTTCCACTACTGATCGATCTTCCATACCCAAAGCTTCGACTCGAATCCCTACTTCTCCTTCCTCCTCCCGCTCCTCTCGCCGTCCTCTCACTCTCCCGATCCTCTCCATCCGTCCCTTCTTCCCCATCCAGTAATCCCGCCTCTTCTTCCTCCCCCAAGAGTTTTCTACTTCGTCGTCCCTTTCGTTTTTCCGAATAAATAACACTCTGAAACATGATCATCAAATCGAAACAGAGAGTTCCTCCCGATCCCAAAAGGTACGGGGTGGATTCGACGATGTAACCAGGTTCGGTTTGAGCGAGTGGGTTCGTCAGGATCGAGACGACGTAGAGGGAGTTTCCGATAAAGGCGAAGAAGAAAAGAGTCATTGCGAGTCCTTCGACTGAACGACGACGGAACTATCGACACACGTCGATTGCATGAAGAGTCAGTGACCGGAGAACGGAAGAGAGAGAGATAGGGAGATGGGAAGAGAGACTGACGTTTCTCCAAATTTGAGGTAATCGAGAAGTGAGATAAAGCGTCGTACATAACCATGCACTCATTCGACCAATGATTCGTTCCCAATCTGGACCTTCTTTCCGAGGTACTTCTTCTTCATCATCTTCTGGTGTTGGGGGATCGTTGTTCGTGGAAGAAGAGGAACGAGGAGAAGGAGCAGAGTCGATGATTGAGACGTCGAGAGGGAAAGTGGAACGTTTCGAGAGGAGGGGTATTGTTGTTGTTGTCGAGGAAGAGTCAACGAAGAAGCTGGGATGTCGGAGTTGATTCCACCGATTGTCAGGGTTTTGCCGCGACGAAACCGTTTCTGTCGATAATTTCGTACTCCACGCCTCTCCTCCTTCTCTCTTCAACAACGATTCTCCTCCTCCTGTCGATTGTAATTGATTCCCGAACGTGAACAATAACCCAACCGACAAGAACGCGATCCCCGTCCTATTCGGACCCGGGGGTCTACTCCGACTCGAAGAAGCTCTACTCATCTCCTGAGCATGTTGATGTTGTCTCGGAGTAGGAGGAGGGGTATAATGTCGAGACTCATCGTTCGGCCTCGTCATCGTAGTTGAATTTTGCGTGTTTATTGTAAGATTCGAACCGAACGAAACGTGATGATGAGGGAGGCGAGTTTGAGAGGTATGCATTAGGTAGTCACCTCCTCCTGGTACTACGGAGACGGAAGGTGAACCGTAGATTGTTGCGAGGGTAGGATCGAAAGTCGTATGAAATCCTGAACCAGAACCATGAACTCCTCCTCCTCCTCCTCCCGCTGGTATGGCTGATCGAGCTAGAGTTCTCCCTCGTTCCGGTATTGTCGGTGAAGGAGGTTCTCCCATTTGGGTATACAAACTAGTCGAACTCCCTCCTCCATTAACAGAGTATGAGACATTCGAACTCGTTTGTCGAAGTCTCCCCGTTCCTCCTCCTCCTAGGTTCGGGGTCGATCTCGTCGAAGTTGCCGTACCAGGTGGTTCAGACATCCAACTCTGTACCATCTCATCCTCTTCCCTCTCCCTCTCCCTTCCCTGTGTCGGCGACAGTTGAGGAGCGTGATGAAGATAACTCGTCGAACGTCTCGAGCTCCTCGAAGGTCTCCTCTGACTGTGACTAAACTGTCTAGATTTCGAAGAAGAAGCTTTCCTCGGATGAACGTAAGGAGGAGGATGATGTGGACCTGGACCTTGAGCGTAAGGGAACGCTTCGGACAAAGGAGGGAGGTCTTGAGGAGGTTTTCGAAGCGAATAATAGTAGTATTGAGAGACGAGGGCGACGTCGACAAAGAGGAAATAGGTCGCGAGATACCTGTGCACGTATCGCAACTGCTTCAGCACTACTCGGCTTGGCTGTAAGGGAAGAGAATGGACGTACGTTTGGAAAGGAAGTTGGTGAGTTAAAACGCAACTAAACGAAAACCCTTATCAGCTCGAATCTCTCGCTCCTTTCTGAGCTCGTACGTACCCAACGAAGTTTGTAAAGTCTCCCCAAAACCACGAGATCAAGAACGGCAATGCCAAACCTTCATATCTCGCGAAAGACCGTCAGTTCGCTTTGACTGGAGACGAGAGCAGGAGAGGGAGATGTACCTTCGACCGATTCATTCTTGTAATTCTCATAGATCTGTGGAGATTGTGCTCCCAACCACGTAACGATCGATAAAGCTCCCAAGGTACTCGACAGAGTCCCTTGATCAAACATTCAATACTCTTCCCCTTGTCGCGGCTCAGAGTCGACACGGTTGTTTCGGGAGGATCAGATAGTAGCTTATCGGTCGA